>NC_086329.1:42726745-43058412 GCF_036172605.1 Pelobates fuscus | reverse complement strand
TTAATGGGTTGTGTAAAAAATGTCTAATACTGATCAAAGAATGTTTTCTTGTGCATGCGCACACACATTGTTCCTGTTAGCTTGCAAATGTATGGATCAAAACACCATCTGCTTTGTCTACAGAATTATTACAACCTTCATAAATGTGTCCCATTTGTGGGAGTTATCAAGGATGCAGGTGACTTTCTAAGAGTGAATTCTGGATTGGCATACACATCCCTCTTGTCATTATAAAGAAAGTACAACAAGCATAGAAATCCTGTCTTTATTCAAAAATGTTAAAGGGACACTATAGTCACCTGAACAACTTTAGCTTAATGAAGCAGTTTTGGTGTATAGAACATGCCCCTGCAGCCTCACTGCTCAATCTTCTGCCAATTAGGAGTTAAATCCCTTTGTTTATGAACCCAAGTCCCACCTCCCTGCATGTGACTTGCACAGCCTTCCATAAACACTTCCTGTAAAGAGAGCCCTATTTAGGCTTTCTTTATTGCAAGTTCTGTTTAATTAAGATTTTCTTATCCCCCTGCTATGTTAATAGCTTGCTAGACCCTGCAAGAGCCTCCTGTATGTGATTAAAGTTCAATTTAGAGATTGAGATACAATTATTTAAGGTAAATTACATCTGTTTGAAAGTGAAACCAGTTTGGTTTTTTTTCTCATGCAGGCTCTGTCAATCATAGCCAGGGGAGGTGTGGCTAGGGCTGCATAAACAGAAACAAAGTCATTTAACTCCTAAATGACAGTGAAATTGCAGGGGAATGAGCTTTACACTAAAACTACTTTATTTAACTAAAGTAATTTAGGTGACTATAGTGTTCCTTTAACTTTACGTTGTGCTAGTTAAAACTGGAATTGTTGCAGATCCACTTTAAGTAGTCTCTGAATAAACATTGCTTTGTCAGTCACTTTGTTCTGATTTTCATCGAACTATAAAAATCATGTTATTCACATTGAAAAGCCTGCCAACTCCCCTGGTTACTTGGCGCTCCTCCATGTGTAATTATTCATGATGTCCACAGAGCATTGGGTGAGGATAAGCAGGTAGGGGAAAAGAGAAAAATCACAGCAGCTGATGGTGTCTTATGTGGTTATTTTAATTGCTATTCATCACAGTAATGTGTAGAGTGCAACATAAAAGAAAGATGTAAAAAGTGATCTGTAAATGCATGCTTATAGTTTTATTACATAACTTAAATAAACAAAAAAAAAAAAAGTTGCCCCTCTTTATCCAAAACCATAAGGATGTCATATTGCTCCCTACAGAATAATGGACATATAATCGTATACCATCTGGGGAGCCACAGTTTGACAACTAAGTGTTTACACAGTGATAGATTTCTAGAACCAAGACTGAATTGTGTATGTATCAGACTCTTCACACTCTTGGGATCAATGTTTTCTACAGATATGACTCCAACTCTGGTGGCGAACGAGAGATCCAGCGAACAATGTTGGAGCTTTTGAATCAGCTGGACGGTTTTGACTCGCGGGGAGACGTCAAAGTAATCATGGCAACAAACAGGATAGAAACGCTTGATCCTGCCTTAATTAGGCCAGGTATGAATGTGTACTTATAAACTTTGGGAATATATATATGTATTTTTTTTTTTTAACTTAATTTATACTACCCTTTCAGGTCGAATTGACAGGAAAATTGAATTCCCTCTCCCTGATGAAAAGACCAAGAGACGGATCTTCCAGATTCATACAAATCGGATGACTCTAGCAGAGGATGTTACATTAGATGATTTAATTATGGCAAAAGACGATCTCTCTGGGGCAGATATAAAGGTAAGATGGATACCAACATCACATTACAGCACTGTCAATGTATGGAGTATAACATGTTCCCTATGTATTTCTGAATGAAATGTTTGCTTTTATATCTCTATACAGAAATTATAATTAACATCTGCATTAAGTGTAGGCATATCTAGTAGGTTCCCACTCAGTCCACATAGGTGCAGGGTTACTCACTACCAAGAGTTTTTTCTTTTTATGTTCTTACTGAATGTCTTACACTATTGTTTAAAGGTGTAACATAACTACTACAGCTGTTATCTTGGTATAAAAACCCTCCCCCTTCTAAAACTGTCAATGATTATTAGTATGACACAAAACACCTGTCCACAATACATAGCCTACTCCAGCCACATGGAAATACCACTTCTGTTATCACATGTGAATCTGTCCAACTTCAATCATCTAAGTCTGAAGGATTCACGCTCAGTAAAGTGGAAATGGAGTTTCTGCATTACTGGAGGGGCTGAAAGGAGCAAGGATAGGAGTGGGAGATGGAGAATTGTATTTTGTCACACATCTAAAATTACTTGTCATTTGTGGGTGGGGCGCAGTTTCCACTAGTTGATGAGAGGTGAAGATTTTAGCCCTGGTAGAAATTCTGTGTGCCCTTCAGGCTTACAGTGCAGAGCAACTTTCAAGGTCTGGATAGTAGTTTAGGACTTGGAATTTTAAGCCCAGCTAATAGCATCATAACCACTACAATTGGCTCTAAAGGTCATGGTGCTTGTTTTTTTTTTTTTTTCAAAGGGTTGCCCAGATGTGAACTTCTCACATGCTGTACTACAATGATTTGGGGCGGTTTGTTGCTTATGCAGAGAGGTCAAACCTCCTTCCAAGCTGATATACTGCACTGGCACAGATTACGTTTTTTCTGATCTATACAGAATAGCGTACGCCACCTTTGGCATGCCAAATGTTGTGGAGTACATCTTTCATATTTCTTAGACATGCTGGCAAAGCATCAGGGATGATGTAGTCCATAAGATTTGGAGTGCCAGAGGATTCCTATCCTTGCCATTAGATCAAAGTACAGTTTAGAGTGTGTGATCGTAAAACCTGAATACAATGCTTACTTGAAGTTGTTTTGGTGTGTAGATCATGCCCCTGCAGTCTCTGCTCAATTTTCTACACTTTAGAAGTTAAATCACTCTTGGTTTTGTTTATGCCACACCTCCTCTGACTTACACAGCCTCCATTTTCAACTGGTTTTACAGCACAGTGTGTTTACTTTAGAAATTTAAGTCCTGCTCTGTTTAATTTTAATCACACACATAAGCCTGTTGCGTTCTAATAGCAGAACAAAAATAAATTCTAAATTTTTTAGCTTCTCTTATTGCACAGTGACTTTAGACTTTCAGGGCTGTATAAACAAAGTGATTTAACTCCTAAATGCCAGAAAATTGAGCAGTGGGTGCACAGGCATGCTATATATACCTAAACCAGCTGCTGGTATGACTGCCTGTCCTTGGAAATGCAGAAGCATTTTCTCAGGAACAGTGATAGGCTCTTAGCCTATCACTGGCTGCCCATAGCAAGTAACTCTCCTGAAATATATGTTCACTTCTGAACCATTACTCTCTGTGGGTGGCCAGTGATAGGCTGATACCATCAGCTTGCTTTAGAAACACACTCAGCCTATCACCACTGCCCATGGTAATAATTCTGCATTAGCAAGGACTGCGTTAGAGCAAGTCAGACCGGCACTTGTGTGATTCCGCTTAAAGTTAAGAATGCCATGGACTCCAGACAACCTAACCACTTCATTGACAGTTTGTTCTGCTGACTAGTTTATTTCTGGTTTTGAAAAGAAGAAAAAACTCCCTAACCAATGTGAATCTCTTTGCAGGCAATATGTACAGAGGCTGGCCTGATGGCTCTGAGAGAGCGGAGGATGAAAGTAACCAACGAAGACTTTAAGAAATCAAAAGAAAACGTGTTGTATAAGAAGCAGGAGGGAACTCCTGAAGGGCTGTATCTGTAAACATTTTGGGTTTTGTTTTTCATATTTTCTCGCCTAAACTTAAATATTTTGTTAATGTGAAAAAAAATTCAACCAGGCAGCCCATTCACACCTTTGTATAGTTTCTTCACTAGACTAAGAACTGTGAAACAGACAGAAATGGCTGATTTTAAGCTACAATAGTTAAGCTAAAAAAGTCACCAATTCACGTGACTTTGCAGTACAGCTATTTTAGCCTAAGATTTGCAGTCTCCTGGCAATTTCCACAACCCCCCTAGTTATCTATTTTATCTAGGTGCCAAGGCTTGTCTAGTGCTGCAGGCCGATACCTTGTGACGGGTGAGGTTTCACCGATTGGGCTGTCTATTGTGCAAAGTAAACCACTTCTGCTGTCAAGTATTCACATTTTCAAAATAAACATTCAATGCCAGTTACTTTGTCTTTGATTGTAGTGTGTGTGATAAATTAATTCAGTCCACTGGATAGAATTTAATAGCTTAGTGTTTGTCAGCATTTATTTTACGTACTCCTAGAACTCTCTTAGGAACATTCAGCCTATCACTGCCACATTAGCTGGAGCACAGGGGAAGAGTCAACAGACCAGAATTTGGTATATTTCTTCAGTGTTAAATTTAAAACTTTTCAACACTGAAAGGTAAGTTACTGATATTAAGTGGTTATGGTGCAAAGAGTTTCTTTTTAACCCCTTAAGGACCAAACTTCTGGAATAAAAGGGAATCATGACGTGTCAGACATGTCATGTGTCCTTAAGGGGTTAAAGGATAACTGTCACGTCAAAACAATTTTATTAGTATAGGGGAAAAAAAAAAAACTAATTCCAACCTTTAGTACATGACTGTGTATCCTTCAGCTATATACATGCAACTTGGGTCAGACAGTGTTTGAATTTGACAAGTGGTCTGATGTCTCTGCAGGGATGACCATAGAGATGTTTGTTTTAGTTTTACACTTAAGTATATTTTCTTTCAAAACAGATGAAAGGATTATATTAAAGATTTTCACAGTTTTCCTTTAAGGAGAATCTTAAATAGGATTGATTCGCAAAGCTGACAATGATGCCTAATCTTTACTCTAGTTAAATTAAATTCAAAGTGGGCTTTTTTTTTTCCTCTCCTCTCTAAACCTATTAAGGTTGATTAGCATATAACAAAGTTCAAAAATAAATAGAACCGGTAATTCCTTAAGAAAGCAAAACAATTGCTTATGCAGCTAGAATCACAAGTGATGTGTATTGTATACAGAATATAACAAATTACCAGATTTTGTGGGTGATACACAGACTAGAATCATGGTGTAATTTCACTTTAATCATAATACCGTAGTCCTTCTCTCTGGGCCAAATTATAATCTTCCAGCTCTTGACCCTGGAACATTGGAGAGTATCAAAAAAACGAAAACATTAATCTATATAGCCTTGCAAATACAATCTCCCTAAAATAATAACAGGGATTTATACTATTGCTGATAAAATAAACTCACTTGGGAAGAAAGGGCTACGTACATGATAAAAGAAAAGTCAAAGAACCACAACTCCCATGATTCTCAGCCTTGCATTTATATAATCCTGGGAGTTGTAGTTCAGCAACATTAGTTTTAAAATAAACTACTAAAGGAGTTGGAGGCTACTGAACCAGAGCAGCAAATTCCTCCCAGTCTATTCTGCCACTGGTGAGGATTGGTGAGTCATTGAATAATGCAATTTGATTGGTGTCTAACAAGCCAATCACAGAAATGTAGTATTGGCTCTATTAGCAAATAATTCCTACATTTTCCTCTGCTCTTTGTAACTATCTAAATCAGATAGCTGGTGCAGCTCATTGTATTGGTTACAATATCATGCACAAACCAGTACTACAACCACTACAATAAGCTGTACTGGATATTGTGCTGCGACTGGAGTGTCCTTTTCAGTAGTCTATTTTTTGGGAAGTGAGTTATGTGTAGTTTTAGCAGTGGTTTTGTTTTGTTTTTTGACACAATGTATTGTGAAGTATCTATTACGTATCCTAAAAACCTCTCCATAATGCATCCTACCACACATTCCTAACGCTGTAAATGTCTCACCTCAATGACTTCAAACTGAATCCGCTCTTGTTCTGCTTTTCTTTGAACAACAACCTGTATTGAAAGCAACAATTAGGTATGCATCTCCCTCTAAATTAAACAAACATGAACTACACAAAGATGGAGTCTAAGTGCCATAACTGCTACACGCTGTGTATTTTCCAGGTGTCCCCCAGGTTCCAGTTTACCACATTCTAATATTGCTTAACAACATGTCATATCTCGGGGACATTAACACTAGCTTAATAGCACTATAACCACTGCATTAGCATGTAGTGGTTATGATGCTTGGATTGCCACTTAACTGTCCTGTGATGATTAGTGAGGAGGATCTACATTAGTGAAGTTTTGGATATTATTCATGCCATGTAGTATGAGTCCTTAAAACCGCATCCCAAATAAATGTCCTAAAGACAAACCCCAACATGCTATACTTACAAACACTGCAATCCCTGTGAGAATGGCCAGCGCGATGATGATGATAATGGCAGCAAATCCTGGAGATATGGTCTTCATGTTGATACGGGGAGGCTCATTGTCAAAGAAAAGAACTCTGATGGATTCTTGATCCACCTCCACATTCCGACCATCCAGGACCACTGTGAATTTACTCTGTTTAAGCTGAAAAGAGAGTTTATAAACTTAACTTCAAGGCTGTTCCGAGATCAGCAGATATGCAAAGATTTACTAAACTTTATAGCCACCTCTTTTCCTTGAGAACAAACAATACTGTTTAAGATGACCCAGAAATACAACTACTTTCACCATAACTTGTATGATCCTGATATTGCAGCACCTAGCTTGGTTATAAGAGGGGTTTTCATACAGCAGGGCTCAACGTTTTTTACATCACAAACACCTCTTTTCCTTAAAGGGGCATCTCTATGGAGAAAGGCTGATTGGCCAGGGCTGTGTTTGGGGTGTGCTGGTTAAAAACACCATCTGCCCCCCACCCCCAAATATCACCACTTCTAGCTGGTGTTTTCAACACTATATGGTCAGCAATACAGGCTTGTGTTCCTTTAACTAACACTCCTCAAAGCTCAAATTTCTATACAGCTATTAGCATGTAAATTGAAGGCAAAATTGCAACAAAGTAAAATCCAATACATTTAAGACAAAAAGGGTAAGAATGTCAAACCCCACAGCTATTGTAAACGAATTGGCCTATTATAGCTCCCTTTACAATCTAGAGTCCAACCCATTTTATGCACATCCCAATGTATCATCCATAGCATAAGTTATGAAGGATCATAGTTTGCCTCAATTAACCGATTCTAAGAAAATGATGTTGGAATCCTCTATATTGGAAGACGAGGGAAGCCCCATAATGCATCCCTCAAACTTTAGACCAATCTCATTGCTCAACACAGACCTGAACCTGTATGCAATATTGATAGATTCCAAGCTCAGAACTGTTCTCCCAGATATTGTATATCCAGTAGGCAGGATTTATACCCCACCGTCCGGCATTAAACTACATCTGTCACTTAACTATAAAAGCTGTTAAGGTACTGTACAAAAGGGGGAATAGCCCTTGAAAAAAATAAAACACAACTTCTTACAATGCACATAAACAATAGAAACATCCAAGCGGGAGATAAACAACAATATTCCTTATCATTAACCCCTTAAGGACACATGACATGTGTGACATGTCATGATTCCCTTTTATTCCAGAAGTTTGGTCCTTAAGGGGTTAATAAATTATTATATGTTTGATTTATCTGCTTATAAGTTATTTTATTATAGGAAGCAGAGGTGTGTTAATTGGTGGTTGCTGCACAGCTGGCCAGCAATAGTGAGTAACAGTTGGACATAGTAATGGCTTTATTTACTTTTCCCTCAATCACAGGGTCCCGTTTGCTTGTAGGCAGCTGTCTGCTAGGGCACATGTTGTGAAAATACAAACCCTGTCTAAACTGCGTTCGTTGTGTAATTATATATGCATTCAACTGTGAATCCAGTTGATTAATATATTCCCCCCATTAACTAAACTCTTAAATCTTTGTAGCTAAAGCATTATTTCTTTGTAGGCAGAAAGGATCCCCGTGATTCTGACAACTACCGTAGAGATGATCAGAGAGGTGAGGACTAGATTTTCAAGTGGTTTGACAAAAAAAAAAAAAGTTGTCTCAATCTGGCTTCAAAAAAAGCCTAACTCTCCACTTGAAAATGTATTTTTTTATCGAGCCAAAATATTTTAACGGGGTAGCAGTATAAAGCTTTGCCTAATTGCCGATAACACGTTTGGTGCTACCACATTGATACAGGCTTACTTTCCCAATCCTATGATGCTGAGTGGGTTAAAAGTGATTCTGCAATCCAAACAAATATTTTTGCCAGATAATTGGTGGCACAAGGGATTGGGCTTTGGGTGCCGTGTAGACACTCCTGTTTTTTGAGAAACTGCTTGATAATCTGTTTTCACCTTTATTTCGATTCCTTCTGTTTAAAAAATAAGATTGTGATGTCCCGTAGCGTGTCGAACCTATTTTTTTTAATTTAGGTGTGTATGTTGCCGTATTGTGCTTGTGTTATTTACACTGCAGTTGCTTTGTATTGTTGTATTTGTGTGTATATGAGCTATTATATTGTTCATGAGTAGTTGGTGATATTGTGTATGATACCCATGAAAGTGGGCTGCATATGGGGGCTGCTTGTGGAATTGTGTGTGTGGATGGAAATGTCACTGTGTATTTGGTAGTGTGTGTATGTGAGGGGCTGTTTGGGGGTATTGCATGTGAGAGGCTGCGTGTGTGGTTGTGTGCATGTACGTGGATTGTTAGTGGTTTTACATTTGTGTGGATTGTAAGTATGTCTGTGTGTGGGCTGTTCATATTATTTGTATGTTGAGAACTGTCCTTCACCACCTTTTCGTATTAGCAGATATCTGAAGTTTCACTGGGACTCCTGATAGGCCAGACCCTGTTTGGCTCCAGCAGCCTTGAGTGCCGTGCGTGGCACACGTGCCATAGGTTGCCTACCCCTGACCTAGATCATTGCCTTAGCAGTTCATTACAACTCTAATTACATATCAGTCCAGATTGAAATTCTTGTTACATACCTCACGTTCAATGTAATAAGCAACAGTTGCAATGTCCACCGGCTCCTTTGTCACATTCGTAGAAAATAACTTCATTGTAACTTTGTGAGTCATTTCATTAACCTTAATAAAACAACACATAATTAGCACATTTGTAGTTGCACAAGTGACACTGATTACCTAATAGCCATTTACTGTTGGAAACGTTCCTTATGAAGGAACAATGTGTGCCTAGGGTTAATGAGAAAATTGTTGGCAAGGAAAAATAGATATATTTTTACAAACAATCTTCCTTAGAATGTTAGCTCATTTGGCAGGGCCCTAAGCACCTTCTGTTCCTGCACGTCCAACTTGTCTTGCAGCAACTACTTGTATTGTACAGCACTGCAGACATTGTAGGAGCTTTATAAATAAATAATCTCCAATTTATATTTTAAGTTATTGTTTCATTTCAAATCCAACATATTGGTGTAAAGAGCAATTTGTGGGCTGATCGGTGCACTTTGCGAACGTCAAAAATAAATTCCACTAAGACAGGGGTAGACGACTGTAACGGCACCCCCAGGCATAAAAGGGTTAAACCGCCGTTTAGTAGATCTTCCAGAGACACAAGCACAGCTACTGCAAGCACAGCTACTGTAGACACCAATACACCAAACCGGAGAAGCATGCTTTAAACAGATGAATGCCGTAAACAGCTGAACCGGAACCATACGAATGCTGTAAACAGCCAAATAGGAAAAACCATACAAATAGGTTTACACTCCTAGCAGTCAAACTGGAACAGCATACAGTAAATCCCCCAAAGAACGAGACAAAGCTCCGTGTTGAGGGTCAAGCAGTGAACAGCCAGAGCTGTGGGTTTATTGTTCTTATATACACATTAGTACCACCCACAGGGTTTTGGAAAACAACCAATAAACACGTACAATACACTCAGACACTCCCACACAAAATCCTCCCCTCTGCCGGTGATACAATTACCTTACACAATGGGTAATGTAATTATCAAAGGCAGAGAAATACAGTTTTTCCCCATTATTCATAACTTTAAAAGTATGCATCACATTCACATAAAACTTACTTTCAGAATCAGCATACTCCAAATACAAACATACGTCAAAATCATACAAATTGGTCCAGTGGTTCAAAAGATAGATTGTAGTCCTTTGTGACCAAATGAACACATGGCAGCAAAAGACAATAAAATACATAAAAATATATAACTGCAGCCATTGCATAAAACAGGTACATTCAACATATCCCCAGATAGCTTAGATCTGAGCGTACATTATTACTGAATGGCGCTCAGATCTCATACATACAGTTCAATTGCCATGGAGCCAAAGTCTTTCACATAGTCTTTCATTATACGAATGGGCTCCATGGCATAGCTATCTGGGGTATCACTATTCAAATAGGGCAGGTACCGAAGGACCCGGCTTTCATGTCTTTGCAGGGGAAAATCACGCTTTTTAACATGGGGCCATAGTCCAGAGGCAACAGTCGGGCAACCAGGCTTCTCCAATGCAATGTGGCGAGATTGGTCTCGTCACAACGACCTTCGGCACTCCAGATGTTTTGGACTACATCTCCCTTAATGCTTTGCCAGCAATAAGAGTGCGAGAGCATTATGGGAGATGATGTCCGTAAAGTGCTGTAGTTTGCCACCCCTGCTCTAAGATATAAAAGAATGGGTGGATTGCAACTGTAACATTTATATAGGTGTTCAAATTATATGGGGTTAATCACTAAACAGTGATCCGTGGAATACTGTGTTTTATGTTTAAGCAATATAAATGATAACAGCTGAATAGAAAAATCTAAGACAAATCTAGAAATACAAAAATCTCATCCACTTTAGACTAGATTTTTCGTTCTTCAACTTGTTTCGTTCTTCGTTCTTTCATCTCTCCAAAATTTGTCATTAAAGGGAGTGAGAGAGTGATGCAATATTTAGTTTTATTTTATGAATTTGTTTATTAAAGGTACACTATAGTCACTAGAACTACTACAGCTTAATGTAGTTGTTCTGGTGAGTATAGTTTGTGCCTGCAGGCTTTTTAATGTAAACACTGCCACTTAGACGGCCACTAGAGGTAATTCCTCGGTCAGTGCTGGCTGAACTTTCCCCATAGAGATGCATTGATTCAGTGCATCACTAGGAGGAGATAATGACTGGCCAGGGCGGTGTTTGACTCCACCCCGGCCTCATTGGCGGACGTCTTTAGAATTGACGATCTCAGCCAATCTGATTGGATTTGCTTAGATTGTCAATTCTGATGATGTCAGTCAAGGAGGCAGATCGGACGGGGCTAACACAAGGTGCTGAAAATAAACCAAGTTTTCTCCCTATTTAAGGGATAGACGGGCAGCTAAATAGTGTTTGTAATACTATATCGTCAGGAATACACGTTTGTGTTCCTGACCCTATAGTGTTCCTTTAAGGAAGAAAACCCTCAAAGTATGTTTTTCATTTATCACCCATAGTGCCAGTCAGATAATGACCAGCTGTATTAAGCATGCTTGACAATGTTAAGAAAGCAATAATCAAAGAATAGGGAATCTGATAACATTGCATACTTACTGTTATTTGTAGGATCTGCGGAGTTTTCAAGGTAAATTGTGACACTTTATTGATCAGGTTCCTGAAAGGTTTGTTAAAGAAAACAAAATCAAGATAATTATTTAAAAGTTTAAGTTACAAGAAGCAAATATTCATCAAGATAAATAATCAGAGCTTTAAACAACATGCAGAGAGCAAACCGCAAAAATCTATCCACATAGGATGCTGCTGGAGGTGCTGTTGGAAGTTAAGTAACAGAATGGTTTGACAGGCCACAAAATCTACATTCTATAATCTGTATTCTGTTACAGATTGATTAAACAAATCAGCAGTTGTTGAGATATAATAATTATTTTGTTCTTTCAGCCACAGAAACTCATGATGCTAGGTCTCTTTAAAAGAGCATTTCAATCACTATAAACACTGCAGCCCACTATAGTGGTTGTAGTGCCAAGAGAACCATGCCTCCCCTCTCCCCCCAATCCCCGCACCCCACAGTAAAGTAGTGAAACCATTTAATAATACATAGAAACATAGAATGTGATGGCAGATCAGAACCATTCGGCCCATCTAGTCTGCCCAATTTTTTAATACTATCATTAGTCCCTGGCCTTATCTTATAGTTAGGATAGCCTTATACATATCCAGGACCGGACTGGGAAGAAAATTCGGCCCGGGCATTTTTTAATTACAGCGGCCCACTAAAAAGGGGGCGGGGCCAGATAGGGTGTGTTTTGTCATCACCAATGACAAGCACGTCCCATCACAAAGTGAGCATGTTGGTTCAATGCTCTTCCAGGGTAGACCATGCGCAGAGCTCTGCTAAAGAGCTCTGGCATGAGAAAAAGACCCTGTATTTGTTCTGCACAGCGCAAGCAAATTTAATAACATACTTGCACTGTGTTTGCTTGAAATTTGTCTCTGGTGTCTCCATAGTTGGGATACCAGGAGACAAAAATGCTAGGAAAGCATATTGTGCAGTGTGTGTGAGGGTGTGTGTAAGGTGTGTAGTGTGTGTGCGAGAGGAGTGCAGTGTGTGTGAGTGACGGGTGCTGTGTTTGCGTGAGGGTGCTATGTGGGTAAGGGTGTTGTGTGTGTGATGGTGCAGTGTGTGTGATCGGGTGCTGTGTTTGCATCAGGGTGCTATGTGCGTGTGAGGAAGCTGTGTGTGAGGGTGCAGTGTGTGCATGTGAGGAAGCTGTGAGTGTCAGGGGTGCAGTGTGTGTGAGTGAGGGTGCTGTGAGTGTCAGGGGTGCAGTGTGTGTGCTGTGAGTGTTAGGAGTGCAGTGTGTGTGTGTGTGCTGTGAGTGTTAGGGGTGCAGTGTGTGTGTGTGTGTGTGCTGTGAGTGTTAGGGGTGCAGTGTGTGTGTTTGTGTGAGTGAGGGTGCTGTGATTGTTAGGGGTGCAGGGTGTCTGAATAAGTGAGGCTGCTGTGACCTGTATGATTATTTCCCCCCTCCCTGCTTACCTTATGCTCCGAATCTCGCGAGAGGAACCCGGCGGAGCTGCAAGTTAGAGCTCCGCCGGGTTCCTCTGCTGGCAGGCTGGCTCCCTCCCTCTCTCCCCGCCTGCGGCCGCAATATCCTGCATGTGGGCCGGTGAGGGAGATCTTTGATCTCCCCACCGGCCCGCCATGGACTACTGCAGGGCCGGCGCTCAGATAGTGCCGGCCCTGCAAAGACTGGCAGGGTAGATCCTGTGATCTCCCTGCCGGCCTCGGCCCCTGGCCACCGCGGCCCACCGGGCGTTTGCCCGGTGTGCCCGATGGCCAGTCCAGGCCTGTGCCTATCCCACGCATGCTTAAACTCCTTTACTGTGTTAACCTCTACCACTTCAGCTGGAAGGCTACTATGCATCCACTACTCTCTCAGTAAAGTAATACTGATATTTTTAAACCTTTGCCCCACTAATGTAAGACTATGCCCTCTTGTTGTGGTAGTTTTTCTTCTTTCAAATATACTCTCCTTCTTTACTGTGTTGATTACCTTTATGTATTTAAAGGGAATCAACACGGTAAAGGAGGAGACTATATTTATTGGCTTGACAACTTACCTGGGGTTTGACAGGCACCCACCACCTCTGCTGCCAGAAGCTCTGCCACTGAGCTAAATCTGGTTATGCAAGGCCGCGTTTGTTGGCTTAGAGCACTCACTGGCGCTCTCAGTAGATAAGCTGTCCCTGGATGGCAGGGCTTAGCTCAGTGAAGCCAACAAAAGCATGGGAAGCAGCAAAGGGTGCCCTCCAGACCCCAGACAAAATGGCAAACCATTCTTAACCCCTTAAGGACCAAACTTCTGGAATAAAAGGGGATCATGACGTGTCACACATGTCATGTGTCCTTAAGGGGTTAAACAGTTTGGCTATAACTGTGGGAGGGCACCAGGAAGCTATAGGGTCTTTTTTTCCTATAATATTCTTTTCCTCCGAGTCCCATAGCAGTACCATGAAGTCAACAGCATTCTGGGGAAATTTAAAATGTGTCATGAAAAATATGCACAAATATTTTAAAAATATGTTGGAAAAAAATAAATAAAAAAAAAAAGTTATCAAACAATACTGTTTTTTAAACGTTTTGCGATGCAGTATGGAAGGAGTATGGGGATGACTGACCTGCGCAAATGATCTTCTTTTCCCTTGAGGAAAGCAAAGTCTGCTTTAAAGATAAAATCAATTTGTATCAGGCTGAAACGAGAGAGATCAATTAATAAATTAAAGTTAAAAACCCCCCAAAAAAACAATGTTTATCCCCTTAAGGATGGAGGCTGTTTTACAAGTTCTGAACCAAAACAAAATCTGGAATTTAAGTGCACCCACATTTATGATATATAGTTGTGTTCAGAAAACACAGGGCTTTCATTTCACATCAAATATTTATTTGTGAAACATAATGTAAAATGAATAAAATATAAAGAAGTGTGAGAAATTAAGAAATGTTATTTTCCAAGTTCTGCATGCAATTATAACTGTGAATGTCATAATACTATTAGCGTTTACTGCAATAAAATACACAAATCTGTGTTCAGCGATGCCTCACGAACACAACAGTAGCCCCCATATATTGGGTTTTATGGGGTTTTGGAAACTTACAGGGTCAAATAGAGGGCTTGCAAATTAAATTCTCTGCACTTTCTGTCTGGATTGTCAGACAGTCCCCCAATACATAATAAAATCACATATGTAAAAATAATACTGTAAAAAAATAAAAACTGTATATATATATATACACACACACACACATACATACACACACACACACGTGTTATATTACATTGTGGTGGCAATATTTTCCTCTATATATATTTTTTCCTGTATGCTCACAGAGTGTCCCATTGGGAGCCACACACACAGTTATCATGAGTGTTAATTAAAGAATGTACAGCTGTACTAAGCAGGCTTGAGCAGCTCCCATTAAAAAACAAAAAAACTGATACTATTTCAGTTACTTTATTAACAAGGTACACATCACTGGGGAAAAAGAAAGTTAAATAGACTGCAAAACAGAGACATAAATAGATTAAAATGTATGATTTGCCAAATATAGATGCTTGCTGTATCAAATTAAGAGACAGTACTTACTGAACTGCCACAAGCTTTTCACACTTTGGGTCATCACTAGTCTTATCTGTGACACGTACTCCGGCGCTGTCCACACACCAGCAAAGATTGGAGTCTTCGTCGCATTGTTTAGCCTTGAAGGCTCCACTGGGCTCACATTCTGGATCATACACGTTGTCAACCTCTGGCCTTCCACGACCCGGACGGCTCTGTCCACTCCGACTCTTGTGCAGCATTTCAAGGTGCATCAGCCGACACTTTGGGGTCACTGCGAAGGGAGAGTGCAGACAAATAGAATAATTAAGTTCTGGTTTGTGTGTATAAATACAGACGTTGTTCTACATTGCTAGCGATTACAGAAAGAGTAAAGCAGCGGTGCCCAAAAGGTAGAACCCCAGATGTTGTATAACTACAACTCACACGATGCTTTGCGTGCCTTTTGTACAGGCTTCCCCAAACTCCGTCCCTCCAGATGTTGCTGAACTACAACTCCCATGATTCTATGAATTAAATAGATAGGCTGGGAATCATGAAAGTTGTAGTTCAGCAAAATCTGGAGGGCCAGGGTTTGGGGAAGCCTGCTTTAGAATGACAAAGCATCTTAGAAGTTGTAATTATAAAACATCTGGGGATCTGCCTTTTCGGCACCCCTGGAGTAAAGGGTCAAGACTATGACTTGGTCATTAAAAAGACTGTGCAAAGAACTCAGTTTGGCCAAATGAGATTTCAGCAGTGGGGGAATATAAAAGAAAATGTGGAATTCTCTGTCTGGGGAGGTTGGGTTGTTACATTCTGATTTGGTTATTTAAAATATTAAATTGCAATTTTCTAAGCAAACAAAGAAATACAGTTAATTGCATTAGCAAGTATAATTACAATTAAAAATAGCATCTTGGGTTTGTCCATATGAAGCAAATGATCTAAAGTAGAAGATTTTTAAGTCAATGTTAACATTCCAGTTAATGATAAATAACTACTCACACTGGTTACAGTTGACCGTCAAATTGTCATATCCACTGTAGACGGCTTCACAGGTCCCACAGCGATTTAGGTGACAAGTGACATATTCATTATACTGGCAAGAAGCGTCTTCACAAACTTCGTTATATTCACAATCTTCGTGAGCTGGTCTGGCGTCCGGACACTCGTCATCTTCAGTGCATTGATTTATGGAAACCAAAAAATAAACCCAATAAATAGCATTGAAATTCTTCCAAAACTGTAATAAAAATGTCTATTTTATGTTTCCCACATAGCAAGCCCTAGCTCATTTTGTGTTTGTGTGATCACACATTTACATTGGAAGTTCTATAAGAACCACTATTGAACTAGCTTCCCCACAATGCTTTGCCAGCCTTACAGACAAAACATTTGCTGATAAAATGTATTCCTTCATATGTGTTGGACAAAATACATGAATAAAAACAAAAAAATACAACTTTTATTAGAACTACAATACTATGGACCTCAATAACATCAATCTGATGAGTTTAAGAGCTAAGAGTACTAGAAGATTGGATCTAAGATGAACAAGATTGTGCAGCCTAAGACCCAAAATGAAAGATAACATTAATTGGAGAAACACCAAACCTATGGTACAATTACATAAATGGAGAACTGGGGTTTAACCTACCAAGAAGGCATTTATCTTCCTACAGGGTGAATTAATGCACAGAGTGCATATCTAGACAGAGGCAGAAGCAGGAACAGCAAGTAAGCCTTCCCCATTGTAAATAACAGTCTAACCTCGCTACTAATGGAGCAACAAGAGGATTCATAATCTATAGCAGGCATAGGCAACCTTCGGCACTCCAGATGTTTTGGACTCCTCCTCCCGTGATGCTTTGCCAGCATTATGGGTGTAAGAGCATTATGGGGGATGTAGTTAACAACATCTGGCGTGCCGAAGGTTGCCTATGCCTGATCTATAGTGTGTTTGACAAATTAAACAGTAGGGGGAGCTGTAGCAATCTAAAACTGTAGCCTGCTGTATGATCTTTATAACATTAGGAGTTACAATATGTCCTGGGTTCCTGCTCTTCCTTTAATTCGTATTGACTCTGGGGTAGTTTGTTGTTTTGTTCTGATCTAATGTACGTCTTTACTGTTAATGTTTAGTGCCCTGTATTCACTAACAGCTACGTCAGTCAAAGGTTTGCGACACTAGAGATATAAGCTATGTTTAGCAGTACATACTTAGTGTTTCAGAGGAATCTAACGGTTCCTTGCTTGCCCACAAACCATACATTGAATTAGTCAGGCTGTTCTACTAAACGCCAAAACTGAACTTTAAAGGGTAACTATAGCCACCAAAACAATGTTAGCTGAATGAAGCAGTTTTGGTGTGTAGATTGTGCCCCTGTAATCTCACTGCTCAATTCACCGCCATTTAGGAGTTAAATCACTTTGTTTCTGTTTATACAGCCCTAGCCACACCTCCCTTGGCTGTGACTGACACAGCCTGCATGAAAACAAAATGGTTTCATGTTCAATCAGATGTTACTTACTTTAAAAGATTGCCTCTTCTGCTCTGTAATTGAACTTTAAGAATGCTTAACAGGAGGTTCCTGCAGGGTCTAGCAAGTTATTAGCAGAGCAGGAGATAAGAAATTCTAAATTAAACCATTTGCAATGAAAAAAGCAAACGTTATGTGACTCTTTACAGGAAGTGTTTAGAAAGGCTGTGTAAGTCACATGCATGAAGGTGTGCCTTGGGCTGCATAAACAAAGTGATTTAACTGCTAAATGGAAAAAAATTGACCAGTGAGACTGCAGGGATATGATCTAAACACCAAAACTGCTTCATTAAAGGGACTCTCCAGTGCCAGGAAAACAAACCCGTTTTCCTGACACTAGAGCAGGGGTAGGCAACCTTTTAGCAGCACTGTGCCGATATAGGATTGTGATGTCCCGTAGCGTGCCGATCCTCAGGCCCGTCGCTACCAGGCAAGCTAACCAAGCAATTGCTTGGGGCCCCGAGCTGGCCTGGGCCCCCAAGCAGGGCCGGCCATTTCTATAAGGCTGCAGCCGCCTGAGCGCTCTATAGAGAGCCTCAGGCGGCTGCAGCACTGCCTTTCTCGTCATCTCCCCTTCCCTGTAGCGTGGCCGAGCTCCTCTTCCTCCTGTCAGTCCGGCTGGGTACCACGCGGTACAGGAGATTTAGTTTCCTATTCCCGGCCGGACTGACAGGAAGTGCACCCTGAGCTCTGCCACGCTACAGGGAAGGGGAGGTGAGAAGAACATGGGGAGGGAGGGGAGGGGGAGTAAAAAGAACATAGGCGGGGGAGTAAGAAGGACACGGGGAGGGGAGTAAAAAGGACACGGGGAGGGGAATAAGAAGGACACAGGGGGAGGGGAATAAGAAGGACACAGGGGGAGGGGAATAAGAAGGACACAGGGGGAGGGGAATAAGAAGGACACAGGGAGGGTGGGAGGGGAGTAAGAAGGACATAGGGAGGGGAGTAAGAAGAACATGGGGGGAGTAGTAAGAAGAACATAGGGAGGGGGAGGAGTAAGAAGAACATAGGGAGGGGGAGGAGTAAGAAGAACATAGGGAGGGGGAGGAGTAAGAAGAACATAGGGAGGGGGAGGAGTAAGAAGAACACAGGGGGGGTGAGGAGATGAGAACACAGGGAAGGGGGAGGTGAGGAGAAAGGGAGATTAGGAGAACACAGGGAGGGGGTGAGGAGAAGGGGAGATGAAGAGAACACAGGGAGGGGTGGTGAGGAGAAGGGGAGATGAGGAGAACACAGGGAGGGGGTGAGGAGAAGGGGAGATGGGGAGAACACAGGGAGGGGGGGTGAGGAGAAGGGGAGATGAGGAGAACACAGGGAGGGGGGTGAGGAGAAGGGGAGATGAGGAGAACACAGGGAGGGGGGGTGAGGAGAAGGGGAGATGAGGAGAACACAGGGAGGGGGGTAAGGAGAAGGGGAGATGAGGAGAACACAGGGAGGGGGGTGAGGAGAAGGGGAGATGAGGAGAACACAGGGAGGGGGTGAGGAGAAGGGGAGATGAGAACACAGGGAATTTTTAATTGTTTTGAAAATTTTCAAAGTTTTATGCACATTATATTGAACAGCAGTATTTGCACTGTAAACCTTTTTTATTTATAGAAAGTGTGGGTGAACTTAAACTGTATGGCTATGCTGTCGTTCCTGTAGGCTTTGCGTGCGGGGGGGGGGGGGCGCACCATGTCCATTTTGCTTGGGGAACCCAAATTCCTTCAAACGGCCCTGCCGATCCTATTTTTTTAAATTGAGGTGTGTGTGCTGCCGTATTCTGCTTGTGTTATTTATACTGTAATTGCTTTGTATCGTTGTATTTGTGCGTATATGAGCTATTATATTGTATATGTTCATTAGTAGTTTATGGTATCGTGTATGATACATATGAATGTGGGCTGTGTATGAGGGCTGCTTGTGGAATTGTGTGTAGATGGATATGTCACATTGTGTGTTAGGTAGTGTATGGGGGCTGTTTGGGGTTTTGCACGTGAGAGGCTACATGTGGGATTTTGTGCATGTATGTAGATTGTTAGTGGTGTTGCGTTTGTGGGGATTGTGTGTATGTTTGTGTGTGGACTGTTCGTATTATTTGTATGAGGGGAGGCTTATTCTGCAGGTCCTTGTATATCTAGCAGTGTGGGTGGCTTCCCTGGGTTCCAGTGGGGACCAGCCTGGGCAGGTACAGGCCAAGGACAGGAGCTGCAACATCAGCTGTGGGCTGCTCTACTACAGTGTGGATTCCCATTCACAAGTGCTGGGAGGAAGTGATCTAAGTGCTGCAATGCATAAATTGAGGATTGTCCTTCATTACCTCTTTGTATTAGCAGATATCTGAAGTTTCACTGAGACTCCTGATAGGCCAGACCCTGTTTGGCTCTAGCAGCCTTGAGTGCCGTGGAAAGACACCTCGAGTGCCGTGCTTGGCACTAGTGCCGTAGGTTGCCTACCCCTGCACTAGAGAATCCTACAGTGCCCCCCTCCCTCCTGCCCCCCATTCCATGTTGCTGAATGAGTTAAAACCGCTTCAGACTTACCTGAATCCAGCGCCGATGTCCCTCGGCACTGGGTCAGGCTCCACCCACACTCCTCTCCCGCTGACGTCCGCCAGCGGGAGAGACCTATTGTGCATGCGCGACAATGGTCGCACACGGATTAAACCTCTCCATAGGAAAGCATTATTCACTGCTTTCCTGTGGGGATTCCGGCGATGCTGGTGGTCCTCATGCATAGCGTGAGGACGTCCAGCGTTGATTAAGTGACCAAAAACTCATTTAAGTACCCGGAAGTCCCTCTAGTGGATGTCTGATAGACAGCCACTAGAGGAAGACTTAACCCTGCAAGGTAAATATTGCAGTTTATAAAAACTGCAATAATTACACTTGCAGGGTTAAAGGTGATTGGACTTGGCACCCAGATCACTCCAATGGGCAGAAGTGGTCTTTAAGCTAAAGCTGTCTTGGTGACTATAGTGTCCCTTTAAACAATAATGTCCCTAAACATGTCCCTTCGTGGTGTAACTAGGAGCACAGCAAGGTGTTTTGCTGTGAACAGATTAGTTCTGCTTCTTCTCAGTATCAGTCATTGTTTCTCTTACAGTCCACGTTCCCTTCTCAACCCCAAATCCTACGCTACAGACAGTGGAATTGTCGGGAATTCTAATGCAAGGCCAAAATAGCCAAACTGGAAACATTCTCCAAGCCAGTTGTGTTTCCAATTTGTTTATTTTGGCCTATTTGAAATTCATGTTTAATTCCCTACATTTCACACTAACCCTCTGAAAGTATTATATAAGGCAGCTTACAAAAAATACATATTAATTTATGAAAACCATAAGGTCATTTAATACATTCAAATAGTTCAATTAGCAAATCTTACAAGATGTACAGTAAAATCTACATAAAAAGTTTAATAACAGAAACCTAAAACATACATAAAAATCAAACTGTTCAATTCTTTAAAGGACCAACAACAATTTCTGCCTCTATCAATATGTGATCTGTAAAAGTTCCATTCCATAATGGAATGCTATATAAATGTTCACAGTCATGTTGCAGATACTAAATAAGAAATGCCCATTTGGACATGAATACTTTAAGGACCAGATTATGGCGAGCAAAGGCAAATGGTCTGTGAGCTGATAAAGCAATAAACGTAACAATCAAAATAAACTAAAAAGCATAACTTGTCTAGGGTTGTAATACGTTTTGTAATAAAAACACACCAACAAATATCTTAGGCAACTTACAAGGTCTTATCTTAACCATCAGCAAGGGAACGGACATTTACCCACCTGGAACAGGGGAGACCCTTACGAAAGACCCCACAATCAGCAGAAAAAGGAAAAAGCAGGGGAAATGGTCCTTTTCCATATGGATTTCCACCTGAAAAAAAAGTAATACAAAACAAAGACCCTCTCTCCTTCCTAATGATCAAAGTTTAAACCTCCCTCTGTTCCAGTTGGTTGGAAGCAAGTTTTGCAATTATACCCAGAGGCCATGCACTGTGAGCACACATATCTTAAAGTAAAGAGAGGGTCAGCCAGTGACATTGAAATCACCGAAAGCTGGGAGTCGGTTGCATCTGCAAAAGATCCCCTGCATTCAGTATATTACAATATGCAGGATTAAAACACAAACAGAATGCCCTAATCTGAACACGATTCCAGAGCAGCTCCCTCCTTCGACTAACAAATATACAATTATTTTTATTTAGAAAATCCACAGTGCCGGATACATTGAGTTAAAGGTATAACAAAAACACTCAATTTGATAGATCATAACTAGAGACACTCTAGAATCATGCCTATCAGTGCTGGATACATTGAGTTAAAGGTATAACAAAAACACTCAATTTGATAGACCGAAACGAGAGACGCTCTAGAATCATGCCTATCAGTGCTGGATACATTGAGTTAACGGTATAACAAAAACACTCAATTTGATAGACCGAAACGAGAGACGCTCTAGAATCATGCCTATCAGTGCTGGATACATTGAGTTAAAGGTATAACAAAAACATTCAATTTGATAGATGCTCTAGAATCATGCCTATCAGTGCTGGATACATTGAGTTAAAGGTATAACAAAAACACTCAATTTAATAGATCGAAACGAGAGACGCTCTAGAATCATGCCTATCAGTGCTGGATACATTGAGTTAAAGGTATAACAAAAACACTCAATTTGATAGATCGTAACGAGAGATGCTCTAGATAGAATCATGCCTACAAGCTTGCAGTTTAAAAAGTACATACGGAGTATGAAGCCAATTTGTAAGACTCAACAAGAGGAATGCGTGGTTAGATTGTGAATATTTTGAGGTTATACTGGCTGGGGTCAGCAGAATGCTCCGTAGGACTCATTAAGTAAGGTGGAGAAAATCTACGGTCACATGGTATGGAGTTCAAGAGACGTGGGAAAACTTGGGATTTGATGAGAGAGGCAGCTAGACTAAGGTTACTATAGTTACTAGAATGTAAGATCACTAGAGCAGGGCCCTCTACCCTTCTGTACCAGTGTGTAGCTATGGGTACATTAGGATACCGGTAAATGTTTACGTAAGTCTGTTAAACATTGGCTTTTCTGTAGCACGGTTATATTCAACTGCAGATATCTGCTGGCACTATATAAAAAGAAATATAATGAGATGAATGAAGGAAAGGAAAACTTAGCAATACATTAATGAGATATTTTAAAGAGACCAGAGTTTTGAATCATTTTTTGAGAATGGAGTCAAGGAATTAAAAACAAAACCTCAAATTAACAAAAAACACTGTTCATTTGGAAACACTTAAAAGGAAACATTTATTATATGTCTCTATCATTGGGGAACTACCATTTGCCCATCATTGCTGGGTTGTATTTGTGCGTTTGAATTGTTTTTGTATGGAGTATGTGTGTGGGTGCATGTAGCGGTATGTATTTGTATGTACCGTTGCCATTGGAATGCAATGGTGTATTTCTATGTAATGTTTGCGTTTGAATGTATGGTTGGCTATTAACTGCAGGTGTATGTTTGTGTGTAATGTTGGTGTTTGAATGTAGGTGTGTTTTTGAATATAATTTTGCATACACACACTGAGAAACAGATACACGCACTGACACACAGATACTGACAAAGGTGTCTTTGTCAGTATCTGTGTGTCAGTGCGTGTATCTGTTTCTCAGTGTGTGTATGCAAAATTATATTCAAAAACACACCTACATTCAAACACCAACATTACACACAAACATACACCTGCAGTTAATAGCCAACCATACATTCAAACCATACACATGTAATATTGTTTATATTTTTATCCACCCACCTGTTATCATACCTTTGATGTACAGGAGGGTGGCTTTCCCGGGTTCTGACGGCGGAGGATGATAGGAGTGTGGAAGAGGGCGCTAATTACCCAGAGGTGGTGAGATATGGCAATTAATAACATTCAAAGGAATCTACGTTACAAAATTAACAAAATTTATTCAGACAAAATGACAAAAGTGAATATGAACATAAAAACAGTACTATTGAAAGACCAGGAATAAAACAAGTTTTCTAAACCAACCACTAAAACCAATATGGAGGTACAGTCTAAAGCACTGCTGGTTGCAACTCCTAAGGGCGAAGGAATACCATCCGATGTTGATGGCGTGGCGGTACTAAGGTCCTTGTACTGGATACTGGATTATAGGGGATGGCTCAACGCATTTCGTCCTGTAGCAGTTGGCACTTCCTCAGGAGATGGAGAGAATCTGATGTTCCCTTCGTAGTAATCTTCTTAAATACAGGAAATCTTCCCGTCTAAATTGGTAATAGCGTATGCGTGCAAGGGCATAGTTCTCCGTCTCATCACGTGATCGGCGCAGTAGATTGCGTCATACATAGTGACTACTGTGGAGAGCCCGGCGCGCATGTGCAACGAATGTGAAACGCAATATAACTTTATTGACATCAAGGTAGCTGGTACAAACTGACATGATAGTAAACTCGTCTGTAATTACAAACCGGTCAAATATGATGCCATATATAATTAAACAAACCTTGTAAATACCACAAGCTGGCAAAATATAAAGCCTTTGAACAGGCGAAACGGGTCAAGTGGGACATTTGCATCTCATTTTAGATCCTTTGATTGTTTTTAATACTTTGTTTCAATTAAAGTTACTTTTTATAGCCATTTCCTACCTGGTACCAGTATATCCTTAGGTGGGGATTATACCACCCATGCTGCTTTAACTAGAGCAAGTATTGCTCTAGTAAATGTAAGTACATTACATCTTATCTTTTTTTTAATCTATCAGTACTTACTATACCATTAGAGTTTCTTTAGTTTTTCTTTTTTATTTGTCTCCATATACAGTTGCAAGAACAAGTATGTAAACCCTTTGGAATGATATGGATTTTTGCACAAATTGGTCATAAAATGTGATTGTTGTAAGTCACAACAATAGACAATCACAGTCTGCTTAAACTAATAACACACAAAGAATGAAATGTTGCCATGTTTTTATTGAACACACCATGTAAACATTCACAGTGCAGGTGGAAAAAGTATGTGAACCCTTGGATTTAATAACTGGTTGAACCTCCTTTGGCAGCAATAACTTCAACCCAACGTTTCCTGTAGTTGCAGATCAGACGTGCACAACGGTCAGGAGTAATTCTTGACCATTCCTCTTTACAGAACTGTATTCTTGGGATGTCTGGTGTGAATCGCCTTTTTTTTTTTTTATTATTCTTTATTTTATTCGTACATAGCTTAGACAAGCGGGAATGCACTGCCACAACAGCAAGTACCTTTGCATTATTAAACATTGCATAGTAGTTATGTGGCATGAAGAACAGTGTACATTTTGTAGTTATTTGGAAAGACAAGGTTGCATATACAGCCTGTGGATCTTAGCGTGTAATAGTTGGGTTATCTCTGCGACCTATGCGGTTTACTCGCTATTTGGTCATGTCTAGGTCTTGTTTTGCTTCGCCTATCTTTGCTGTACCAACTAGACATTAAAGTAGTTGTGCTGCCTCTAGTTTTAACTAGGCGTGAAACCACAGGGAACACGTGATATCAACACTGAGCTTAAACATGTGAATATAAAAAGAGTCAAATATGTCGAAACACAAATGAAATATAATATATGAACTGCTGCTGAGCCCAAAAATCATCTACCTAGGTAACCGTGTGAGCTGCCTGTTAGACTTTGCTTCGTGTGGGCCCGCCTATGTAAGGTGTACTGGTGTCCCGCACTGAAGCATAGTGTGTGTGAAGTACATAAAAATTATGGCAACGGGGCTTCAGAGCTCCAGCTTGCCGCGTGAGATCTATATACTTTCTCGGCAGAATTACCCGACTGAGCCGACCTCAGACGACAGAGGTAGACCGACACTACAGCATGGGTCGGAAAACCAAAAAAATAAAGCCCGGCAAACCCCGACAGGGCCAAGACATTGGAGCACTCCTCCGACAGGCACAGCAGGTCAGCAGGTCCAATATGGCCGCCTACCCTGCAGTATACTCAGACTTGTCTGATGAACTGTCCCTGGAAGATGAATTAGATGAACTACCGTCCAGACCGGCACCATCAGCAAAACTGGACAGCCTAGACAAGGCACCAGTAACAACGGCAGTGCTTAAAAGCCTGCTGGCGGACTTACAAAACAATATCCTGGCAGATATGGCAAACCTACGCACAGACCTCCAGGGCCTGACAGGCCGGATTGGCGCAGTAGAATCCATCACTGGGGAACACACGCAACAACTTACCTCCATGCAGCAGACAATTCTGAAGCTCCAGACACAGAACGAAGCATACGACAAAAAAATTGCGATGATAGAAGATATACGGCGCAAAAATAACATAAAAATCAGTGGAGTCCTGGAGGCCATACACACAGAGGAACTACCACACATGCTGAGGCGCCTCATGGCAGCGTTACTATCCCCACGACAGGCCAAATCAATGTCTGTGGAGGATTGCTTCCGCATCCTGAAAGCACCAAAAGCCCCCACAGCGGCCCCGAGAGACTTAATAGTCCAACTCTGCAATGGCAGAGACAAAGCGACAATGCTAACAGCCCTCAAAGACCAGGACCCGTACGACTTTGAAGGCATGCATCTCACCTTCTACCCGGACCTCTCAGGAGGCACCCTGGCGTGGAGGAGAACCCTTAAGCCATTCACTGCTCTCCTCCGACAGAAGGGTATCCAATACCACTGGCGGCTCTCAGGAATGCTTTTGATCATCCACGGAGAGACCCGTCATGTAGTCCACGACATCACTGAAGCAAGAACCCTATTGCCTACACTAGGACTCCAAATGGACTCACTGCCCCCAGACAGACCGCAGGGGGGGGCACCTGCAACCCAACGCTGGGACCCAACGAAAATGACTGTATTCATCCCGCGGAAGACTCCTCCGGCCATGCCAGCAGCGGACACTACCTGAGCTCCTGATATGATAAGCCTGACACATACAGTTACCCTGAACCACTAGCGGTTATGTTATGTTAATGTTAATATTCTCATCTCACTCTTACACAGGCTCAGATTAACCCAACACGCAGCAACTCATCCGTACCGTAGCAAAGTGGCCATCCGACCACACATTCACACCCCCACACTCTTCTGATAGAGCTCTATGCTGGACAACACAAGCAACTCTTTAGACAGATGTTGCACGCCTAGACCCGACAACAGCCCCAGCGATACGGCTAAACCCCCTATGATATAGGTTTAGCAGACTAGTAAGGAGACCCTACAACTATACACCCACGCAACACCAAATTCACAGTCATGCAATACAAGTTTAGTGTGCCCTGCTTTATGGTTGTACGCTCAATCTGCAATTCTTACTATTAGCAACGTCATGATTTTCTACAATCAGTATACCTGACATGACAATCACTCAAGACAAGCTTGGCTATGTCAGGCATACCCTCCTAGACCAAATGTTATTTCATGCATGTCTTTAGAAACGTACAGATCCAATGTTAGCCTCGTTGGTTGTGTTTTCATATTCTATAACAATACAGAACTACATCAACAGACGTGTAGTATAAGTTTAATGTACCTGGCTTTATGTTTAGATGCACCATCTGTAACCAGCATAAATCTTAAAGTCACGCTTATATACTAGCGGTTTGCCTGACCCAGCGATTACTCACTATAAGCTATGTCGCGACAGGCATATCCTCCTGGACCAAATGTTATCTCACTCATATATAAAAAAGTGCAGATCCACTGTTAGCCACGTTGGTATTGTGTTCAATGCTTAGCCCTGGAATGCTGTCGTGGCACCATGGGCCTGTTTGTTTTAACTTGCACAACAAAAATAAAGAATTAAAAAAAAAAAAAAAAAATTATGCCAACTAAATTCTAAGCCACAGCAGTGTCCACTGTTAGTCCAGGTTATGCAATATAGAAAACAGCAGCTCTGTAGGGTATTCATGAGTATGGTGCCCTGGTTTATTGGGCCTGCCTATCAGTAGCCAGAGTCCCGTTCCTACAGGTCAGAGCAGGGCCTGACGGCTGTGAAGCAATGTGGTGGGTGCCTCAGCCTACGCCTCTTACAGGAATATCTCGTTTCCCCTTGATCTAAATCTTGCCGATGGATCCTCTGGGCTGGGATCCAGCTCCTGTATTCGTACGGCAAGCTCCCCTCTGTTTAGCATCGCGGCGGTCTGCCATACCTTCGGGGCGTAGACCTGTGCCTCTCTGACCCGGAATTCTGCGTCTAAGTGAGTGGTGTGGCTGTGCGGGGTGTTCGTTGGCCTATCTCCAGCATGTATTGGGGTGAGCGTGTGCGCTTGGATAGTATGTCGCTTCCCTCCGTGGCGTTTTTTGGTGCCGGCCAGGCCGCATGGTCACAGTGGAGGCCTGGAGTGGGTGCCGGTAATGGCGCCGGCGGGTCGTAGGGCGGATCCACGAGGCGATCGTTTTAGCTGCTCGGCTGTGAGACATTCCACGGTGGCGAAGTATGGACCAGAGGTTCATGCATAGCGTATAAAAGGTTTCCAGGGGGTGAGTGTATGGTTGAGGGCTTGTGTCAGTTGCCTCTGGCCCTTGCTGAGCGGCCATCTTAGGTTTGCCTCGGGTTGTCGGTGACTCTGCAGGCGATGCGGCCAGGGAACCCATCAGCAGTTTCGGTCCGCGTGTCCAGTGGGGACCGGGATAACCCCCACCGGTCCAAAGGGGGGGGAGGGGGGAGATTGGAGACCAGCTGTGTCACCTAGGGGGTCCAGTGTCGGATAGAGCGTCTCTTCACGACTAACTCCCTTAGGCAGCATTTAGTGATCCGCTTTTCTGGCCCCGACTGGCGTTAAAGAGGAATCTCTGGATTCAGGAGAGCACCCCCAACGTGGGTGATGCTCTCTGGTAAGTTCTCGGGCTATTATGTCCTCGATTGTGCCCTGATTTCTGCCCGTTTGGCAGGAGCTCGAGTCTCCGTCTGCTCAGTTAAGTGGTCAGGCTCCGCCCCCCGTGAATCGCTTTCTTGAGGTCATGCCACAGCATCTCAATCGGGTTGATTTATCAAAAGACAAAGGGTTGCTTTATAAAAAAAAAAGAGTGTACAATAGACGAGATTTAACCAGTTTATCCAAACGGTTTTAAAGAACAGCAAAATACTCTGTGTAGTACAGTGTACTTCTACAAATGTCAAAAGTCTGATAGGTTAGACACAGATTTTTTTTTTTATTCAGATTTTCTCAGTCTTATCACAGTAAACACTAGGAAATAGGTCAATGACCATACTGTGAAGTCTTATTAATATATACACACACACCTTCTGCATCAAAAGAGACAAAGAAGAATAAATAAATATACATCAATCTTTTCAGAAAATTGTAAAAGGTATTGTTGCAGAACAAGTGCAACTGCGTTTCATTTAATCGTATAACATAGAAAATAAAAGTTTGTATATATATATATATAAATAATGTACACAATTTGCTCCATGATGGTACCACCAGGAAATGTGGAACTCTGGTTAGTCTTCCAACAGCAGATCCAGCTCTTCTAATGGCACTCTGACTCTTAACTCCTTCTCTGCCATCAGATCTATAATCTCCTGCAGCTTTTCTGGAAAATACTCCACCGCATCCATATACAGCACCTGAAAAAGAACAGCACAAACATAAACAAATATATATATATATATATATATATATATATATATATAAACATAAAAAGTATTCAGTGGATGCTGATCTCTTCACCATATTCCGTGCTGCAAGGCAAGAGACATGGCGGCAGTAATGAAAATACCTTCTCAATTTGCCACTGGTGTAAGCCATTTACCCCTTAACGACATATGACAGAATTATTCCGTCATGGTTGTCCTTCCATTAAAGGATCGTTTGTCAGTTGGGTCCAGAATTACTGGCCGCAGACTGACTAATGCTCCGTTTGTAGGGCTCAAAAAGAGCACTGCATACAGGAAATTAAATGGAATTTTAAATCCACGTTGCTACAATGTGGTGTGAGCAGGGTTAAATCCCAGCTCATGGAAAGCAGTTTGAGGTATCATTGGATCTACACCCCATCGTTTGCACAGAGCAAAGTCCAGAGACAATCCCTTATAAATAGCTTCTGCAGGTTGTGGGCTGTGCTCAGTGATTGCACCTCTTTTGGCTTCTTGCCCGGAAAGGTAACTGTGGACTGTGACACCGCTGAACACCAGGCTGGCATCAGGTGGGTTGAGCTGAAGTGTCCACTCTTCTCACCTTTATTGTCTCATGGATATGGAATGGGTAGTTGCCATATTGGGGTTGTGTGATTTCAGCCTGCTAGGAGCCCAAAGTAAAGGGACCAGGAAATAACGGAGTATCCAAGTTGGTAAGGGATCGGGATAACCCCAAGGTCCCTCAGACTTTTCAATAAAAAGCAGAAAATAAGCCACATCCTCATGCTTCGCTTGATTGAGCAGGCTTCAGGCAGGAAAAGTCCAAAATACACCCTCAGCAATTACCGGACACCACTTTCCAAAATAAGGGGATAGTGTCCTCAGAGGTATGGGGATCTCAATCTAAGGATGAATGTGAAGGTGTAGTTTCCAGCGTTTTCTGTTGAGTTTAGTCGAGAAGTCCCTGCAAAACGCCACCTGCTCAGTCGACAGCCAGGCCACTCCTAACCATTTTCTTTAATTTTATATTACATAGTAATTGCCATCCACGTTTAGAAAAAACAAGGAACAAGAAAATATATGGACAGGTCTATACGTAATTCTAGTCCCATCTGTCCCTAGTTGTAATGCTATAATTTTTGGATGTGGTTGGTAAGAATTGAAGTTCATAAACATATAATAAGATAGATGTATTTATTTTATCACTTACCTATAGGTATAAAGCACATTTTGGCAAAATCTTCCACTTTGGGAGACCACCTTGTAATTAGTAAGAGGTATAAGTATAATAAGGTATTGTGGCAAAACTCATTTTATTGATCGATCAAAGAAGGGAACAATACTGCCATCAACCGAAAAAACATGGTTACAATATTTACAAAGTTTCTTTAAATAAATTAATCAGTTCTCACCTTCGCCCATGGACAGTTCTGAATTGCCTTGTAAAACAACCCCCTGCCACGCTCTAGATGGCCCAAAGATACCTTCACGTAAAAAATAAAAAAAAAATAAAAAACTGAATCAGATCCAATTGGAACATATGTAACAATTTTCTTTATAGTAATGCCTTAAAGTGCAAACAATTCAAAATCTTGATGATCAGATAACAATTGGAGGCTTAATTTTCTCTTATTTCTGCAGGCTTTTTATCTGTATGTAAAGTTATGCCTTATTTCCTATATAGACATTCAGTAGTGCATGCTGTGCTTTTATAAAAGAGTTACAGAGGGCTCTCGCATTGCACAGACTTCATGTACTCCAGGATTTTACAAATTCTGAATGTAGTACATTCCAGCTGAACAATGGGTATGCCCATTTACAAATGCATTCAATTAAATAATCTGAACTCCATGTATGCTTAGCAGGGGGAGCAGAAAGCAAGGGTAAGCCTGTATAGCACATTCAGCAATATTTATAATGCAAACAGATTCATGTATAACATGTGCACATATGTATTGACCTTACGGATGATATAAGTGCTTTAGTGAGATTATAAATTCTAGAAGTAGAAGCAGAATCTGTATGGAGTATGCAAGTACGGCCCAAGGTGGCCATAATTTACGAACAGTAAAAGTGTCCTTTGTTGCAAACCATATATATGTCAACACATAAAAACAAGAAACTGTAAAAAGTCTTGATTCTTTTTCTAAATAAAGGTTAAAACCTAGCCAAATTGCTTACCATGAAGTGCAGATACATGCGCCAAAGGAGGGGGCATTTGGAGCCGTAGTCCGAGCGCAGGGCGTGCTCAAACAGGGCTTTGATGCGATTGGATAAACCAGTCTCCGGGATGAATGAGTGTATCGCTCCCAAATCTAGTCTGTAAGAACATACATTTAGATTAGGACAGTTACCCTTCAATGCAGTTCCAGTCCAAGCTTGTCCTTCCTGTTCCTACAATGCTATTATTTTAAAGCTCCAACATGTTTCACAATGATGTATAATAGTGGACAAACAAACAAGTAAGACAGGAGGACATGAAAATAGATTGCGCTGGCAGATAAATACAGCCTGTGAGATTGTTATTTCACATTACTGGGACATTAAAAAAAAAAAAAAAAATAAAGCAAAAAAATATAATTCTTTACCTCTGTACAGAGTCCATCAGTTTCTTCCGGTCTTCTTCTGCTTTAATAGCAAACAGACGAGGCTCAAGAGCGTCTGTTGTCCTCCTGATGCTGTCTAGAAATCTCCTGGCCTTACTGACATTGTGGCATTTGTTCTCAGTTTGAATGTAGGTTTTCCACAGAGAGACATTTGTGGGATACAGCTTTAAGGAGGCTGTGAGAGCGTCTCTGAGTGGGGCTAGGGGGTACACACTGACCTTGGTATGGTACCTTAGCAAATTAGTGTGCATCAATGTGATTGCTTGCCGAGCGCTGTAGAAGTCTTGTGTTTCCTTGTGTGAAGCATTAGGGCATGAGTCTGTAGCTTGCACAAGCACTGCAATAGCAGCATTAAGACTCACAGTGAGATACTGGAAAAGTGCGAAGCAGCCAGATATACAGAGCAGAGCAGAGGCAGCTGGGTCGCTTGCACAGCCTTGCAAAGCATGTTCATACACCTTGCGAGCTTTCAAAACACGAGTAGTTTGCACTGGTTCAGTATAAGGAATATACTGCGTATTTTCTGTAAGGCTTGTGAGGATGTAAATTGCCCGGCTTCCCGCACCTTTTTCTAAGCAGCCTTCCAGTTCTGCGTACAGCAGGCATAAGCTGCAGAGCTCCTGGTCCTTTAACCCCCTATTTCCCGCTAAGCTGAGGGCTGCATCAAACACCTTCCTGGCATCATCTGTGTTGCCCAATAGCCATTCCAGTAATGCATACTCCTTCCAGAGGGACAGGCTGGTCCGGCTGGAGGCTTCCTTGAGTAGGGCTTTAGCTAGACGTTTGCTGCGTTTGCCCTGAGATTTCAGCTTCTTCTTTTTCTGTGCTTGAAGGTAGAAAACCACCTGTCAAAAAAAATCAGTCCTTTACAGTTGGTCATCAACCAGCAGAGAGGGGGATTTACATGCATCCAGCCTTTATTTTTAACAGAAATTAGGGCCACCTATAACATTATGTTTAAGGGTATAATCCAGTAACACATACAGTAAAATTAGATTTTAAAAGCTGCAATTGTAAACACGCTGACTCTTTGACCAATCTGTTTTCTAATAATGTTACTGCATTACTGTAAAACAAACTGTATTACTGGAAAGCGCAAAATTAAAGGGACACTACAGTCACTAAAATAACTTTAGCTCAAGGAAGCAAATTTGGTGTATTGATCATACTCTGCAGTCTGTCAATTGTCTGTTATTTAGGTGTTAATCACTTTGTTTGTACAGCCCCAGTCACACCTACCTGCATGTAACGTGCACAGTATTCTTAAACACATCCTGTAAAGTGAGATCTAATGTTTATAGTTCCTTTATTGCACAGTCTTTTTAAAGGGACACTATAGTCACCAAAAAAACTTTAGCTTAATTAAACAGTTTTGGTGTATAGATCGTGCCCCTGCAGCCGCACTGCTCAATTCTCTGCCATTTAGAAGTTAATTTACTTTGTTTATGAACCCTGGTCACACCACCCTGCATGTGACTTGCACAGCCTTCCTAAACACTTCCTGTAAAGAGTCGTCTTAAGGTTATCCTTTCTTTATTGAAAGTTCTGTTTAATTTAGATTTTCTTATCCCCTGCTATGTTAATAGCTTGCTAGAACTTGCAAGAGCCTCCTGTATGTGAAATAAGTTCAATTTACAGAGCAAGAGAAACAATTGTTTAAGGTAAATTACATCTGACTGAAAGTTATATCAGTTTTTTTTCATGCAGGCTGTGTCAATCATAGCCTGGGGAGGTGTGGCAAGGGCTGCATAAACAGAAACAAAGTGATTTAACTCCGAAATGGCAGTGAATTGAGCAGTAAAATCTAAGAGGCATGTTCTATACACCAAAACTGCTTCATTAAGATAAAGTTATTTAGGTGACTATAGTGTTCCTTTAATTTAGAATTTCTTACCTCCTGCTCTGTTAATAGCTTGCTAGAACTTGCACGAGACCACTCTATGTGACTTAAATTCAGTTTACAGAGCAGCATTGAATTGAAAATGAAAGCATAGTTTTCATGCCCTGGGAGGTGTGACTAGGGCTGTATGGGCAGAAGAAAAGGTGATTTAACTCCTAAATGACAGATAATTGAGACGTAGACTTCAGAGGCATGAGCTATACACCAATATACTTCATTAAGCTAAAGTTGTTTTGGTAACCAAAGCGAACCTTTAAGAATATAGGTGATCTCAATAACCACCCAGTTTACTGATCACTTTACAAGAGAGTCTATAACTAAAGTAGTCTGAAAGGTCTACTAGAAATGGAAAATGTATTTTCCCCACAAGTTTACATTTTCAAAATGTTCCTAAAATAGTTCAAAAGATTGAGAACATATCAAAATCAACTAAAATACAATTTTGTTTCCAAGTCAGTACAGTGTCTCACTCAAAACATATTATGATACCATTATGGTAAATGCGGTGGTAAGATGCACAACTTGGTATCCAGTACGGCTGTAACTACTCAATTTTTCTTGCATGTGAAAATCACACCAGCACTGTACGATACAATTCCTAGTGCATTCTCGGATTACACTTGCCTTGGGTTCATGAAAATAGTATTGTTTATATCTTTGTGTGCTCTCTTGTTCATTGTATTTTTTATTCACTGTACCGTGAACCCATTTGGAGCAAGTTTTTGCCCTTTTCCGATTATTGGCTTCTGTTACAGGATTATAATTTTACTATCAGTAAGAGAACACACCATTCTCCAAAAATGAAATATTGAAAAAAAAGGTAAAAAAAGTATTGTGCAGTGAGCTGCCTCTTCTACAGAACAGACAGAATATGCACTACTATAAATCAGAAGAAAGCCTAATAATACATGGCCTGAGAGGTAGACATTAAGTGTTCCCTTTAACAGAGGTGCAACGGCTCTTGTTGAATTTATACGGCATTAGTAAGTTGCTGTACCTTTGAAATTTCATATTGTAGCCAGTAGACTGAAAGTCTCATCTTCTCATCTCCTTGGAAAAGTGAAAGTGAAGCCTGGAAGACATTTTGAATGAAGCCTTCTCCTTCTTTACCATGGTCAGCCAGCCATCTCCCTCTACTTATGGTGTCCAAGTGACCAACCGGACAAATTCCAGAAAGAGGAAGTTCAAATGAGGTCAGTAACCTTTCATATACTGGGTATTGGTCAAAGATGGAAGGTTCATCCAGAGAGAGGTAAAGGGTAGGTGCTGGAAGGCGAGACCCACAGGGGACCCCAAGGAACTGTAAGAAGGACAGGATGAGCTGGAACTGCAGTTTGGGGCTGGAGATCTTAAACATGGATGGGCCCAGATCGTCAAAGAGGACCTGGCGGATACAGCAGGAAAAAGTTTTGATAGTCAGTTAGCCTACATGTTTTACAGGGTAAAATGGTCTATCGCTAATTATGGTCTTTTCCTCCTGACTTTAAGCACCCCCTATGTCTCACCCCTCTGCCAGTCTTTATATTAGCGTTATATTAGATTAATGGATCAATTTAAAACACTAGTATTTATAAAGAGCTTTGCTGATCCTTGCTAACTGACCCTGTCACCTGCTCGCACTCGGAACTTCAAGACTTCTGTAGGACTGACTGTTCCTATGGAACCCCAAGTTTCAATAACAATGACTGTGTTCCTTATCTGCACATTATTTAAGGTACAAGTGTATTTTTTTTTCTATAAAGTACATATTGCATAGACACAAAGCTGTGCATGGTCTTACCTGTCTCTCGGGGTCCTCACAGTCCTCCTCAGTCTGCTTTTTGACAGGGTCAGGTCGCCACGGCATCCATTGCCTAGCTTCTCTTGAACATTCCACATCCAACCAGATCTTATTTTTGGCACAATGTTTATCTTTTATTTCCAAATCCTCCTCCGCTTCGTCGTCATCCTCTTCTCCTATAAGAGAAACCAGCAATAGTTACAATCTAACCTCAAAGAACTACGGAGAGTACCGGTGAAGTATCATTCTATTTAATTAATATGCATTATTGTGAAGTGGTCATGGTGCAAGGACTTTAAAAGTGAAGCTTTATAGTAACATTGCTGCACATACTGATTTATTGCAGCTAAGGGAAATTTAACTCCACCACCACCAGCTCTCATCATCTATCCCAGAACGAGAAGAGTTAATTATGTGAGCAGACAATTATTCATTCATTCATTCATGGGCTGAAAGAGCTCAAGTAACACTTTCAGTCAACGAATGAACGCAGCATCAGCTTCTGCAGCTCTGCAAAGGCCATTCACTGGTTTGACACCTTACCAGAGAAATTCGCCAAGGGAGTAACCCTTTAACATTACAGAAAACATTAAAGTATTTAACCAAGAAAAGTACATTTAGAGTTTTTAAATCAAGTATATCCTGAGGTCGAGATGTCATTGTTCAACTCAATAAACACTCTATACTCTAACAAGGTTGAAACGATCGTCTGGGGTTACTGTATCTCTTGTGCAGGGAGAGCTGGCCTGCATTTTGGTTCCATTCTGCTCTTTTGGGTGGCATCAGTCTGATATGCAAATGGCCTGTTTCTTTTTTTTAACGACACAAGATGAGCTAAAACTAGTTGGAGATCTGAGCGAGGACCCACTGAAGGGCAGGCTATTTGAGCTGTTGTCCATTCTCAGTACTCTTGTGGTTTGTTTTTTTGCACTCTATACACCACAACCACTTCTAATTGCTGAAGAGATGATGGTGCTAAGAATCAGCACCTGAAGCCTTTATTTAATTCTAGGGATACTCTTTTTTTCCACCCTTCTGTGTAGCAGTGCCTCCATATGAGGCCATCAGCCAACTAGACTAATTAAACCAAGTTGTATGCTTGTTTCTGGGGTCAACACACACAGTATGCTAACCCCAGACACATCAGAGTGGCTGCACAATTTCTCCGCAAGGCTGTCACACAGCCAGCAGTAGCACAGTGCTAATAGTGGCAATACAGATGGATTTATGCAGACGTCCAAGAAGATAAATATCCTTGTTTGAGTATGCTAATGCATATCTGATGTAAGGAAACCACGAAATAAACAGCTTTTAATCAACGTCATCCAGTGCTTTGCTGAGCCTAATAAGAATTTTTGTCCACAATAGCAAGTTACCAGTTATTATGGATGCATAGAAAAAAACAATACTTAAAAACAGCCATAAGTATGATATTTTACAGCTTAGGAAATGTTTAAAGAAAGTTTAGTAAAAGTTTTTAGCAAAAAAAAATGATATGCATTAAAAAATATATGATATGTGTTTTTGAATATAGAGTTTCACTTTAAAGATGGCACCACTTTTTATGTGGATACCGACAGATCAGATGAATAGTCTACTGCAAAAGGGAGATAAATCATAGGTCTTCTCTCGGAAGGCTACACTGTGTAGAATTACCCAGGTTGTGGATTGTGATCCAACCGCCTCGTTCTTGTTGTTTCATCCAAGCACACCAGCCTTTGGCACCTTTTTCGCCAAAACGAGGTTCCCCGCTGTCCCAGAAAGGCTCATAAAATTCAATCTGGGCAAAAAAAAAATTTAAAACATCATCAGAATCTATCACGTGTTCACTGCCTTACTTGCCAGGTTTCTGCACAAGTGGCAAATTGCTTTTTTTTTTCGAAAAAAAGCAAATACAAAGAAATCCAAATATGGCATGCCATGTAAACAAAACAAAAACATACCAAAAACTTATTTATATAATATATATGTTTATAAAAAATATCTGAATAGAAACAGTGAATAACAATAGAAAATAATCAAATAGTCTTTTTAATATTTGCATAATAACATTTTTTTATATATTCTTCAGGATAACCCAGTACCCTTTCCACATGTTCTTCAAAGGAATACTTTGTGCACCATAACCACTACAGCTTGTTACAGTGACTATGATGCCAGGTGTACCCTGGCACCTCTCCTACTCTAAGAAATCAAACCATTTTTGAATGGCTTAAAACATGGGGTCTGCCATCCACTGTTCCCCGCCTCCACTACCAATGCCGGAGAGCTGGCATAGTTAATTGACTGCGAATGATCAGCTGACTCTCTCCGCCAATGAGCCAAGACCTACAATGGAAAGCTTAGCTCAGGGGCTTCTGTCTTTCTGGCGTTTGTAGGAGGCGGGAAGCAGAACCTGGCAGACCCCAGGTAAAATTACGAACTGTTCAAAACCTGTTTGGTTACTTATAATGGGAGTGTGCCATATCACTCCTGGCAACAAAACAACTACCGTGAGCTGCAGTGGTTATGGTGCTTGGAGTGGCCCTTTAAGTCCTTTCCTCTATTAGACTATCAGATTCCACTACTTCTGCTGGAAGGCTGTATCAGGTATCTACTACACTTTCTTTAAAACCATATTTTAACACACATTACGTTTCAGTTGTTCACCTTCAAACCAAGACCTGTTTTTGTAATAGTGAAAAGCTAAACTATCACTGAAAACCTTCCACTGCCTGTTCAGTAAGGTCCATAAAGCACTGCTCAGCATTTGCTCAGTATGCGGTTATTATAGCACAGCTAGGAATTCTGGGTAGAGATCTTCACAGAGGCTGAAAAGAGACATGCGTCCATCGAGTTCAGCCTGTCTCATCTGTTTCTGCCGATGATCCAAAAGAAGGCAAAAATACCACACAAAAAGTAAAAAACGCGGTTTTCAAAAAAAGCACTTTTCAATGTTGCAAGAAACTACGAAAGAAAATTTCTTCTCAACCCCAGAATGGCGGTCAGATCTCTCCTTCGATCAAAAAGTTGTTGCCCCACATAAAAATGATAACCCTGAATATTATGTTTTTGCAAATGTTCATCCATATTATGTGAACAACTATTCTATCTGTATCTATGCACTGCATATGAGAACACAGACTGTCTAGAACAGGTATGCACATAAGAACAAAGTGGATAATAATAGAAACTGCTGGCTTCTAAAAAATTATTCTAGGACCAGGAAGTGTCTGGAATTTCTCAGCAAATCCTGGCCCTCATAATGTTGTGCAGATTTCAGCGGACAACTATTAGCAGGAAATGTAGATCAGCTGTCACAAGTGGCTTCGTTCATGAAATTTTGAACAGAACTAGTCAGAAATCTCACTGGATCGATTAGAATGGTTCTTCATTCAAGCATTCCGTTTAAATCTTTATTCATGGTTTCTCATGAATGATGTGATTTGTAGCCGCATACGCAGGGTGCTAACCATGCCCCTGTAACTAAATGCCAGACAACTAAATAAGAATATTTGCTCTTCAGCTTTTGTAATAAGAGCATTTTACTGGCTTTTTTTTTTTCATTGTAACACACCTGTTCCTTGGTGTTCATATTCTTCACGGTGTCAGGTTTGTAAAAGGTAAAATCAATAAGGGCCTGAAACAAGGACACCGATTTTTCCGTATGGCCTGCCTGCCGCAAGAAATGGCACTGTTGGATAAACACATCTGGGGGGAAAGAAATTAAATAATGCTTACAATTGACAGAAAGTCATTGCATACGAATATTAATTATACAGCCGGCTCTTCTACTTCACTATATTACAACCACCAATACCTTGAAAATGGAATTGATTTACAACACTGGAGTGTCCCTTTAAATGGAAGTTAAAAACCCCGAACATTGGTCTGCTTCTGCTACATACTAATGCTGTACTTTATAAAGGGAAACAGTGGAGTCAGTCATAATTATCATTATTATACACGCGCTACATTAAAGCAATTAGAACAGTTTCCGTTCACAATAACTGTAATTTGTTAAGTAATCAGTGCATGCTATCAACATTAAAATCAATTCTTTATGGAATACAATACAGTCTAGAATTATTTGGGGCTCCACAGGGTTTAAACAGGCATATAGGGTCATAGAACTCACAAACCAGATTTACTACGTTTTACTAAAGCATAAACATGTAATTAGGAAGGCTACAACAGTTTGCATTGTAGAGTGATAGTTCAGTAAGACCTTGTAAACAAATACCCCCCCTCTACATATATCCCCCCCCCATTAACATGCACTGACCCTGCACATGTATACCCCCTCTACTAACATGCACTGATCCTGCACATATATACCCCCTCTATTAACATGCACTGACCCTGCACATATATCCCCCCCCATTAACATGCACTGACCCTGCACATATATACCCCCTCTACTAACATGCACTGATCCTGCACATATATACCCCCCCCATTAACATGCACTGACCCTGCACATATATACCCCCTCTATTAACATGCACTGACCCTGCACATATATCCCCCCCCATTAACATGCACTGATCCTGCACATATATCCGCCCCCCCATTAACTGTCACTGACCCTGCACATATATACCCCCTCTACTAACATGCACTGACCCTGCACATATATACCCCCTCTATTAACATGCACTGACCCTGCACATATATCCCCCCCCATTAACATACACTGACCCTGCACATATATACCCCCTCTACTAACATGCACTGACCCTGCACATATATACCCCCTCTATTAACATGCACTGACCCTGCACATATATCCCCCCCCATTAACATGCACTGACCCTGCACATATATACCCCCTCTACTAACATGCACTGACCCTGCACATATATACCCCCTCTATTAACATGCACTGACCCTGCACATATATACCCCCTCTACTAACATGCACTGACCCTGCACATATATACCCCCTCTACTAACATGCACTGACCCTGCACATATATATCCCCTCTATTAACATGCACTGACCCTGCACATATATATCCCCTCTATTAACATGCACTGACCCTGCACATATATACCCCCCCCATTAACATGCACTGACCCTGAACATATATACCCCCTCTACTAACATGCACTGACCCTGCACATATATACCCCCTCTATTAACATGCACTGACCCTGCACATATATCCCCCCCCCATTAACATGCACTGACCCTGCAAATATATATCCCCTCTACTAACATGCCCTGACCCTGCACATATATCCGCCCCCCATTAACATGCACTGACCCTGCACATATATACCCCCTCTACTAACATGCACTGACCCTGCACATATATCCGCCCCCCCTTAACATGCACTGACCCTGCACATATATACCCCCTCTATTAACATGCACTGACCCTGCACATATATCCGCCCCCCCATTAACATGCACTGAACCTGCACATATATACCCCCTCTATTAACATGCACTGACCCTGCACATATATACCCCCTCTATTAACATGCACTGATCCTGCACATATATACCCCCTCTACTAACATGCACTGACCCTGCACATATATCCCCCCCCATTAACATGCACTGACCCTGCACATATATCCCCCCCCATTAACATGCACTGATCCTGCACATATATCCGCCCCCCCATTAACTGTCACTGACCCTGCACATATATCCGCCCCCCCATTAGCATGCACTGACCCTGCACATATATACCCCCTCTATTAACATGCACTGATCCTGCACATATATACCCCCTCTATTAACATGCACTGATCCTGCACATATATACCCCCTCTATTAACATGCACTGACCCTGCACATATATACCCCCTCTATTAACATGCACTGACCCTGCACATATATACCCCCTCTACTAACATGCACTGACCCTGCACATCTATACCCCCTCTACTAACATGCACTGACCCTGCACATATATCCCCCCCATTAACATGCACTGACCCTGCAAATATATATCCCCTCTACTAACATGCACTGACCCTGCACATATATATCCCCTCTATTAACATGCACTGACCCTGCACATATATTCCCCCTCTATTAAAATGCACTGATCCTGAACATATATACCCCCTCTTCTAACATGCACTGATCCTGCACATATATTCCCCCTCTATCAAAATGCACTGATCCTGAACATATATACCCCCTCTTCTAACATGCACTGACCCTGCACAGATTTTTATTTTAAAAAAAGGCACTGACCCAACACCCTTTTATTAACATGCACTGACTCTGTGCACAAATACCCACCTCTACTGACTCCACAAATAACTCCCTACATCAACATGAACTGACCCAGCACACAAACAAGCTCCTATCGGCATGTACTGACCCTGTGCACAAATACACTCCTGTGTTTACATGTCCAACTCCGATTCACTCCCTTTATTTACACTTACTGACCCTACCCTCCACACAAATCCATCCCCTGCATCCCCCTAACTTCTGACACAAACACATCCGTGCCCTCATACACACTGGCCTTCTACTCACATACATCCCTACAATCACATACTCGGATTTTTGCCCCTTACCTTATATAGTCACACTCTTAACAATTATTAAAACTCCACTGCTTACAAAAATGCACCCAATGTGTATTCCTACACATTCACTCTAAACTACATGCAAACACTCCTCTGCATTCACACACACTCAAACCTCATGCAATTATACATGCTGACCCCTGATACTGAAAGGTTATAAACAAATGTTAATAAAAGCAATATACAATGGTGCAGTGAGTACATTTTAAAGCCGTTTAATGACAGACTATCAATTTTGAGTCCCTATAAGAGGTCACACATAATGTCTTGCCACCTGTCAATATGTAAGTGGGTTTAGAAAATGTAAAAAGAAAGCAGTTGCCTTTGCAAGACACTAGGTGGCACATTTTATTTCCATTCTCTCTCTCTTTTTTTTTTTTTTAGGGTTACTCCAATGTCCATGGCCACTTCTGCTTTGAGAAGTGGTCACGGTGATAAGAATCTGTGTAATGTAATGTATAACGCTGGACATGCAGAGACATTTACAGTTTTGAAATCCTCATACTAAGCCTAAAATCTGAACTATATTATCAGCCCATTGGCACAAACCTGTTTACCCTCACAGAGGCATCTTGGCATAAGTTGAGCCTGACAGTGCTTGAATCTGACGTGCATAACCCATGTAATGCTCCCTCTGCGGCCTTCAGGAGCACTTGAGGTGGAGGAGGCGGACGATCCACTGCCTGGGTCTGGCAAGCATCAGATTAAGAACCCTGTCCCCCCCCCCCCCCCCCCCTCTCTGCAAACTGTGTAATACAGTATCATAGGAAGCTGAGGCCTATGGATTTAAAGTGGCCGCCGTGACTAGGCCTGCAGATCTGGGTCTCTACACGGTGCTGCTAATCCACATTAACCCACTACTCCAGGCCTTTGTGCCCAATTCTGGGCGAAGCTGAGGGCTCAGATATCCACCTCTACTCCCATCAGTCAAAGCAGTGCATCCGGGAGCCATGTGGCCAACCATTGCTCATGTGGCCAGCGCTGGATGACTCAGAGAAAGGCGCAGGAGACCACAACATAAACACTGAGTGAAGGTGAGAAGAGCTCGGAGGCCACAACTGACACGCACACCTACCATGGCGCCCCACACGGATCCTGTGACTACTTGTGAGGAGTGGTTTAAAATTCTTGGAACATTCTGATATGTTTAGATTCCATTTCCCCGTCTTTTCACTCTGCTGGCATCTGTTGTTCTAGGGTAGGACTTTCAGACCAGTCCACATCTGCCTTCATGGACACCACTTAAGTCACCCATCAGGCCCATGGTCCTTTAATATTGTTTGACTCACATTGTATAAACACATTATTGTATATATAAGCCCTGTGACCAGTTCATTAAAACAGTATGTGTTTCAAGAACACTAGGTACTTTGTAGCATCAGTTGGAAATGAGAAAGAGCTGCTACTTGTCTAGTTTGATCCTGCTGAACGTGTGCCTGCTAAGAACATACCCCGGCTTAGGGACAAACACTGCCGTGGGGTTTCCTGGTGCTCAAAACGTTGTGAACACCATTAATGGGACAAGTTCTCAAGCTGAGAACGATTCCTCCTGTTCCAGTTACAGAAGGAGAAATGAAAAAGCCACAGAAGGACAGAGTGTAGGAGGAAGACCGAATTCACCTCCCATTTTAATTATGTATATATCGGCCATTTTGAGAATAATGAAAACAATAATCTAAGCTGTCCTAAGTGCACAAGAGAGTTGACATGGGAGTTTCTATTCCCCTTTTTGTTTCTTTCTTCTTCTCCTCTCACACCATTCTCATTCTACTTCTCTTCTTCCTTTGCCACTCCATCCACCTCTTTCCATACTTTCTCTCGTAGAGGCGCAGACTAGAGAATTATCTTCCCCACACAAAAGGAATTTCAGTACTAGACTACTGTGTGTGGCTACTTTATAACCGGAATAGTGTTATGTTCTAGGTGTTACTGTGCTACTACTAACTCGTTTTTCCTGCTTGTTTCTAAATTATTTGTATTTGATGCAAAATACTAAAATAAAGATTTTCAAAACAAAACAAAAATACACTAAAATCTAAGCCACTTCTTGGACCACAGAGAAGCTGATAAGAAATTGATATATATTTATACAACAGGCATATTGCAAACAGAAAGGTTAATATTGGATAGTCATACTCCTTGCCCCCTCTTCCCATACAGCAATACGTACCGTACATGCTGCGCTCCGTTTCTGCCAAGGCTGGGTGAGAATGCATGCAGCCATCTTGCACTGCAGCTAAGGTGCTGATGCACTTTCCATAGATGCCATTCACCTTGGATACCGAGAAGGAGCTGAACTGGCTTTGGGAGAACAGAAGGTATTTCTGCCAGAGCTGTGGGTCATTAGGGTGCAGGAAAACAAGCTTTTTCCATTCCTTCTGCAGAGCTGCCGCTTCCCAAAACTCCTCGCACAGTTTGAGCCTGGAAAGCTTTAGCTCCGTACTGCCTGGGTTGCTCTCGATTGCTCGTTCTAGGATGGATAACTTCTTCTCCAGAATTAGCTTTACTGACATGCGGTGACTACCCAACTCTCCCTCGCTAGTGGAATACATGCTCGGGTGTCTAATTAGTTCATCCTTCAGGGGACAGGAAGAGAAATTTAAATTCAAGAAAGCCATGCACATATACACAGGATAGATAGATATATATATATATACTCACTCATTCCAGCACAGATATCACTATTGTTAAAATTAAAATGTACCTCATATGCCCTATACACTTGGGTAATGTTTCCCTTTAAAAACCCTCTGACCATGTAATTTATTTCTCAAATTTGTTTTCAAATTTTTTTTTTTTTTTTTAAGTATTTTCATTTTCTTTGCCAGCAGGGATAAGGGATAGCATGGGATAGCAATGCAAAGAAACATAAATAAAGTGCAAGTCAGTGGAAATTGCGGGATGCAAAAAATGATACCAGTAGTTGCTGCACACCTACCACAGACCGACATGCGCAAAATCTGGTGATAGGGTTAAACCTGTTGCAGATGCTTCCAATGAAGTTGTAGAACAAGGTGACCTTCAGCTGAGTTATGTAGGGGATAATGTCTGTCCTACATTGCAGTTGGGAAACATAGGGGCTTCCTTATTTAAAGACACAAAGTGACTATTGCTGAAAATTCACAGTAAGAGTGAACTCTGGAAATAGGATCCATCGGTTCTATGGTCTCAACACGAATGTTCTCTGGTGCATCACTGAATAAGGAGGAGTCACAAATGAACCAATAGTAAATCCAAAAAAGCAAAACCAGAGGACAACACGGTAAATTATGCAATTAAAAGGCTATTTTTATTGAGCAAGAGAATGTGGAAAACCACAGATCAATACAACGTTTCGGTCGTATACATGACTAAGGCTACGGCCGAAACGTTGTATTGATTTGTGGTTTTCCACAATCTCCGGCTCAATAAAAATAGCCTTTTAATTGCATTATCTACCGTACCACCTTTAGATTTTGCTTTCTTGAATTTACTATCTAGGTCAGGAGTAGGCAATATTTGGCAATCCAGATGTTCTGGATTATATCTCCCCTGATGCTTTGTCAGCAATAAGGCTGTAAGCGCCTTATGGGAGATGTAGTCCACAACATCTGGAATGCTGAAGGTTGCATGATTGTGGTAGAGCCTCCTAAAGCCTGACAGTCGTTCTCCAATGGCAAATGAACTAAACCATCATTATTGCCTTCGCAACACATCTAGCACAGTTATGAAACAACAACAACCTAAAAATGAAAACACAATGTGTACCTGTACCATCGGTATTCTAAAATCAAGTGTATGTAATAGAGGATCTAACAAATCTTACAAAACATTGCAATATCTCTTGAAAACCTTCAGCATGTCCAATAGGCTCTACCATATACTGCAGTGATTATGGTGCTTGGAGTATTCTATTAACATATTTTAATGTAGGCAACACCTGATATTTTAACACCTATAAATAGTGTCGGTTTACATGGAACTTATGGTGTAGAAGGTGAGAGGGCTCCTTAATAACAGATATGTATTGCCACCAAATGTCAGACAAATGACATTTCCCATATTTAATTTTTATTAAGTTAATGGTGGTAGGGGTAGATGACTAAGGAGTGGCTACACTACAAAAACAGTTGCAGATCCCTTGAATAGTCTTCCAGAAAGCTTGGTATGTGCAGAAAACTATCACAGCGAAGGAACTGAAGAATGCGGGGGATGTCTACAAGTGTAACACCGTAAAGGAGTTCACAAATGCTCTGTGTATAAGGCTATTCTTAAGGGCAAATCAGTAAATAGACTTCATTATAGTAAAAAATAGGAGTAGGCAACCTTTGGCACTCCAGATGTTCTGGACTACATCCCCTTTGATGCTTTGCCAGCAATAAGGCTGTAAGAGCCTTATGGGAGATGTAGTCCACAACATCTGGAACGCTGAAGGGTGCATGATTGTAGTAGAGCCTCCTAAAGCCTGACAGCCGTTCTCTAGCTGCCAATGAAATAAACTATCATGATTATCTTCTCAACACATCTAGCACGGTTATCAAACAACAACCTAAAAATGAAAACACTGTGCCCACTCCACCTGAAAAGAGACAAACTCCATCCATGTCTGGATATCCCCAGGGGCTTCTCGTATCTTTTTATTATAATCCTCGATTTTCGTGAGAACACCCGTGTCTCTAGGCGCCAGCTGAGGTTCATCAGTTTTCAGACCACCTTTGCCTTCCAACCACAAAGCTGTAGAGGCATCATATACACCAAGTGGATTTACCCAGCTGGTAGGAATACTGGAGCTAGTTGAAACAGCCTGGCCTGTGGGTTCCATAGGGATAAAAGCTGCCATTTCTGGGGACGCATTATTCCTAACGCACCCAACATGTTCCCCTTCGCACTGGAAGTTGCGCACTGCATTTTTGGTATAGTAGCGTTCAGTTTTTTTGTGCACTTTTGCCTTTTTAGAAGATGAATTATCCCAGATAATCTGTTGCTTCCTGGGATTAATCCCTAGGCAGGAATTTCCTCTACGCCGGTAACTGGAAACAGAACAAACCAGTTGGTTAGAAATTACATTTCACGGGCACTCTAGGCACTATAGCAACTTAAGTTGGAGCCTCCGGCATTGTCATTCTGTTCAGTGCTGAAATCCTTTCTAATGGTTTAACGATCAACAAAAGGGTTAAATACACCCATTGCTGGTATGAAGTGGTATGGCTAAGGCAAGAGTACCTTAGACACATCTAAACTGGGAACCAGGAAAACTTAAATGCTTTGTGTCTGTATTATTCCTCCGCCAACGTTGACAGTGCTGCTTTAAAACAGCTGGTAGTGCACGTTCTGACATAAGCAACAGAATAAAATGAACACTAATACAAATAAAATTATTGAGATTTCAAGATAATAGGTCAAATTAGACCTGAGCACACAATCTGCTTATTGAAATTGTAAATTAAAACTTTGTGATATACAGCCAAGCTGCTGATCGTTTGCATAATTCATTAAATCAAATCAAGTGTTTCCTTTCTCTAAGAGAACCATTTAATAAATGCTAGGTCTTTTATGATATTAAAAAGAAGATACATAAAAATACAGACAACATTTAAGATGATACTTTATATTGCGTTTAATGAAATTCTGTCGGAGCTGCCTGGTGGTTTCATTCTGGTAAATTACTGCACAGGCTGAATTTAGCAGGGGACATTTGGGGAGAATCAATCTATATTTTACAGGAAACAGGGGCAAAACATAACTTTAAACAGAACTAAGTTTCATTTCGCAGTCTGTACCAGAACGGTAAGCAAATGCACGGATTTTATAAATTTAGAAACAGTCACCTGTCAGTCAATTTTTGGCATACAGTTCAATAGCAATAACACAGCAAATATGACGAACATTGGCTGACGTAGATTGTAGTTGTGAAGATTATATTTGTGCACTTAAGACTGCAAGTGTCTCACACATTGTCAGGGGATCACAGGAATGAATTAACTCCAGATGTTACTCCATTTATAGTAGATGTTCCTTGCACTGGGAGACACAGAACTGCTTCACAAGGAGGGCCAACTGTACAGGACTTGAGGTAGGATTGAATTGATGGTAGGTGTTACAGCAAGTGTAACATCCACACATCTTACATTGTGGTAGTGCTCTCAATACGAGGAGGGGTAAGTATTGAATCAATGGGTTCTCACACAATACAGTCCATTTTTTTAAATCTTTCTCATATATTCATTGCTCAAGAAACCGTGCACTGGAAACTTTAAAGATTTACTCATCAACCTCAACAGGAAAAGTAATGATAGTCTACAATTGTTTTTGCTGCAGTCACGTCACGTGCAAACTGAGCCATGAAGGGTAGGGTAGCTTTAGAAAAGTAGTGGAATTTGTTGTCACTATATTAAAATTACACTCCAAGTAACAAAACTACTGCATCTTAATGAAGTGCTTTGGACGCTAAAATATTGGCAAATGTAAATATTGTTTTTTGTGAGAGTGTTCCCCTAAAAATAAAATTCATGTTATTTTTTTGGAGTTACTTTGATTGTCTTTCAAGGTTTAGTGCGGACTCCTCACCTTGCTATGTCTCCTCGGTAAAGCGATTTATATTCCCAATTCGCAGGGTCAGCTTTCTTATCAATTCTGAATGTCTCCTCTGTCACAGACTGAGCTTCATCCAGCCATACCCAGCGGCCAGTGTCTGATATCGGAGTGTCCTGCCTGCAAGGAAGATACATTTACCAGAGATAATTAGTAGAGAACATCACGGCACATGATAATTAGCAGAGAACATAATGGTGCATTAATCTGGCAATAAGTATTTAAAACTGAGTAGTCTGCAAGCGCACTTAACATAGAAGGGGTTAAATAAGAGCTGAGCCACAGCAGGACTGGCAATTGGCCAGCCTGTATCTGCCAGATCAATAATTAATCCATCACCTACACATAAGTTACAATGGCCACTTTCCAATATCCCATCCGTAAAACATTAACATGTGCATATATCTTTAGTCCTGCAGTGGAAGGTGCATTTTTTTTTTTTTTTTAAATGCCCTGCTTCAATTAAAGGGACAAAACTACTATATCTCAATGCAGTGATTTTGGTACATAGATTGAGCCTCTTTTCTTTGGAAATGTAAAACAATGCCATTTCAGAGAAGAAGCAATATTTATATTTTGCACAAAACATGCTGCTAGTGGGTGTCAGACAGATAGCCACTAGATATACTGTTTCCTTAAGACCTTCAAATATGGTGTCATGAGTCGTCATCACACACAGCATGACTGTGCTGATTACATCCATTGCTTCTCAAGAAGCACTGGAGTCAATACTTTACTAAGAGAAGCATTAGACTGGCACATAACAGAGTTTGCCACGCATGCGCCTATTTTGGTTAGAGATCATAATACCTGATGATGCCACGTAAGAAGGAGCAACTACAGAGAGGAGACAGTCTCAGTGCTGGATTAAAAGTGAGTTTTTAGTACCCTTTTTAAAACAGAGGTGGACCCTGGATCTAAAAACAATAGTGAATATACACACAGACAAACAAAGGCTAAACAACATATATAGGAAACATTATGTTAAAGGGACATTATACTCCCCAGAACCACTACAGCTTAAAGCAGTGGTTCTGGTGTCTATAACCTGTACCTGCAGAGAAAATGCAGTTTTTACATTGCTGCCTAGGTACACCTATAGTGTCAGTCACTCAGGTGCTTCCTGGGTCAGTGCTGCAGAGTGTGTCCCCAAACCCTGCATGGAGGCACTGAACGTTCCTCGTGGAGTAGTATGACTATGAGGAAATGCTGATTACCACAATGCCACGTTTGCGCAATAGCCTCCCAATGTTTTCCTGGATTGGCTGAGATAATCAAACTGATAAGCTCAGTCATAGAGGCGGGGCCAGCAGCGGTGAGACCGGCATGACATGGAAAAACAAGTGTGTAAAAACGCCTTTCCAATGCGATCAGAGGGAGCCGGTCACCTAAATAGTTAAACACTATGTCAGGAATACATGTTTGTATGACTGACACTATAGTGTTCCTTTAATTACACAACCACCATATCATCTGCATGAAAGAAGTACTTATAATTCTCTGCATATACTCCCCACTCTCTGAATAAAATTCATTGCTCTCCCTTCTAATAGTTTACCGCTCATCTGTAAACTTCCTTGTCCCATCTGTGGATTCTTTGTCACTGCTACTGATATCATCATCGGGCTTCTTTTTCTTCTTAGATTTTTTTTTCTTTTTCTTCTTTTTCTTCTTTCCTCCTGCCTTTGATTCAGTCTGACTATCTGCAGACAGCTCCGATGGAGACCGACTCCTGCGGGGAGAAATGATACATTCTGTAAAGAACAGCAGAAAAGAATCAACAGAAACCACTTGAAAATGTACTGCAGAGATTGTGCCTTTCAGGCGTTATTTGTTCTTAGCAAGTGTCCATTTGTTATAACCCTAGTTTACTAGGAGGTACAGGTTGATTAAGTGACATTAATTCACTGAACAGAGAAATCAAGGGGAAAACAAAAAACAAATACATTGCCAACTCAGCTAGTAAGGCAGGGCTTGACAAATTTGCTTTGAATCTTGGAGTCAGCTAAAAAAGGATTTTTTTTTTTAATCTTACAAAGCTTTATTTTAATGACAAAAATAAAATTCTTAAAAGGGACACTACAGACAACAAGACCACTGCAGATTAATCCTAGTCCCTTTTCAAAGTAAACACTGCCTTTTCAGGGAAAAAGCAGTGTTTACATTGCTGCCTAGTGATACCTCTAGTGGCAGTCACTCAGAAGACCACGAAAGTGCTTCCTAGCTCAGTGATGCACAGTGTGCAGCATCTACATTCAGCGCCTGCACGTTTTGCATGGAGGCACTGAACGTTCCCAATAGAGATGCATTGATTCAATGCATCTCTGAGATGCTGATTGGCATAGCAGTTTGCAGGGAATGCGCAATAGCTTCCCAATGGGAGTAGAGCGGGAAGATCACAGCTCAGTCGCCACGTGCCTACAGTACGTGCAGCCAGCCACCCGCTCCCGAGGGAATGGATTGACAAATCCCAAACACCAGGCCAGCTATCCTGGTCGCCAAGGCGACCTGGAATTTGTTTAGCCGTCTAGTGAGGCCCAATATTTGCATCTCAAAAAAAGTAAAAGGGTGTACAATTTGCATAATAATAATAATAATAATAATATATAAGACAATATTCACAATAATGTATGTAATTTTCAAAATGGAAACCTCCCAGATACAACAAACAGTCTTGCTTTTTTTCTGTGCCTCCCCTATTCCACGTGAGTCTCTGACATGTTTGCTTGTTGATAAAGTTTTTGGACTGTGACTTTGGACACAGATGACTTCCGTTTTGACACATCTGAATGGATACTTGCTGGCACACAAGGAAACTTTACTATCACCAGCAATTATGTGCATTTATATACAATTGCTGTTTAAAGGATCCCACAGAACTTTCCTATATATTCCGTAAGCCCACTACAATACAATAATAAATACATTTCTATTTTATACAGACTGGCCCTACTTGTTTAGTGTTTGAACAGGAGCTGGACTTTGGGTTCTGTAGAAATATCTAACAGATTGGACTGTTCTGTAGAGTTCACTAGAATTAAATATAACTGTCTTACTTTGTAGGAGTGATACCTGGAGGTTCTAAAAATAAAAAGGTCCTTGCAGCCTGGAAAGATATTGTTAGTGACCAGACCATTTTTCAATTTTCTTACTGTTAGGGCCTGGGCTCTTTTTACATTTCTGCAGTGTTTGTGTTTAGCTGTAATTTTCTTCTTACTCATTTACTGTACCCACACATATTATAAACGGTTTTTCTCGCCATTAAATGGTCTTTCTAAAGATATAATTATTTTCAAATCATATAATTTACTATAAAAAATGTTTTTATAAAATATGATGAAAAAATGGGAAAAAAAACAGCTCAGACAGTCCCCCTGCTGTCAGCTCCTAGAGTCCTATTGCGGTGATGTGATCATGGTGATCACATGGCGCTGGAGGGCCATGGTGGCCGGAGCTGCTATAGGGGGACTTCTGGGGTCTCTGGCAGTCCTCCCTGACCGTGATCGCCGTGGCTCGTCGGTCCAGGGCTCCTATTTGTCATGGACGTCCTTAATGACCGTTTTTTGTCGGACGTACCTAGTTCGCCCTTGGTCGTTAAGGAGAAATTATACATAGATATATATATATATAATTTAATTCTAAGTGTATTTTGATATAAATATATATATGCTAATATCAAAATACAGTGAGAATAAAATTACATTTATATATAATTTTTAAAAAATTTTACAAATTATTTTTACAGTTTATTTTTAATTAGAGAGAGAGAGATACACACACACATTATATATAGATATAATATATGTCAGTTCAGGCAGTCCCCCTGCTGTCAGCACAATGGACACCTACGGGGGCCATGTGACCACTCTTTTAGAGCAGTCACAGGGCCCCTGGGGGTCCTAAATTTAAGAGAGGGGACTCTCTGGGCTCAGTCCAAAGAGTCCCCTGAGAGAAGAAAACCGATCGCCAGCGGGGGAACAGCTGTGATCGGTAAGTACATGGGGAGGGGAGGAGGGAGGGGTAAATTTATTTATTTTTAAACAATTACTGAGTGCCTCGACCCCTCAGGGCACTCAGTAAAGGTAAGAGCATCTGAAGCCTGTGGATGGCTTCAGATGCTCTTCCCTACGCTGCCGGGCAGCACGTGCGGCAAACCCGGAAGTGATCGCACTGGGGGGGCAATCACTCGGGTACCCGGTAGTGTAGGGGGGTATTACACAATGCCTCGATATCAAGGCATCGTGTAATACCATAAGAGCGTCTGGAAGCGATCACGATCGCTTCCAGCGCTCAAATTTACTGCGGACGTATCAGGTACGTCCGCGGTCATAAAGGACCATTTTTTGTCGGACGTACCTGATACGTCCGCGGTCCTTAAGGGGTTAAAACCCCTAACAGCCAGCAAAAAATTCAATGAGAGCTTTACTGCTCATATGTTTTTATATACATTATCCCTATATGGATGATTACTCTAAAGGGACAATAAGAGCCCAGTGGATCCCAGGTAATAAGTCAGAACATATGACTATTTAATAATATATCTATGCAATTAAATCTAAGATAGACACACACACACTATGGACAAAAGTATTAGGATAATTGACCATTACACCAACAGGAACTTTTATGACATTGCATTCTAAATACATAGACATTAATATGAAGTTGGTGGCCCCATGGCAGCTATAACAGATTCCACTCTTCTGGGAAGGCAGTCCACAAGATCTTGGAGTGTTTCTGTGGAAATTTTGCACATTCATCTAGTAGAGCACTGGTGAGGACAGGAACAAATGTTGGAAGAGAAGCCCTGACTCACAATCTCCATTCCAGTTCATCCCAAAGTTGTTTTATGGAGTTGAACTCAGGGCTCTGTGTGGGTCAGTCAAGTTCTTCCACACCAAACTCACAGTTTTTGTGCCGATATTAATGCCAGTGGAAGTTTGGAACTCTTCAGCTATGGAATCAGCAGACCACTGGTGACTTTTACACACAATGCGCCTTACCACTCAGTGACTTTACGCAGTATTCCACTTCGTGGCTGAGGTGCTGCTGTTCCTAAACGCTTCACTTTCCAATAATACCACCTTTTAGTTCACTGTAGAATATCTAGCAGGAATGTAATTTCAAACTGGCTTATTGCAAAGGTGGCATCCTATCCCAGTACAATGCTTGAATTCACTATGATGTTCAGAACTACCCATTTTTCCCCCACAAATGTTTGTAAATGCAGACTGCATGGCTAGGTGCTTGATTTGATACACCTGTGGCAATCGGTCTGATTGAAACACATGAGTTCAATAGTTAAGAGCTGTGTCACAATACGTTTGTCCATAGTGTGTGTGTGTACATATATATATATATATATATATATATATATATATATATATATAAAAATAAATAAAAATAGATATAGAGTTATGCATGTTGAGCATTTTATTTTTTATTTTTTTTTAAGTGTAACAAGCTGTATATTTTTAAAACCATTTTTCTGAAATTCCAGGACCAAAAAACATGGGAATCCCAATGAAATACGACAAACAGAAATGCTGTGTAGGCCGAGCATTACAGGAGTTTAATCTCCTAAAATCCTCACTTGAATAAACAATAAAATTGAACTGAACAACTCCTCATCATTCTTTGCTATATTTCAGGCAGGGTGCAATAAAAGCATGCACGGTTCATCCTTTGTGTAATAATGGTGCGCTACCTGGATATGGGGGTCACAGGTTGAGAGGGGAGTGCAGCCTGCAGTGCGCGTTGGTGCAGTGACAAGGCATCCTCGGTGCAGAAGCTTTTGTTGCTGAGCCAATCCAACTCTGCAGATGTAGGAGGGGAAGAAGAAGAGATCAATAATATGACATCACAAAGCTCTTAAAAACCGCAGATCTATTTGGCCTAGGACAATGTCCCAAATGTCATAACTCTCTCCCCCCCCCCCCCTTTTTGTGCTATTTAACCCTTCAAAGTCATACCCCACTTCCTTCAGTGGTTTTTGCTGTTATCTCACTGTCTGTCTGGTACCTGTAATAAAATGCTATTTGCACCAAATAAGCCATAAAACTCACTCAACTGCCAATACATAGTTTTACTTATTGAAAGACAGAGATCGACGAAGAGCACTTTCAACAGAAGCCAATTTTTACAGTTTTGGGATCTGTGATTATCTAAGGAACTAAAAGCGTGGGTCAAAAAGGCAAGCAAAGATTAAAACAAAAACAAACAAAACTTGCCACAAATTAAAATGGTATCATTTGCAAAACCACTGTCATCTAAAAAAAAAAAAAAAAAAAATTAAAAAAAAACACCACACATAGTAAACATCTGTGACTAAACACTCCATACATTCTGTAGTGGTTATGGTTTCAGGAGTGCCCAGGTGCCCGTCCAAAGTAAATAGTCAGTTTGACACATTACCTGGATTCCACTAGGCATCTGCAACAACCTCTGCTGATGGAAGCTCTTTCCACTGAGCTAAGCTTTCCCCGAGTAGGACAGCACTCACTGGCACATTTCATGCCCTACATTTTGGCACAGAACTACTATGCTGTCAGAGTGTGTGTGTGTGAGAGCCTGCCAGAGTGTGTGTGTGTGTGAGAGCCTGCCAGTGTGTGTGTGCGTGTCATACAACTGAATCAGGAATTCAAGGCTGCATACTGCTCCCAGGGTGACTTTTTGTATTTTAATGCACTTTACAGCAGATATCGAATTTAATTTAAGAGGAAACTTCCCCTTTACAGGCGTTTTGGAGATTCCAATAAAAATGTAAAAATAAAAATCCACAAAATCAGCTATCGTAACTCATTGGGGGAAGATGTAACTGTCAACCAGGCCCTGACGAATGGGTAAAAAAATAAAATAAAAAAATAATCTTGTGTATAGAGTGCAGGATTTACATTTCTGAATACTGTGTAAAACAGTGAATAAAAGTACTCGGGACCATGCACAAGGAAACCCAAAACAGAAGCTTTCCCCAGAGTCCATTACGCCACCAAAACAAATTATGTGCACAATTATCATAATTAAATATGAAATTGCCATATGTAGGAACATTCCAGTATAAGGAATTTGCCTTTGTTTTAACTCTATCGTTGCCCTTAAAATACCAACAAATGACTAAAAGAGATAGATGACTTTATTAGCAGTTGCTAGAGTTAAGACGAGATCAGCTGCCCATGACTGCATTGCAAATCAAAGGCAAGAAAAACCCTGACACTCTGGTTTGCTGAGAGCCCACTGCAGAAGATGAATGAAGAATGCTGTTATGGGAAACATAGGCCAAACAAGAAATGTCATCTTCAATGTTGGATTTATTTCAGATTGTTCTTTACAATCAAAGAATGAGAATATGCTAGTATGATTAGCAATGGGTCACATGGAATATTCGAGACATTTTCAATATTCTACCAAACAGAATGCCCTTCTTTCTGTATACCCGTTAAAGAGACACTAGAGTCACCAGAACAACCACAGCTTATTGTATTTGTTCTAGTGAGTAATAATCATTGCCTGTGGGATTTTTGCAGTAAACACTGTCTTTTCAGAGAAAAATTAGTGTTTACATTACAGCCTTGTAGGGAATCGACTGATATAGATTGTTTAGAGCCGATACCGATAATCTGTGAACTTTCAGGCCGATAGCCGATAACCGATAACTTACCTATACTCTGTACATTTACCATTTAAAAAAAAAAAATTAACTAGTTCTACACAAATCTGCTGTTAACTGAACATGTTTATTATTGATTTATTTTTTTATTAAGGTAAATGCACATAACATACATGCCAGTCAGAATTTTTTATGTTTTCAAGAATATGTATGTGTGTGAAGTGGATGCAGTGAGAGTATGTGATTAGTGAATGCAGTGTGTATGTTTTTGTATAGTGGATGCAGTGTGTGTGTTTGTGTAGTGTGTGTTTGTGCAATGTGTATATAATGAATGCAAAGTGTGTGTGTGTGTGTGTGTGTGTAGTGTGTATATAGTGAATGCAGTGTGTGTTTGTGTAGTGTGTATATAGTGAATGCAGTGTGTGTTTGTGTAGTGTGTATATAGTGAATGCAGTGTGTATAGTGTGTGTTTGTGTAGTGTGTATATGGTGAATGCAGTGTGTTTGTGTAGTGTGTATATAATGAATGCAGTGTGTTTGTGTAGTGTGTATATAATGAATGCAGAGTGTGTAGTGTGTGTATAGTGAATGCAGAGTGTGTAGTGTGTGTATAGTGAATGCAGTGGGTTTGTGTATTGTGTGTATAATGAATGCAGAGTGTGTGTGTTTGTGTAGGTATGTAATGGGGGTAAAATGGAGGGAGAAAGGATTTTTTTTTTTTTTTAATAAAAAAAAATAAAAAAATCACATTTTGTTTTAGTCCCCGTTCCCTGCTTCTTACCTGGCCAGGGAGGCGGATATGGCATTCCCTGGGAGGCCCAGCACATTTACTCTTACTTACCTTCCCAGGAGCTCCCTTCAGCTTCCCTGTCTAACTCTCACGGCCTGTGTGCTGCTGTGGTAACCCGTAGCAACGCTCTGATGGCCGCGGGACATGCAAGAGTTAGACAAGGGAGCTGAAGGAAGCTGCTAGGAAGGTAAGTAAGAGTGTGCTGGGCCCCCCCCCAGGATCTTGACAGCGGCCCTGGTCTGCATTATCGGCAATATCGGTATCTTTATTGTCCGATACCGATATTGCTGAAAATACAGAATAACGGCCGATAATCGGTCAATCCCTATAGCCTAGTAATAAGTCCACTGGCCCCGCCTCAGATGGCTGCTAGAGGTGCTTCCTGGGGCAGTCCTGCCTCGTGTGTAGCACTGCCATTCAGTGTCTCCAACCTCTGCATGGAGACACTTAAAGGGACACTCCAGGCACCCAGACCACTTCTGCTCATTGGAGTGGTCTGGGTGCCAACTCCCACTACCCTTAACCCTGCAACTGTAATTATTGCAGTTTTTCATAAACTGCAATATTTACATTGCAGGGTTAACTCCACCTCTAGTGGCTGTCTATTAGACAGCCACTAGAGGTCACTTCCTTGTTTCTAGCACAGGTTTCCTGTGCTAGAGCGTCGCTGGACGTCCTCACGCTGTGTGAGGACCTCCAGCGTCGCTCTATTCCCCATAGGAAAGCATTGAAATGATTTTTCAATGCTTTCCTATGGGGAGACGTAATGCGCATGCGCGGCATTTCCGCGCATGCGCATTAGGTCTCCTCGGCCGGTGAGCGAGATTAGTCTCGCCCACCGGCCGACGTAATCACTAGGAGGAGCGTCGCGGAGGCGGAGACAGCGGCGAGGGACATCGCCGCTGTCCCAGGTAAGTGACTGAAGGGGTTTTCACCCCTTCAGTAACCGGGGATTGGTGGGTGGGAGGGAGAGGGACCCTCCAGTGCCAGAAAAACGGATCGTTTTTCTGGCACTGGAGTTTCCCTTTAACTTTCCTCATAGGGATACATTGATTCAATACATCTCTATGAGGAGACGCTGATTGGCCAGGGCGTGTTTGACTTGTGCAGGCTCTGCCCTTGATCTGCCTCCTTGACAGTTTCAGCCAATCCTATGGTAAAGCATTGTGATTAGCTCTGAGAATGACTTCTGATGATGTCAGCCAAGGAGGCAGATCAGAGTCAGAGAAAGCAGCTGCAAACTTGAATACAAGTAAGATTTTACTATATTTAGGGAGGCAAGGGAAGGCTAGATGGTGGTTTTAACACTATAGGGTCAGGAATATAGGTTTGTGTATCTCACAATCTACCAGAGTACAACACCAAGGTCTATGGAGGATCCCACTAGTACACAGGCGCTTACACATATTACATTGAACAACATAGGAACATAGAATGTGGTGGAAGATAAGAACCATTCGGCCCATCTAATCTGCCCAATTTTCTAAATACTTTCATTAGTCCCTGGCCTTATCTTATATCTGACCTTATGCCTATCCCATACATGCTTAAACTCCCTCACTGTGTTAACCTCTACAACTTCAGCTGGAAGGCTACTCCATGCATCCACTACCCTCTCAGTAAAGTAATACTTCCTAATATTTTTAAACCTTAAATTTTTTTTTTTTTTTAAATCAGAAAGTATTACTTTCCTGAGAGGGTAGAGAATGCATGGAATAGCCTTCCAGCTGAAGTGGTAGTGATTAACAAGATGATGCCTGAATCGCACAGCCGGAACTTGCCCCCAAACTTTGGGTAAATAAACTGTTTCAGAATGGTTGGTCGTCTTACTTGGAGTCTACCAGGAACACATCCCACCTTCACTCCTTCAGACAGAGAGCCGGAAACACTCTGTCTCAACTAAGTCCGGCGGTGCAAGGGGGGGGGGGGTGTATGTATATATATTAAACAATACACAAGATCCAGCGCACTCTCCTATCTACTAAACAGCAACTTCAATGTTCACAGATTTTATTAGTTTTGTTAAAAGTTTTTTCTAAAAACACCTAATCTAGGCAAAAAATAATGGGGATTTAGTTACATTATATGATCATACATTGCATAAGCCTGCCACAACGTCAATGTACCCCATCTTTGGCAGGTCCTACTCTCACAGTCTAATGTCTGCTCTTATGAGATTAACCACTTACTTGGGAAAAAATTCCATCTGAGGCTCTCTGCAGTACAAGGCTAAATAGGGACCTGAGATGAGGATATATATATATATATATATATATATATATATATGGATAAAAAGAAAAACTGTTCTTTAAAAAAGTAATATAATTATAAGGTGTTTACATAATTGCTGACATTAGGTTGATTAACACAACACATTATATTTGAGAAGACATAATTCAAGTGTGTGAAACCAGAAATTACATCTTATAAAAAAAAAAAGTTAAACATATTTGTAAGATTACAAAGCTGGTAGTCTGTGTTACAATCTATAGCAGTCACAGTAACATGAATGAGTATAGTAATATTCCATTATACTACCACCACACATATAAAATCATTATAAAGCCCCACAGAGCAGATCTGGCTATAGTTACCTGTTCTGACAGGAGTTGCATTATCATTACTAGAAGTAGACCCTGCAAATGCTGGAAACAGAGACATGTTTGCTTGTTATCAACAAACGCGTCGCATACTACATACGTCACGCATAGCTCCCACCGGACTCCATTAACCAGCATGCAGTTCGCTCTGTTAATCCTTGTGTTGCTCACAGTCGAGTCGCACTGCATGCTGGTAGCTGTAGTCCTCCGGGTTGTCTTACCAATTCAAAGTTTCCCCTGGTCTTTGCAGAGATTCTAAAATCAAACCAATTAATGAGTAAAGTTGTTACAGGAGAAGTTTTAAACTTTAGAAACGTTTGAAAAGGTCATATTATAAAGACCTGTCTTACTTAGAACGGATTCAAGTAACCACTCAATAAGCAGTCGTTGTAGTTACACACTGACAATCTGCAGGTATTTTCTCCTCAGCAAATGTGTAAAGTGTGATGTTACCCAGTGATAACTTCTGGGGGAAAAACAACTTTTTTGAAGAAATGACAGTAAGTGTGAACGAATTAGCACCATTAATTTACATTTCTGCAGTGCATGAAATGTGCCAGTGACACTGTCACCTCACAGTTTGTTTGTTTTCTTTAATTAATCACACTGCTTATATATATTTAATTAATATGTATTTATTACTGACATTTATAAAGTGCCAACATATGCGGCAGCACTGTACAACTGGGAAACAATACAGTGCAATATAAAGAGACCAATACAAAATGGCATAGCCTGTGAGCGGAATGAACATTTCAAATGGACATGTTTTTTTTTTTGTTTTTTTTAACTGTTTATTAGATATACTTCCAGAGATAAAATGTATATTTTTTATCTGCCTGTTTACTTTGGGGCTATATGAAAACAAAAACCTCTCAAAAGCTGCAGGTCTGCTTTCAGCACACTCTGCAAGCTCTCCCCTCTTTTGTTGAGGAAGTTACCAGTCAGAGGCTTCTCAAGTGATTGCAGCTTTGTAATGCTTCTCACTGAGTTCGATGGTGCTGTCCTTCCATTCAGCAAGCCTCCCAATGAGGGCAGGACATGCATGGAGTACTGTTTAGGGTCACAGTGCCCTAAACATAGCACAAGCACTTCTAATGTTACCAAGGGACAGCGGGACCAGTGGCGGATCTGAGGGGTAAGGGGGCAATTCCCCGCCAGAACATATTACAGCGCTCCCTCTCCCTTGCCCCCCCTCGGCTCTTCCCTGCAGGGCCAGCACTATCCAAGCGTGTGTGCCTACATGAACCAGTGGGGAGATCAGTGATCTCCCTCATCGGCCCACAGGTATTTTGCTGGGCAGCAGGGGAGGGAGAGAGGACCCGGGAGCTCAGCCTGCAGTTCCGCCAGATTCTCCTCTCGCGAGCTCGTAACATTGCCGTTGTTACCATGGCAATGCTCTTGCTAGAGTGAACTCAAGCCCCAGAAGTTATAGGCAATATTTAAAGGGACACTGTAGGCACCCAGACCACTTCTGCCCATTGGAGTGGTCTGGGTGCCAACTCCCACTACTCTTAACCCTGCAAGTGTAATTCTTGCAGTTTTTTATAAACTGCAATAATTACCTTGCAGGGTTAACTCCACCTCTAGTGGCTGTCTACTAGACAGCCACTAGAGGGCACTTCCTGGATTATAGCACAGAAAACCTGTGCTAGAGCGTCGCTGGACGTCCTCAACTGTGTGAGGACCTCCAGCGTCGCTCAATTCCCCATAGGAAAGCATTTTCAATGCTTTCCTATGGAGAGCTCTAATGTGCGTGCGCGGCATTGCCGCGCATGCGCATTAGGTTTCCTCAGCCGGTGGGCGGGATCAGTCTCGCCCACCGGCTGACGTAATCACTGGGAAGAGCGGTGGCGAGCAGAAACCACCGCCGAGGGACATCGGCGGGGTCTCAAGTAAGTGTATAGATCATTCCCCTGCAATTTCACTGCTCAATTCACTGTCATTTAGGAGTTAAATCACTTTGTTTCTGTTTATGCAGTCCTAGCCACACCTCCCCTGGCTATGATTGACAGAGCCTGTATGAAAAAAACAAAAAACTGGTTTCACTTTCAAACAGATGTAATTTACCTTAAATAATTGTATCTCAATCTCCAAATTGAACTTTAATCACATACAGGAGGCTCTTGCAGGGTCTAGCAAGCTGTTAACATAGCAGGGGATAAGAAAATCTTAATTAAACAGAACTTGCAATAAAGAAAGCCTAAATAGGGCTCTCTTTACAGGAAGTGTTTATGGAAGGCTGTGCAAGTCACATGCAGGGAGGTGTGACTAGGGTTCATAAACAAAGGGATTTAACTCCTAAATGGCAGAGGATTGAGCAGTGAGGCTGCAGGGGCATGTTCTATACACCAAAACTGCTTCATTAAGCTAACGTTGTTCAGGTGACTATAGTGTCCCTTTAATATTTGTTTAATAAAAATAACAAAAATACATTTGATGTACTCCCATCTGCCCCCTCCAAAACACAATAGCCACTAACACATTGCACCCCTCACATACATAGCACTCCTCACTGCACCCCTCACACAAACACACACTGCCCCCATACATACACACTACACCCCTCACGTACCCACACACACTACACCCGTCTTAACTTCACCCCTCACACACACTACTGCCACTATCCACTACTACAGGCCCTATCCTGGCAGACCCAAGATTGACCCAAACTGTTCTTAAAAGTTTGACTACTTACTCACGGCACTCTTGGCACCATAACCACTACAGAGAGCTGTAGTGGTTATTGTGCTTTGATTGTTTCTATAAATAATTTACCAGTGCCCCTCCCGAGATTAGGTTCTGGATCCGCGCCTGGGCCGGACAGGAAAAAAAAAAATCAGAATTAGGACAGTTCGGAGACATACACTGTGTTAAATCATTTTAATGGTTTACGAGTCCAAAGCAGTCGGCCCCTTCGGCACTGTTCAAGTGTCAGGGTACCTGTGGTCTCTACCTCCAAAAGAGGTAGAGACTTAGCTGTTCCACCATTCAGACGGTCTGATGACTCCCTTCCCTGCGGTATATCCGGTCATGCAAGGCCGGCCGCGAGGGAGTGACTGCCTTTTACACCATCTAGGCAGGAAGTCATCATCAGGACACTCCCCCGGATCGACCTGTCAGTCAATTGCTGCAGGACCAATCAGGACGTCTCGGAGGTGTGGTTACTGCTCTGAACAGGGTATTTAACAGAGCTTCCTTCATTAGCTCATTGCCCTGTCGTGGTTCTAGCTTGTTCTAGTCACTCAGTGCTTGTGTTTTCTATTATCCCTTTTGGTTTTGACCCGGCTTGTTTACCTTACTCTGCTTATCTCTGTTACCCTTGATTCGGCTTGTCTCTCGCTTACCTGTCTTCTGTTACCCTCGACCTCGGCTTGTCTTTGACCATTCTATACTGTACTACTTACGTTAGTCCGGCCATTCTAAGGTCCGGTATACGTATCTGGCTACTGTTTGTACTCTGCGTGTTGGATCCCTGTCCCGATCCTGACATTACGACAGGGCCAATGGATCCTGCAAGTACAAACAGTCAGCTGGCTGCTCCTGATCCTAGGTTTGAAGCCATGGATCACAGAATGGATCAGATGGCGCTTGCGCTACAGGCTCTATTAGCTGGTGCCAATAACCCACCAGAGGAGATACGTAATACCCCTGTTTCTCCTGTCGGTTCAGGTCTAGAGGTAGCCACAGTGGGTGCTTCTTCTCACATTACCCCCCCAGTACGCTATGGTGGGGCTCCTGAGAAGTGTCGTGGTTTTTTAAACCAAATTAGTATCCACTTTGAATTGCAACCTTGCTCTTATCCTACAGATAGGGCAAAAGTAGGATTTATTATCACCCTACTCATTGAGAAAGCTCTGAGATGGGCCAACCCACTATGGGAGAACGATAATCCATTAGTTTATAACTATAACGCATTTGTAGCTGCTTTTAGAAGAACATTTGACCCTCCAGGTAGAAAGGTTAATGCAGCCAGATTACTGTTGCGCCTGAGACAGGAGAACCAAACACTGGTGGATTATGCACTAGAGTTCAGGTCTCTGGCGGCAGAAATCAAGTGGAATGAGCAGGCGTATATGGATGTATTTTTGAATGGCCTATCTGATGTAATCCTTGATGAGGTTGCTACCAGAGAACTCCCTGAGAATTTAGAGGATTTAATTTCATTCATCTCTCGTATAGATGAACGTCTAAGAGAGAGACAGAACACTCGAGAGAGGAACCAGAGACCTTCTTTTAGGTTAGCTCCCGCTGTTCCAAGTCCTGACTCCACGATATCTTTGCTTACTGAACCTATGCAGATAGGGTATACCCGCCTCTCTGAGGAGGAAAGACAGCACAGGAGAAGAGAGGGTTTGTGTATGTATTGTGGAGCCAAGGGTCATTTACTCTCGAACTGTTCTAACCGCCCGGGAAACGCTCGCACCTAAGTCTCTCTAGAGGACAGGCCTTGGGTGTTTCTATTTTGTCCTCTACTCCTGATTATAAAGATCACAGGCTTCTTCTACCAGTTTCCTTAACTTGGGGGAAGGAAGTAGTAAGGGCTGTGGCATTGATAGATTCCGGTGCTGCTGAGAATTTTATCGACCAAGCCTTTGCTAGTAAGAACAATTTCCCATCCCAGCTAAGGGAGACACCTTTGGCCGTTGAGGCCATAGATGGTAGACCACTACTAGACCCTGTTATCTTTCGTGAGACCATACCCATTAATTTAAATGTTGGTATCCTACACGTGGAGAATTTATCTCTTCTGCTCATTTCGTCTCCTTCCGTTCCCATAGTTCTGGGGTACCCATGGTTGAAAAAACATAACCCTATTATCGATTGGGAGTTAGGAGAGATACTCTCGTGGGGCCAGGGCTGCCAGGATCGGTGTTTGTGCAAGGTTTCTCCATTAGCTAATATTAACATACCGGAGAATCCTACTCAGTCCACAGAAAGACAAATACCAGACCTTTACCTAGACTTAAGGGCAGTGTTTGACAAGAAGAATGCCGATTCTTTGCCTCCACACAGGTCATTTGACTGTAAGATTAAGCTTCTACCCGGCACTATGCCTCCGAGGGGCCATGTATATCCTTTGTCTGTTCAGGAAAACTCGGTTCTAGAGGAGTATATTCGGGAGAATTTAGAAAAGGGATTCATCAGGAGGTCTTCTTCTCCGGCCGGGGCTGGGTTCTTTTTCATTAAGAAGAAGGATGGCACGCTGAGACCTTGTATCGATTACCGAGGCTTGAATAAAATAACTGTCAGAAATGCCTATCCTATCCCACTGATTACCGAGTTATTTGATCGTCTTAAGGGCTCCAAAATCTTCACCAAGTTAGATCTCAGAGGGGCTTACAATTTGGTGAGAATCCAGCAAGGTCACGAGTGGATGACGGCATTCAATACCCGGTATGGCCATTACGAATACACTGTGATGCCATTTGGACTATGCAATGCTCCTGCAGTATTTCAAGATTTGATTAATGAGGTACTTAGGGAGTTTCAGCATGATTGTGTTATCGTTTACCTGGACGACATACTAATACACTCTAAGGAGATTGAGACTCACCATAGACAGGTCAGAAAGGTATTACACAAGCTGCTGCAACATGGTCTATATTGCAAATTGGAGAAGTGCAGTTTTGATCAGTCTCAGGTAGACTTTCTTGGATACGTGATTTCTGGGGAAGGTTTTAAAATGGATCCTGTAAAACTTCAATCTATTTTAGACTGGCCCTTGCCCAAAGGACTCAAGGCTATCCAAAGGTTTATTGGTTTTTCCAACTACTATAGGCGCTTCATTAAAGGATACTCCTCTATCATTGCGCCTATTACCAATATGACCAAACAAGGGGCTGATACTAAGTTCTGGTCTAAGGAGGCTCTGGGTGCTTTCAAGACTCTCAAGGAACTTTTTGCCTCGGCTCCCATTCTAGTCCATCCTGATACGACTCTGCCTTTCTTGCTCGAGGTCGATGCCTCTGAGACAGCAGTTGGGGCTGTTCTGTCTCAAAGGTTAGGGGTGGATAAACCGTTACACCCTTGTGGTTTCTTCTCTAAGAAATTTTCTGGGCCTGAGAGCAGATATGACATCGGGGAAAGGGAACTGTTAGCAGTCATTAAAGCCTTAAAGGAGTGGAGACATTTGTTGGAGGGGACCCTACACCCTATTACGATTTTGACGGACCACAAAAACTTGTCCTATATTGGGGAGGCTAAGCGCTTATCCTCTAGACAAGCTCGTTGGTCCTTATTCCTGACTCACTTCAATTATGTACTGACTTACAGACCTGGTTCTAAAAACTCTAAAGCCGATGCATTATCTCGCCAATATGAACCTTCTACTGTACCTGAACCAGTTCTTTCTTCTATAGTTCCGAAATGCAATATCATTGCTAATACGAATCTCAGGATTCATTCTCCATTATTGGCCGAGATCATTAAGTTGCAACATCTAGCACCTAAACAGACTCCTGCGGGCCGTCATTTCGTTCCTCCTGCTCTTCAACTGGAACTTTTACAGTGTTTACATAATAGCAAGATGGCGGGACATCCTGGTATTCGCAAGACTTACGCGTTGATCTCTAAGGACTTCTGGTGGCCTGCTTTACGGAGGGATGTTGAGGAGTTCATCGCTGCATGTGAAGTTTGTACTAAAACCAAACAACCCCATACGCTTCCATGTGGACTCCTGCAATCCTTGGAGGTTCCAGAGAAACCATGGTCCTGTTTGGCCATGGACTTTATTGTCGATCTACCTATCTCTAAAAGACAGACTGTTATCCTCACCGTGGTTGACAGGTTTACTAGGATGGCACACTTCATTCCCCTGCCTAAACTTCCGTCTTCTCCCGAATTGGCAGAGATATTCGCCAAGGAGATTTTTCGCCTACATGGGATACCCTCTCAAATTGTATCGGACAGAGGCTCCCAATTTGTTTCCCGCTTTTGGAGGTCCTTCTGCTCTCAACTTGGTATTAAATTAAACTTTTCTTCTGCCTATCATCCTCAGTCTAACGGAGCTGCTGAACGTACCAACCAGAAAATTGAACAATATTTACGATGCTTTGTTTCTGAACACCAGGATGATTGGGTCGGTTTGATTCCTTGGGCGGAGTTTGCACACAACAATCTCGTTTGCGATTCTACTCATTCAAGCCCCTTCTTCATGAATTATGGTTTTCATCCGTCTATTCTTCCTTCGGATTCTCCTTCCCAGGGGGTGCCGTCGGTTGATGTTCATGTTGCCAATTTGAGGAAGTTGTGGGATCAAACTCGACAAATCCTTGTGCACAACTCTATGTTGGTCAAGAAACACGCTGATAAACGTAGAAGGGCGGCTCCGGTCTTTGTTCCAGGTGATAGGGTATGGCTGAGCACGAGGAACATCCGTTTAAAAGTGCCCTCCATGAAGTTCGCTCCTCGGTATATTGGACCCTACAGGGTGCTGACCCGTATCAATCCGGTTGCGTATCGTTTAGCTCTTCCTAATACCTTACGCATTCCGAACTCGTTTCACGTTTCATTGCTGAAACCACTCATATGTAACAGATTTTCCTCCACAATAGCCCCTCCTCGCTCCGTTCAGGTGGAGGGTCAGGAGGAGTATGAGGTTAACTCTATTATTGATTCTCGAATCTCCCGGGGGAGAGTACAATATCTGGTTGATTGGAAGGGATATGGTCCTGAGGAGAGGAGTTGGGTACCTCAGGAGGATGTTCATGCTCCCCGTCTCCGCAGGGCGTATCACTCTCGCTTCCCATCTCGTCCCGGTTCATTCCGCCCGGTGGGCGTATCTGAGAGGGGGGGTACTGTCAGGGTACCTGTGGTCTCTACCTCCAAAAGAGGTAGAGACTTAGCTGTTCCACCATTCAGACGGTCTGATGACTCCCTTCCCTGCGGTATATCCGGTCATGCAAGGCCGGCCGCGAGGGAGTGACTGCCTTTTACACCATCTAGGCAGGAAGTCATCATCAGGACACTCCCCCGGATCGACCTGTCAGTCAATTGCTGCAGGACCAATCAGGACGTCTCGGAGGTGTGGTTACTGCTCTGAACAGGGTATTTAACAGAGCTTCCTTCATTAGCTCATTGCCCTGTCGTGGTTCTAGCTTGTTCTAGTCACTCAGTGCTTGTGTTTTCTATTATCCCTTTTGGTTTTGACCCGGCTTGTTTACCTTACTCTGCTTATCTCTGTTACCCTTGATTCGGCTTGTCTCTCGCTTACCTGTCTTCTGTTACCCTCGACCTCGGCTTGTCTTTGACCATTCTATACTGTACTACTTACGTTAGTCCGGCCATTCTAAGGTCCGGTATACGTATCTGGCTACTGTTTGTACTCTGCGTGTTGGATCCCTGTCCCGATCCTGACATCAAGCTAGTGAGAAAGCTTTCACCTGAGTGGCTCTAAGTATCAGCTGACTACTTTCTGTCTAAATCCACCACCATTGCTAGTATGAATTACTACAGAGAAGGAAGTGTGTAAGGATATTTCACCATACCTCCATTGGAAGCTGGGCTATGGGTGGCCTTATTTAGTGTTAAACTGCACAAACATGTCTGAATTGAGGAATCCAACTTTTGTTCACTTTTACCGACCTGCGCCCCTGAGTGGGGCAGATGAGAAGGCTGTTAGTCAAGTGAAAACAGCTGTGACACTTTTTTTTATAAATAATTGTTATGTTTTCCTCCTCTATTTCTTTTTGGCTTCCAAATTGGAGATTTCAGTGTATTTTGCCACAAAATTTGATAGTACCTGTACACAGTTGACCATATTAGTAGTAAATATATGCAGATTAAAATATATATATAAATATATATATATACACACACACACACACACAACACCTTTAACAAAAGGTTGCTTTTGCAATTCACAGATTTATTCTCTGTGGAACCCTTTGACATAGTGTATCAACATCGTGGAACCTCCCCCACCCCCTCCCCACAAAAAAAAATTTGCACCGTTGCATCAACCTTTTTGTTGTATGTACTGTGTGTGTATCTGTGTTTGTATGTGTCAGTGTGTATCTGTGTGTATCTGAGACACATGCAGACCTTGACACACATAAACACAGGTCATAATGTTTATATTTGCAGCCACCTTCCTGTTAGGTTACCTTTTCTCTGCAGTAGAGTGACTTGCTTGTGTGTTGGTGGCTGCTGACTGGTGGATGTTGTAGTGTTGCTGGCTTGTGTGCTGGTGGCTGCTGACTGGTGGATGTTGGAGTGCTGCTGGCTTGTGTGCTGGTGGCTGAGGCTGGGTGCTGTTGGAGTGCTGCTGGCTGTTGGTGTGCTGCTGGCCGAGGCTGCTGGCTGAGACTGCTGGCTAAGGTTGCTGGCTGCTAACTGAGGCTGAAGCTGCTGACTGATCTCTGGTGTGCTGCAGCTCACTCCTCGCTGCAGCCCCTCTCTCCCCATACGATACTGCAGGGGCCTGGTCGTGGTTTTAAACAGCCGCAGTGCCTGACCGGGTCCCTGTTTAGTAATACTCATCGGGTGGCCCTAAGTGCTTGGGCCACCCGATGGGCAAATTGCGGCAGAACCCCAATGTTGTTTTCACGGAAACCTAGGGCACCGCGAATCACCAATTGGGAAAAGCTGCTCTAAAGTATAAATTAATGGGAATTCCAAGTGAAGTCAATTTCTGCTCACATGGCCTAAAAAGTGAAATTTACTTTCAATTTACTTTGAATTCCCAACAATTCACACTTCATCTGCCTGTTTTGACTTCATCACTGTTCAACTACTCAGCGAATAAACACCACAAAGGCTGAATTTGAAGTGATCTCCACTGATGTATACCTCATTTAAAATAACACTTTTTAAATTAATATTTGTTTTCAAGAACACTGGTACAAAAGACACTGCAGCAACTTATACTGGGGTGTTTATTCAAGAAAATCAAAATCCTCCAGCATAAATAATTCACGTTGCTGCATTGTAAAGCCTGGTGTTAATTATTAACGTTAAAGCAGTCTGGCTGTGATCCACAGTAGCATTGGGTCACCTCCCCCAGTACTGTACACAGCGCATTACGGAACAATTAAAACCTTTAAACCACTATTACCTAATGGCTAACACTGGCACTGCAGATCATGTTTGTGAACTTGGCATAATGGGAAATGTAAATTATAAACATCGGCAGTGACAAGATCAGGCATCATTGCTACAGTATATGATGAGTAAAACTACCACTATCTATATATTGTAGTGCCCATGAGAACTATTTTTTGTAAGTTAAAAGTTTGTGATGTTTTTTTTTTATAATCGAGCCCTCATCTTGCCGTACACACGGAGTACATACATGCATGTGGCGTGGTGGAATGAATACCCAGGTACACATGCTTTCATACAACACTTTTCTGCAGATGCTGGAGCATGCGCAAGCACGCAGGTATCATCGTTCGGTGTCTCCCTGGGCTGTGAAGTTTGTACAAAAAACATTTGACTCTGACTCCGACTACTTAATTTATGGAACATCCGGCTCCTTATATTACATACTGTATAATAATATACAATAACTGTATTATCTTTTACTGTTCATGCCAGCATATAAGTCAAAATTTTAAGCACTAAAAAAAATCTCCCAAAAACTAGGGGGTGACTAGTACGCCATTATTTACCCTTTATACACAAAATCACCCCAAAAAAAGGAAATACACACTGTTTTGTTTGTTGACGTTGAAGCTCTGACTATTTTATCTTATTAATCGCTTGATAGAATAATAAAATAAGCTATCATATAACAGGATATAGTAAGTATAGCAACATATATTATTTTGTACGAAACATAATTATTATTGACTTCTGCTGCGTAGCCTAGGCGTAAATCTTAAGCGTACAAGTCTGCAGTCCGAGCCTAAGCTCAAAAGTTGCACATTATTTTGGGGGGTCAACTTGTTCAGTGAAGGGGAGTTGGCTTATACACTGGAATATACAGTATATTTAGTTGGGAATCGTTTTTTTTTTTTATAAAGACTCCAGTAACCTAATACTGTTTCTGACTTCACAGCCCTGTTGGACACAAGAGTGCTGCTAATGTGAGAGTGTTTTTTGCTTGCCGCTATTACTCAACTCACCCAAGTAAGCACTTCGATTGAAATAACCTGTGTGACAAAAAGAGCAACTGTCACTATCAGAGAAGTAATAGTTCCTTTTTAAGGTGGTTGAGGTCACAGTTTTGTACTTTCTTATATTATTTGGGTATCTTGGTGGTGTATTTATTCATTAATTAATCGTGCCAGTTGACAAACAAATTAGAAGATTGAGTCCAAAATAAATAATTGAGATCTATAATGGGAGTCTAGGATGCATGCCAATCATATGGTGTGTATGATATCACCTGTTGGAAACAGGGGGAGTTTTACTCTGCTATTTTAGCGGTGTCAGGATACACTAATATGCCCAACACGCAGAACTTAAGTAAAAAAAAAAAAAAACCTAAGGCGTATTACCGTGCCTTAGAACAGCCGGATTTAACGTATAAAAAGAAAAGTGCAAGACAGGCTAAGGTCGAGAATGCAGAGTATACGAAAACAGTATGTAAGCCAAAGGTCAAGGAATATAGAAAACAGAATAGTCAGGAGCCAAGCCAAAGTTCAAGGGATACAGAGATCAGAATAGTCAGTAAGAAAGCCAAGGTCAAAATACACAAGAAACAATACCAGAAACGCGCTCTCTGATAACCAGAATGGAAACCACGACAGGGCACAGAGAAATGAGTAAAAAATGTAAATAGCCTAAGGTGCTCCTTGATTGGCTGCAGGGGAGCATGTGACAGGGAACGTGTGTGTGTGATGTGACACACACGTTCCCAGTAGTTAGGCACTCAGAGGGTTAATTAAGAACCTTAAAAGGTTCTCACTTGCAATGGCCGGCGTCTCTAGTGGTTACAGACGCAGCCGCTGTGTGAGGAGAGAAGTACCTGTCAGTGAGGCCAGCAGGAGTTGCAGGAGGAGATGAGTGATCGGCGGCATTCCCATTACCACGTGGGAATTCCGCCACAACAAGATGTGCCCACCGGGTCCCAGTCCACTCCCGAGCAGGAGCGGACCCAGCGGGCGCCTTGAAACAAGGTAAGTATTCTGCGATATTCCCCTTGCGATGTGGGAATGCCGCCGCAACGAGACGCACCCGCTGGGACCCATACCGCTCTCTGGCAGGAGCGGACCTGGTGGGTGGCGTGACAATCGGAAGTGCCTCTTGTGGCTGAGCGACAGGCACTAGAGGCATTTAAACCATGCAATTAAAACATTGTTGTTCTGCAGAACAGCAATGTTTTTAGCTGCAGGGTTAAAACAGAGGGGACAAGACACCCGAGACACTTTATTGAGATGAAGTGGTCTGAGTGCCTATAGTGTAGCTTTAGCCCCGTTATATTTAGGGGTGAGAGACGTACACAGTCAAAATTATTAAAGGATCTCCCCAACATGAGGTTATAGCGATTACAAATAGCTCTCCAGGGTGTGACAAGTGGGGAGAAGATTATTTACCTGTCAATCAAGTTATTTCAGTATGCCAGTTTGGCATGAATCATACCTATCTAACTCTGTTAGAATCCTTGTTATCTCTGTGCCATGTACATTTGTAGCAGTCTAGATGCTAAACCATCTGTCTAGCTCCATGTGCTGATTCGCAGACAGTCAGTGCTCAGAATCGGCCAAGTACTGCAGCGCCCCTGATCTCCAAGGTATCTGTCACGCAGAAGTGAAATTAAAAACAGCTTTGCTCAACTGAAGTCATTTAAGGTCATTAGTATAGTCTACCTCCTGCATATATCCTGTCATGTACACAGTGTATTTATAGCTTAAACATAAAATTTACATTTCAGACAGCACTCAAAAGGTTTAAAAGTGCAAATATAATTTTAGGTTGATCACTGCAAATATAATTTTAGGTTTATGCGAAACAGATTTATTGCAGATAGCACTAAGGCTGTATTTAGTTAGTGTGTTGCCCCTAGATAAAGGTTTTTCGGGTACCCCTTGTTTGCTGCCCATTGTAGTAATACACTGATCAGCCACAACATTAAAAACACACTAACAGACACTCACACACTAACAGACACACTCACTAACAGACACACACTCACTCACTAACAGACACACACACACACTAACAGACACACTCACTAACTAACTAACAGACACACACTAACAGACACACTCACACTCACTTACAGACACACTCACACACAGTCAGACACACACTCACACATAGTCAGACACACACTCACTAACAGACACACTCACACACTGACACACACTAACAGACACACTCACACACACTAACAGACACACCCACACATACTAACAGACACACACTCACACACACTAACAGACACACACTAACAGACACACTCACACACACTAACAGACACTCACACTCACTAACAGACACACACACTGACAAACACATACACACACATTAACAGACACACACACTGACATACACATACACACACACTAACAGACACACACATATTAACTCATTTTTTTAATTTACCCCCCCAGCCTCTTTACCTTTGGGAATGCTGGGGGGGGGGTTCTCCCTCTCCCTGGGGTCTACTGGGGCTGCCGGGCGGGCTGCTGGGCTGGTTGCTGGGCGGGCGGCTCGCTGGCGAGGGAGCACACTGAGCTGTCTGCTCAGCTCCCTCGCGCGCCGCCCGCAGAGTGAGGCTGGGAGGCGGAGCCGGAATATGACGTCATATTCCGGCTCCCAGCCTCACTCTGCGGCGCGCAAAGGAGCTGAGCAGACAGCTCAGAGGAAGTGCTCCCTCGCCAGCCGCCCGACAGTGCCGCCCGACCGCCCAACATGTCGGTTAGCCGCAAGGCTCCTTAGATCAAATTTTTTGTTCCAGCACATTCCACAGATGCTCAGTTGGTTTATTGTATCTAACTTTTTTCTTATTGGTTGGCTCTCTGTGGAGTTCTAGTAAAGAGAGACTTAAGCAAATATTCGCCTCCTGTCATTAATAAAATTAAGATTATAGGCACACTAATGCTAGCATAATCTACAATTCTAAAATACAGACATTGTTAGATCGTGTGAACAATGTCTAGATTTTGCAGTCAAAATGGTTTGTATGCAGCCATTTATGGATCATATCCGTTTTTTTAAGTAAGTGTTCCATCAGTCTCAGAGCATAGGCTGTATACAATAAGCTGTGGTGGTCTATCTTTGTCTCCTGACAATTGGACAACATCCTATCCTATCAGCATATTATAGAGTTAGGAATGAGTGTTGTAGGGCAGTGTTCCCCAACCCCCGGGCCGCGGACCGGTACCGGTCCGTGGATCAAACGGTACCGGGCCGCCCAGGGGTGTGCGAGCCTGCCGGCTAATGCAGGGCTGGCATTGCCCAAGTGCCAGCCCTGCAATGTGCCTGCGGACCGGAGGGGAGATCAGAGATCTCCCTCCCCGGTCCGCAGGCACGGTGCTGGCAGCCGGCAGGGGAGGGAGAGAGGACCCAGGAGCTCTTACCTGCAGCTCCTCCGGGTCCTCCTCTCGCGAGATTTGGAGTGTTGCCGCGGTAACCACGGCAACGCTCCAAATCTCGCGAGAGTGAACTCTAGCCCTGTAACTGGGCTAGAGTTCATCTCACCACCACCGGACCACCAGGGAATCCCCACCGGACCACCAGGGACTAAGAAATGTCCCCCCTCCTCCCAGTAAAGGTAAGAAGGGAGGGGGGACATCAATATATTATATTTAATTAAATAAATAAAAAAAAGCTTCCCTACCCTCCTTACTCCCCATACACACACTGCCCCCATACACACACTGCCCCATACACACACTACACACACAGCCCTACACACACTGCCCCACAAACACTGCCCCACAAACACTGCCCCATACACACTGCCCCATACACACACTACACACACAGCCCTACACACACTGCCCCACAAACACTGCCCCATACACACACTACACACACAGCCCCACAAACACTGCCCCATACACACACTACACACACAGCCCCACAAACACTGCCCCATACACACACTACACACACTGCCCCATACACACACTGCCCCATACACACACTACACACACTGCCCCACAAACACTGCCCCATACACACACTACACACACTGCCCCCATACACACACTACACACACTGCCCCCAAACACTGCCCCATACACACAATACACACACTGCCCCACAAACACTGCCCCATACACACACTACACACACAGCCCCACAAACACTGCCCCATACACACACTACACACACTGCCCCATACACACACTGCCCCATACACACACTACACACACTGCCCCACAAACACTGCCCCATACACACACTACACACACTGCCCCCATACACACACTACACACACTGCCCCCAAACACTGCCCCATACACACAATACACACACTGCCCCACAAACACTGCCCCATACACACACTACACACACAGCCCCACAAACACTGCCCCATACACACACTACACACACTGCCCCATAATCACTGCCCCATACGCACACTACACACACTGCCCCCATACACACACTACACACACTGCCCCCATACACACACTACACACACTGCCCCCATACACACACTACACACCCAGCCCCACAAACACTGCCCCATACACACACTACACACACTGCCCCACAAACACTGCCCCATACACACACTACACACACTGCCCCGCAAACACTGCCCCCATACACACACTACACACACTGCCCCACAAACACTGCCCCATACACACACTGCCCCACAAACACTCCCCCATACACACACTACCCCCATACACACACTACACACACTGCCCACATACACACACTGCTCCCAAACACTGCCCCATACACACACTGCAAACACTGCCCCCATACACACACTACACACACTGCCCCACAAACACTGCCCCATACACACACTGCCCCCAAACACTGCCCCATACACACACTACACACACTGCCCCGCAAACACTGCCCCCCATACACACACCGCCCCAAACACACACGCACTGCAACTCTCACACACACTGCCACCCTCACATACACACTGCACCGCTCACACACACATACACACAATTTTGAGTCTATGTCTTTATGTGACTGTGTTTGTGATTTTCTGACTATGTATGTGTCTGCGTGTTTTTTTAATATATGTGACTGTTTTTTTTTTTGTCTTATTAAATCAAAACAAGTGGGCCACGGAAAAATTATCAAATGTTTACCGGTCCGCGGCGATAAAAAGGTTGGGGAGCACTGTTGTAGGGGACCCCGAGTAACCTCCGCTAATCTCTTCCTTCAGCCACTCAGGAACCACTTAGAATAATAAGAGACCCATTTCTCCCCAGTAACTGGACGAGACACAGCTCTGGAGGTACAACACATTTTATTGAGCAACACACGGCTTTTATGCATAAAACCCAGTGCAAGGGGTCTTCAACTAACACCAACAGGGGTCGTATCCCAGGATCCTCTACACCAGGGAGCCCAAGCGCGGGAACAGGGGGTCGCTGTCCTTTTGTCTCCCAAATATGGAAAGCCTGCCACTCAGGCGAGGGGATTCCCACCCAGGGAGACAGGGGGGTCTTCATTCCAGGAGCCTCTGTGCCGGGGAGCAAAGGTGTGGTAAAAGAGACTGTACTGTCCCTTTGTCTCCCAGGCACAGAAAAGCCTGCCAAACTAGCCAGTGCCCAAAAATGTCCCCACCAATCTCGGGCTACCTCACAATGGCCCATTCCCCGACCAATTCCCGTTTGCAAGGTTCCTTTGTTGAAACCTGCAAGAGAAGTGTTTCCTTTCAGGGTACAAATCCTCCACCCAGGGGAGCACTCATTAATTACATCCCTTGCCGTATCACACTTATGTTGCCAGTGCGAACTTTGCAGTTTCACACTTATGTTGCAAGTGCGAACGTTCTAATTAATGGGTGGGAATGTTCTAATGGGGCACAGGGTGGGTTCCATTCGTATGAACAATCCTGAAACGGGAAAATAGGGTATAGGACACACAATACACGGGGGAAACAAATAAAACCAGGGGAATCACAGTAATATATGGTGGTTCCGCCACAAGTGTCAAGGAGGTATGTCTCAGGCAGAACCCATGTGTAATGAAAACAATCAAATCAGTCCTCTCTCTCAAGTTTAAAGGGACCACCCAAACAACTTTTGCTTAATGAAGCAGTTTATGTGCATAGATCATGCCCCTGAAATCTCACTGCTCAACTGTCTGTCATTTAGGATTACATCACTGTTTGCTGTGTAGCCAAAGATCGGTCAGAGTGCCCATGATGACCCCTGTACACAACCGAATGCTCTTTCAACAGGGATTTGAGAACTGGGCCACGGAGCAATGGAAGAAGGTTGCCTAGTCAGAATTATGTTTTCTTTTAGATCAGGTGGATGGCTGAGTGTGTAGTTTACCTGGAGAAGAGATGGCAGCAGGATGCACTATGGGAAGAAGGCAGGCTTGTGGACCCACTGTTATACTCTGTGCACTGTTATGCTCTGGCAAACCTTGGGTCCTGGCATTTATGTTGATATTACTTTGATGCGTACCACCTACCTAGAGATTGCTGCAGACTACATACACCGCTTTATGAATATGGTGTTCCCTGATGGCAGTGGCCCTTTTTTAGCAGGATACAGTACGGGTACAGCTGCCATTATTTTGTTTCATTGTATTCAGTATTTTCATTTTTCGACATTTATTTTAACTTGTTACATACAAATATGAGCTAGCTATTCGCACCTGAGCTATGTTGGCTTCGCACCGTGATGTGACCTGTGTGCATTAGATAATGTGTTGGCATATATTAGCTGTTTTTTGTTTAGTTTTTAATTCTTTATTTTTGTTGTGCGTAAGCTTATAACAATCGCTCGAGAGGTACCCCAAAGGCAATCCTCCAGCGCATTAAAACAGTCAAACATAGAGGTACATAATAAAACAAGCACATTTTTTAAGTTATAAACAATCTGGAATTACGTTGCATAGGTATTGTTAGGATATGACAAAGCTTTGTTAGAAGGTTGACCATCGGATTTACCAACTTGTTAATGTTTGTACATGCTTAGACATTTCTATAGTAAGTTAAAAGTTAAACTGGCTTAAACTTGCGTTGTTGTAGGTTCACTATAATAAGCAATATAGTAAGTGCTTCAATTGTTCTCGCTAACATCGCAGAAGGTTATATCACAGTAGGACAAATAGAGAGCGCATTTACTCTACGCTGTTCTTTATAAGCACTATGCTAGGTTACACATAAACACATAGTAGTATTTTAGGCATTCTCGCTAACATTAAGATATGGAAGGGCTGCGCCAAATAAGGGTAGATAGTCCAGTAAAGTATTGCTAGGGTGCCAATAGATGGTCTAGGATACTTGATAGAGTTCCTCTGTGGATGCGTCTAGTGTAGACCGTTCCGTATATGTAAATACAAGAGAGGTAGAGGCGACTAATGGTATAGTATGAAAGTTCAGGGTGTGATAGGTAACAAAATGTAGAGAACTCACATTCAAGAGAGCTATGGCCTGCTCTGGTGTGGATTGCGTACAGCGGTATAATCCCCGCTTATGGGATATGTAGGGAGGGGGTCTCCGTCAACACCGTCTGGTAGTCCAGAGCTCGGAAAAGAAAGACAGAAAGCGACAATAGTGCTCTCAATTTTGATGTGGTTCAGTGTGCAGATAAGAAGAGGTAAAAAACTCACATTTGAGGGAGCTATGGCCAGCTCTGGTGTGGATAGCGTACAGCGGTATAATCCCCGCTTATAGGATTTGTAGCGGCGATACGTCCGTCAGCACCGTCTGGTGATCCAAGGCTCCAATATAGAAAAATAAAAAGCGAGGGGGCGTGGCCTGCAGTCCGACCGGCATGGACGTGTGAGTCCCGAGCTCCTCGCCACCTAGCTAACATAAGCCGCACTTAGCCCGACAGCTTACCTCAATGGGCCGCACAAAGAAGCCGGAGAGCCAGCAGACCCCCAGGGCAGCACCGCCGACGCCGTCTGTGGGACCGATGGACGGGTTCCTCCAAACCCCGCAGGGACCGAGCCGCGAGGCACATGGCTCCAAGATGGCGCCCGTTTCCCCAGCTTCACCCAGCTCGGAATCTGAGCAGCTCACACTGGCTGATATCGGAGCTGAACTCAAGAGACTGGCAGCTAACATGGTGACAAAGGCTGACATGCAGTCCCAGACAGCCACCCTCACAGCTTCCCTCACATCCGCGGTCACAGCACTGCGCACAGACCTGGAGGAGCAAGGAGGCCGCATCCAGACCTTAGAGGCACAGGCCCAGGCAGCGCAGCACCAATCTTCTGCAGCAGACACAGCCCTGACAAGACAGGGTAACATGCTACTAACACTGCGCAGACAAGTGGAAGACTTGGATAACCGGAGCCGCCGCTCAAATATCCGGGTAAGAGGGGTACCGGAGAGTGAGGGGGTGGAGAACGTGGAGGAGCTGCTTACTGCACTCTTCCTCCAAATCCTGGGGACATCAGCGCCACCAGACATACGTTTTGAGCGGGCACACAGGGCCCTAAGACCTAGAATAAGAGATGGGGACCCCAGAGACATTATCTGCTGTTTGCACTCATTTCCCCTTAAAGAACGCATCATGCAGCGGGCCAGGACCAGACCCTCTTGGCGTTATCAGGAGGCAGAAGTCTCCCTGTACCATGACCTCTCCCCTGCCACATTAGAAGCGAGACGCGCTCTCAGACCAGTCACCACAGCGCTGAGGGAACGCAATATCCCATACAAATGGGGCTTCCCGTTTAGCATCCAAGTGAGACACCAAAATGAATGGGTCACCGCACGCTGGCCAGACGAAATACCGCGCTTCCTCCAAAGGCTAGACCTCCCGCCCATAGCGGTACCAGACTGGATACTGGAGCCGCTGGACCGGGAACCCAGGCCCCAAAGACAACCACGATATGCACGGAGGGGCCCTAGAGAGAACCGGATGCAAGAGGCGCCCCCACACCCAGCTAACCCGGAGGAATAGTCGTCCCCCGATGACATCGACCCCGACACTATGACACAGCTCGACAGTCGGTGGTCTGAACCACGAATAGTTGCCCATGGCGTTTTCCCACTTTTTACCGCTTCCAGGTCCAAGACGTCCAGCACACCGGAGTTCTTGGGGTGACCACGCACCTTGTGCCCTTCATGCTCTGGGGTGGGGATTGGGAGGGATGTAATACCTTGTTGACTACGGGGAACAGATCCGATGGCCCCTGATTTGCATAGCCTACCTGTCCACATCCAATCCCGCACTGTATCACCTGCTCACGGCTTACGGCCCAAGGGGGGGGCACCGATTCAGGACTAATATTGGGAGGGGGGAAAGCTTGTGATAGCTACATGGGAAGCCCACTAGGGCTGATTATCCTTGGGCCGGTCCGTCTGATTTACCCTACAGCCATTCCTCCCCTGGGACAGCGCAGGAAACCGGTCCGGTGCTACACAGCCTTGCTGACGGAGATCCCACGAGTAGGAGGACTCCTGCCACCAGGTTTGGGGGGGGAAGGTGAACATTATATGAACAATACGTTTTGTGACTGGGGGGGCACAGATGGGAGGGCGGGACGCTCAAGATAGAATAAATGTACATGGGGGTTGCCATGAGTTTGGGAGAGGATAGGGCCTGGGACCCCTCCACTAAACGCTTGATATAGTAGGACCATAGACATAAGGGGGGTAGCCGGGGGTTAACGTCAGCGACCCTGCCCCAAACCCAACGAGCCCAGAGGGGGTTCTACGCATACTTAAAAAAAAAAAAATGATAATAAATAAATAAATAAAAAAAAAAATATATAATTAATTTAATTAAAAAAAAAAAAAAAGCTAAAGTTAAAAAAGTTACACAGTGATGGGATAAGGGGGAGGCACATGCGTAGTATAGGGGACATGGGGAATGTAGGAGAGGATCCATGCTCCTCTCATTTTGTGTATGTTATGTTGTGCTGTCCATGTGGGGAGGAAATGTTATACGGTATATGATATGCTTTTTGTACAGGTTGCCAAGACACCAGACACGTCAGCTCCTCTTTTGCGATGAATGGTAATGCACTCACCTCCCCCCCTGACTCTGCCCAATACCCTCTGGACGACATGACATCCGCGGCACACCGGGATCTCGCCCTGCCCTTGCTCCTGAACCTAGACCTAAACTCCACCTGAAACAGCTGTTAGCCTTGGTCGCTAACCCCTGACCGAACATGCATATGACGCCCCTGACCACTAGTCTGATTAGACGCACTAAACTACCCAACCCTCCCGACAATCACCACTCAACCCCCAGAGGGTGTAAACGAGCCCCAACTTTATTCCGCGGCCCCCCGCCCCATGTTAACCCGGGAGGGGAGACATACTGGGGGACTCCACGGACTGACATACCACTCTCCGCCCCCACACGTTACCCCCCAGACTTACAACGAATAATGGCGCTAATGATAATCTCTGACGACCCTAGATAGGGCCCACTGACTACACTTCCATGGGCATTACACATCCACACATTCACGTGGTGGTGGCACACCTGTTAGGTAATCTCGGACTCCTGACTCTAAAACGATATCTAGACAACACACCCTGATTGGGTATTTACAAATAAGGACACAACCACTAACCCCCGACAAGTTCGCGTGAACAAACTCAATCCACGGAGAGTTGGTAGTTGGCGGCCGTTGGACATCCCCCGACAGGCCCGACTGCCAACTGCTGCCGTGGTCACGCGAACCAACCCTCCTAGGAGGGAATTTCGACACCTATCTTTTGGTGCCGTAACCGTCTCTCCATAGGGACGAATAACTCATCTCCACTTTCTTACCCCCCGCCCCCCCCCCGCCTGCACGTTCGTGCAGTCAGGAATCTCTTCACACTCCGACTTTATCACATCTCTATTCCCTACTCTATCCTTCCTGTGATTCTTATCCAGCCAACCCGCACCTACCTCCCCCCCCCCCACCATTGCCACAGTGCCCACGGAACTCACACGGGGTACTACTCGGCAGCAGGCTTTGCCTGGAAAGGCGCACAAGCAATAGAAGACCACAACTCGCTACTCGCGCACGACACGCATGGCTTACATTCCTGATCCTCTACGAGTTACGACCATGAACTGCAGAGGCCTAAATATACCAGAGCGCAGATCGCAATTACTTCGAGAACTAGCCTCTAGACATATTTCGGTCGCTTTCCTACAGGAAACGCACTTCAGAGAAGGACATGCTCCACAGCTGAAAAGCAAACACTATCCCAACACGGCCCATAGCTATCACCCGACTGCTCGTAGGGCAGGCGTGGCGGTCCTCATCCACGCTAAACTGCAGTTCAGGGAAACGGAACGAATGGCCGATCCTAACGGCAGGTACTTATTCCTTAAGGGCGATATCCAGGATCGTAGATACACATTTGCGACACTCTATGTACCGAATACCAACCAGTCGCACTTCATACGTAGAACCATCTCCAAACTCTCCTCGTTCACGGAGGGCATATTGATAGCTGGCGGAGACTTCAATGTACCACTCATCCCCCTACTGGACTCATCCACGGGTCACAGCTGCATCTCCCAAGGAGCCCTCCGTAGTATACAGACATCACTTAAGAACCTCAGACTGGTGGACTGCTGGCGTGCAATGCACCCAGCAGACAGGGAATATACCCACTACTCCGTGATACATAAACGCTACGCGAGGATTGACTATATCTTTCTCCAGCAGGAACACCTCGACGCCATCCAAAAAGTAGACATTGATTCAGCAAGCTGGTCGGATCATGGACCTGTGACCCTCCAATTGGACTCCCCCAGAGTGCGCCCGTCCACATGGGCGTGGAGGTTGCAGGACTCTCTGCTTTTAGACCCTGCGGTGAAGGAACAGATCGCTGAGGAACTTACATCCTATTTTACATTAAACGCCACAGACGAACTGCCCGCGACGACTATATGGGAAGCTCACAAAAGTGTACTCAGAGGCACGTTGATGCACCTGGCCTCCAAAAAGAAAAGGGAATCTCGAGCACATGTGACGGAATTACTTACACGCATAAATGCCCTCGAACTACAACACAAACGCTCCCACCTTGAAGAGACATATAAGGAACTCCTGGAAGCCCGAAGATCACTGCATACCCACATAACTAATCGTTATTACGGTTCCTTACAACGCTCGAAGGCCTTCTTCTACCAACACGCCAACAAGGGGGGGAGGCTGCTGGCCAAAATGCTAAAGGGACCCCAGTGCGTGACCCAGGTCCATAAACTACGACTACCAGACGGCACAACCACGCAATTCCCGGATAAAATAGCCTCCGAATTTCGCTCATTCTAACACCCCTGGACCGACACTCCCGGATGCAATAACACACAGATTAGACAAAATAAAGGACTACATCGCGTCGCACGTGGGGACACGGCTGCAGCAAGGGGAGGCAGAGATGTTAGACGCACCGATCACAGAAGCAGAAGTGGCGGGAGCGATTAAGGCTGCCAAGACAGGCCGTGCACCAGGCCCAGATGGCTTCACTTTAGACTACTATAAGAAATTCCGATCCATATTGCTCCCGAACCTCACCAACGCGTTCAACGCCCTGATAAACGGTGCCCAGTTTCATCACGAGTCCCTGGCAGCGACTATAACAGTCCTCCCGAAACCGGGGAAGGACCCCGAACAATGCAGCAGCTACAGACCAATCTCACTGTTGAATGTAGACGTGAAGCTTTTTACCAAAATCCTATCCACCAGGATTGGGGGTATACTCCCAACACTGGTCCACGCAGACCAGACGGGGTTCATCCCAGGAAGAGAGGCAAGGGACAGCACCCTTAGAGTACAGTCCATCCACCACCTGGCGACGAGGTCGAACGACAAACTCCTACTATTGTCCACGGATGCGGAGAAGGCGTTCGACCGGATCGACTGGACGTTCCTTATGACCACACTTCGAGAAATGGGCTTTGGTGAAAACATGCTGAAATGGATCGATGCGCTATACCGCTGCCCCAACGCGAAGGTGAAAGTGAACGGGGCACTCACCGAATCCTTCCAGATTCATAACGGGACGAGACAGGGATGCCCACTCTCTCCCATGCTCTTCGCCCTAGCTCTTGAACCGTTCCTAGAGGCAGTGCGCAACTCAGACGACGTCCCGGGCTTCAAAAACGGCGTTACAGCACACAAGGTAGCTGCATACGCAGATGACCTCCTATTTTTTATCACAGAACCGGAAGCGACGATGCCCCGCCTAGTTGCCATGCTCACGGCCTACGGGGAGGTTTCAGGATTCAAACTGAACATGAACAAATGCGAAGTACTCAACATTAACACACCGCCTACCCAGGTAAGCGCGCTGAAACAACAGTTCCCATTCCGATGGTGCACAAACCGCATGCGATACCTAGGCATAACACTGACCAGAGACTTAGGCGACATGTACCGGACGAATTATGTACCGCTGATGCAACAAATACAAAAGGATCTGAAGGCATGGGCATACCCCCACATATCATGGTTCGGGCGGATTGCAATACTAAAGATGAATATTTTACCGAGGCTACTATACTTATACCAGACAATCCCGCAAGCCCTACCGACAGCGTATTTTACATCACTCCGATCTGCGATGGGGAAGTTCGTTTGGAACGGGAGACAGGCACGGCTCCGACATGAGACCTTATGCTTGCCCCGAACGCGGGGGGGGCTGGCGCTCCCTGACCTCCGCAAATACCATCACGCGACAGTCCTCCAACGTGTACTGGAGTGGCATTCCCAACCGGCACACAAACAATGGGTCGACCTAGACAAGGCCCACATAGGCCCCTCCTTCCTGACATCCATCTGGAACTCAAGGAGGCTGCCAAGAGCGACTCTGGAACCGACCTCCACTGTAGCACAGACACTGAAAACGTGGGATACCATCAGGAGAGCACCGCATGTGTCTCCAACGCCGAGCCCGATGACTCAGATCCAACATAATCCTCTGATAGGAGGGGGTCTGCCGACGACGGCTCTGTCCTTCCTGGGAGAGGGAGAATCATTCCCCATACACAGAGTACTGAACAACGCAGGCATAATCCCCCTGAGGGAACTATTAGAGGGCAACCAGCCCACCAGCCTCCAAACCTTCCGTTACATGCAGCTCAGATCGTACTATCAGACGCTCCCGGGCAAGGAAACGCTACATCGGGACTTAACATGGTTCGAAACACTCTGCGACACCAAATCCACCCTAGATAAGTCGATTTCACTGTTGTACCAACACATGCTAGTGGGACACCTCACCAACAATGACCAGTTCCGCAGACGCTGGGAACGCATGCTTGATACATCCTTCACCACGGCACAATGGGATAAGATCCTCATACTGCACCATAAATGTTCGTCAAGTTCCCAATATCAAGAAACCAACTATAAACTTCTCTCATTTTGGTACAGAACGCCTGATAGCCTACACAGGATATTCCCAACTATACCGGACACATGCTGGAGATGCGAGGATGACAGAGGCTCGCCGCTACACATATGGTGGGACTGCCCACTCATTAAACCATTTTGGGAAGAAGTACAACGGAAAATAAGGGAAATCTTGGGAACGGATGAAATCCTAACCGCGGAGGCGGCCCTCCTACATTCCACAACAGACCCCATAGGGGCATACAGGAGAAGCATTCGTAGACACCTACTAAACGCGGCCAAAGCGCTGATTCCACTATACTGGAAACAGACGAATATTCCTACAATTACGCAATGGACGGAACGAGTAGAAGAGATATATAGAGCAGAATCAATACAGGCCACCCTTCTGGGTCTCGAGGATAAGAATATGGAGAGATGGCGCCCGTGGCTGCTTTATGTGGCAGACCAAAGCTCAGACAGGAACGTTCGTCTGCGGACCCGAGGAACCCCACACCCACATCCGAATGGAGATTGAGCCAAGCTACGATCCACGCGATGCCATGGGCACGGGCAGTGGAAACCCCCACCCACCCACCCCACCCCATCTATCCCTCTTTTCAAACCGCTGTCTCATCTTACTGCCCCCCCCCCCCCCCGCCTCTGTATCTCCCCCTTCTATCTCTCACTTAACATGCCTTTCAGTACTCGGACAAAGCTCAGTGACTTAATCGAAAAACAGAAGTAGCTCGATACAACCCGAGATTACTAACGGTTGCTTCACACACTTGCATTCACTCATCAGATTAGGGACACACACCTCAGCCACGGTTTCACAAAACACGAACATGGAACAACCCCACACAGCAAATGACCACTAAATATGACCTGACTATCACAACCGCCTTATGGGAAAAGCGAACCATAGGCGGATTGACCGAACCCGAAATACCCTACAGGCTGATATAACATTCGAACTATCAGACTACCTAATGCCTACGCCACACCTTGGTCACACATGTGCCTACTCTGACGGGTTAAGCTTACTCTCGCACCATTCCTTTCTAATGCACATCGCGTCCCAATTGTTATCCATACAATATTCACTGGGAACTGCATGTTACCAATACTATGATTACCTGTTAAATTTAAAGTTACTTGTTATTATACACAGTTCAGGACACGTTCCGAAATGTCTGTGCTGAACGAAGTCGTTTTAAACTTAAAAGCAGACGAAACTCAAGCCAATTAGGCCACATGACGACATTTCATGCTTGTCTTGACAAAAGCTTTATATCGGACTTCATGTCAATGTCACTTGTTTATCCTAAGCTCTATGTTACTGTTATATGTGTTTCCATGAGACCTGCGTGTCTATTACGTTATATCTTGACCATCCTGCTGTAATTTGAACTGAAGACACTAATAAAGCTTGTTGAATACAGAAAAATAAAAAGCAGCAATAGTGCTCTCAATTGTGATAGGTTAAGAGAGTAGTAGAGGAAATAAAATAATACTCACAAAGATAGAGCAGAGGTACTGCTCTATGGATAGGCGCTGGTGGTATGATCCCCACCTAGGATTTCTTGGAGTACTGGAACTTTAAAATTGCCAGTGGAAGTAAAAGTAACCAGGAAAGGTTAAAATGCCAGGAATAGGTAAAAAAAAGTTTAAAGTGCATAGAGAGTGCAATAAAAAGAGGATTGGTACAATAAAGTAGCCAAAAAACTTTTATTGATCTAAAATACACAATAAAATACAGAATTAATTCTCGCTAACATTGCAGCAGGTTGTATCTCAGTAGAACAGATAAAAATCCCCTTTACTCTGAGCTGTACTTTATGAACACTGCGCTTGGTTATATATAAATCGCTCGATTAGCGCCGACAGGTGAGAGGCTTGCATTGCCCTACCCAGTAAATGCATATCTAAATAACAACCAAACAAAACAGCAGGAGGAGAGAGTGCGCAATAAAAGGCTGCCAAAAAATATATAGGACTAAGTGATGAGACCAGAAAATAATAGTGAAAAAAGTTAAATAATGTTCCAAGGTACACTTTACTGGCATATATACAGCATGGGATAGTCTGATGTAATGGCTACGGGTTAGGAAGCTCAGATCAACCTATGCCAGCCACCATCACAGCTGAGTCTCGCAATGGGAGATATAGTGGCGGGCCAGCAAGTGTGGCGGTAGCCATATAACGTGTGGGGGTTTCCCCCGGTACCATCAGCCCTTTGAGAGTTCCAGTGCTAGGCTCCTTCGGTGCCTTCTTCTTATTTAATGAGACATGTGCTTTAGGGAGGAAGTGACCTATAGGTGGCCTAGTTAGCACTGTGACGTTGAGTGAATAAAGATGGCTGACGCATAGTCAATGAGACATGTGCTTTAGGAAGGTATTGAGAATTCTTAAGTCACTTCCTTTCACAAATGACCACATGTAGTATCCGCCTCCTAGAGATGACCATTAGGTATTGGTTATGTTACCTCTGTGGGTGGATACTAGATGGAAGGTTATTTAAGGGGTTACCAGAAACTAGAGAGCAGTTTCATGACTGGGTCGGAAGAAGCCAGGTGTCTTTTGAAGCCCACGGAACAACGCAGAGGGGGAGTGGGCCTTGACAGGGCCAGAGAGTGGGCAGTGTAAAGATTTGGGGGTGGGCTTAGGGTAATGCAGCGTGGGGGTGGTCTAAGAATAAGTTAAATAGCGGCCATCTTAGAGAGGAGCCATTTTAACAGAATTTCACTCACCTGTTCTTTGTCAGGTCTGTGGGATTCTTCTTTTTTCTCGTTTCTGCAGGTATGGCGTCATTGGAAGAGATCCTGGAGGGAGTCCGAGCAGCTGTCAGAGACCGGGGCATGGCGTGGCTGCATCAGCAGCTCGGCGCTGCTGCAACATCCCAAGAGTCGAAGCGGAGGCCTACGCGGAGGACAAGGCCGCCTCAGCGTCTAAGCCCGGGTTTGGCGCCCGCAACTCGTCGTCGGAGGAGCCCATCGGTCGATGACAGGGTGATGGCGAATGGTTCCAGCAGCAGTTTGTCGAGGCAGGCGGCGCCGGTCACTGGGACGGCTGGCCATGCGAGGAAGGCAACGGCGAAAGGAGCGCGTGGGAAGATGGCGCCCCGCGGATCTGCGGTTGGCAGGAAGGCGGGTGCGGAGCCGATGTCCAGGACCGCTGTCGATAGGATTGGGTCGGGAAGCGGCCAGGAGGCCAGGGAGGCCGGATTATCGGGATGCGGTGAGTCGAGCACCAGGAGGGGTTCGGGGAGTCAGGGCGAAGGTCTTGCTGCTGGTTCCTATCTAGCGGTCCCGCCTCAGGAGCAGGGGGATCTGGTTGGCAGTGGACAGAGGGCGGTCTTATCGAGGGCCAGGTCGGGGAGCATGACGGAGGGAAGAGAGAAGGGGCGCAGCAAGGTCAGCCACAATACGAAGAAAGCGGCAACAGCCAGGGATGCTTCTGGTAGTCAGACGGTAGTGGTCAGCGGAGGACAGGAGACGTCGTGTAGTGGCCGGCCGGGCTGGGCGGGGGCCCATGGCGGCTGGCGGAAGCAGGCAAGGCAGAGAGGAGCGGGAGGGCCCGGCAGGCAGCTCCCAGGGGGGTCCGAATAGGAGGCCTAGCGATTGGAGGGGAAGGAGCGAAGAGCGGCGCAGCACTAGCGCCAGGCACAGCAGAAACAGGTGTGTGGACAGGGGTCGGATGAGTGAAGGCAGGAGCCCGTCGCGGGACAGGCGTAGCGACTCCAGGTACAGTTGCGGAGTTAGGCAGCGGAGGTCCGTTTCTAGGAATTGGAGGGGGAATAGTCGGCTGAGTGCATCAGGTTCTTCTGACAGGAGTGGCCGGGATCGGAGGCGGATGTCTGTCAGCAGGGACGGTAGGGCGGCAAGGAAGAGCCGGGATTGGGACAGTAGAGAAGAGCGTAGGGAGAACAGGCGGGCAGGGGACCGATCCAACAGACTGCCCAGGTTGTCGTCTCCTTACAGGTCACGGAGTCACACGCCTGCGGATCCGAGTTGAGACCAGGAGATCGGGAGTCAGCGATTTACGGAGCCTCCGGTGCCTGACAGGGCTGGTGGAAGGACGGCATCCCCTGGGCCTGTGGCGGCCGGGGGCAACAGTGGTGAGTCGAGCTCTGCATTACATCCAGGAACACTCATGGGCTGTTTGAAATCTTTATTGGACACGTGGGAGGAAGGTAGGGAGTCACAGCAGTTTGGTAGAGTATGGGCCGCGGACGGGGACCAAGGTAAGGTAAATACTGGTAAGGGTTCGATATCGGGAGGGGTTGCTAGTGTGGACGCGGGTGACGCGCTTCCGCCTGTAGAATCGACTGTAGGGGCGTCGGAGCAGGCAGCAGGGTTCGGGGACATTTCGGAGGCCGCACGGCAAAACGTGCACGTGTCCTTCGCGGGGCCCCTGGGTTGTCATTTAAAAGGGGAGGTGAAGGAAAAGATTTGGAAAGGTGAGTTCGTAGAAATCTTTTCCCTTCTTCCCCTAGAGGAGTTCCTAGACCTCAAGGAAGAGGACAAAAAAGACGCCAAGAAAGAAGAGGAAGAAAATGGATGCAGAGTTTTTGTGGAAGGGTTTCACGGAGGGCTTCAGGATCCCCTTCAAAGCTAAAGGTCCGAGTGGGGTAAGCGCTAATCTTAAGTCTGTGCAGGAACACCCGGGGGTGTATGGGGAAAAGTTGTTGAAGGAAGTTTCCTTGGGTAGGATGGCGGGACCGTTTGCGGCCCTGCCGTTGGCGGATCTGCGGATATCCCCATTGGGTGTAGTTCCCAAGAAGGAACCGGGTAAATTCCGTATGATTCATCATTTGTCGCACCCAAAAGGGGGTTCGGTAAATGATGACATTGACGCGGACCTGTGCTCGGTCTCCTATACATCATTCGACAAAGCCGTCGAGCTGGTAAGGAGAGCGGGTCCGGGGGCGTTAATGGCGAAGGTGGATGTGGAAGCAGCGTTTCGGCTGCTCCCCATTCATCCGGATTGTCATCACCTCTTAGGTTGTCATTTCGAGGACGGGTTCTTTGTAGATTTGTGCCTGCCTATGGGTTGCTCTGTGTCATGTGCCTATTTCGAGAAGTTTAGCACGTTCTTGGAATGGGTGGTGCGCAAAGAGTCGGCGGGGGGATCGGTGGTGCACTATCTAGATGATTTTCTATGTGTCGGCCCTCGAAATTCGGGTAGGTGCGGTCAGCTGTTGGGGACTCTGCGGTGGGTGGCGCATACATTCGGGGTGCCTTTAGCTGAGGATAAAACGGTGGGCCCCACTACGTGCATTTGTTTTGGTCTGGAAATTGACTCGTGTGCTGGGGAGTGCAGGTTGCCAGTAGATAAGCTGCAGACTTTGCGACATGTGGTAGGCACGGCCAAAGGGGCAAGGAAGGTTACGTTACGGGGCCTGCAATCTCTTCTAGGGAGCCTTAACTTTGCATGCAGGGTCATTCCTATGGGGAGGATATTCTGTAGGAGGTTAGCTCAGGCAACGAGCAGGGCGCAGCGGCCGTCTCACTATATTAGAGTGTCCGCCGACATGAGAGAGGATCTAGAGGTGTGGGATCATTTTCTGACCAACTTTAATGGAACGGTGTTTTTTAGGGAGCTGTCTGTGTCGTCTGAGGCTATGGGGTTGTTTACGGACGCGTCGGGCAGTATTGGTTTTGGTGCTTATTTGGCGGGAGAATGGTGCGCGGAGGGGTGGCCAGAAACGTGGTTGTCATCTCCGCTTATCAGAAACCTGGCGTTTCTGGAACTGTTTCCCGTGGTGGTCGCGGTATCGCTTTGGGGAGAGGAACTTGCCAACAAGAGGGTCACGTTTCATTCAGACAACATGGCAGTAGTGCAGGCGATTAATAGCCTGTCTGCTAGCTCGCCGCCGGTGGTGCGCTTGTTGAGGCGGTTGGTTTTGCTCTGTATGTCATCTAACATTGTGTTTAAGGCTAGGCACATTCCGGGGTGTAAGAATGTGGTGGCTGACGCTCTATCTCGTTTGCAGTGGGAACGTTTTTGGGATGCGGCTCCTGGTGCAGCGAAGGTGGGGCGGGCGTGCCCAGTCGAAATGTGGCAACTCGGGATGGCCTGCTTGGGGAGTGCATAAGGAAGTCGCTGGCGCCAAGCACCTGGTCGGCATATGTTAAGGTCTGGAAGGTGTGGGAGGAGACAGTGAATCAGGTAGGGGGGGAGCTTTCCGTGGAGCGGAGACTGGATGTTCTGTTGTGGATTCTTTGCCAGTTATTCGTTAAGCAGGCTTCTCCGGCCATGGTCGACAGACACATGTCGGCCCTGGCGTTTTTATTTAAGTTCAATGGATGGGAGGATGTTACTAAACATTTCTTGGTTCGGCAGGCTATCAAGGGCTTCAGGAGAGGGAAGAAAACGGCGGACTCGAGGCGGCCGGTGTCTTTTGCGATACTTCAAGGGTTGGTGGAGCTGCTGCCCTCAATATGCCGCTCGCCCTTTGAGGTTGATTTATTCGCAGGTGCATTTGTGTGGGCCTTTTTCGGGGCTTTTCGGGTCAGTGAACTGGTGAGTGGGAACAAGGCGGGGGTTGGGGGTCTGCAACAGGAAGATGTGGTGATCTATGCTGACAGGGTGAGTATCAGACTGTGCAGGTCCAAAACGGACGTTTTTGGAAAGGGCTGCACGGTGGTCTTGTATGGGTTGCCAGGGTCCAAGGTGTGCCCGGTGCTACGGGGAGCAAGTTATTTGCCGCTCCGACCAGAGGGTAAGGGCTGTTTTTTCATACACGCTGACGGGTCGGCGTTGTCACGTTTTCAGTTTACCAGGGTCTTCCGGATAGGTCTGGGGAGGTTGGGCCTGGAGCCCATGCAGTTCGGTACTCACTCGTTTTGTATTGGGGCCGCAACAGAGGCGGCGAGGTTAGGTTTGGGTGACGATAGGATTAAGAGGATTGGTAGATGGGAATCCTTGCGTTTCCGATCGTATGTGAGACCCGACAGGTTGGTGTGAAATTAAACTTTAAAAAAAAAAAAGGGGAAAGATAAGTAAACTGAGTGGTGTGGGTGTTGGTAATGGGACTGTGAGTTGGTGGACGTGGTATTAACTTTTGTTTCGTTTCAGGTTGGACAGTGTGGGTGATCGGCCATTCGTTTGTGTATTGGGCACAGAAGAGAGCTGCAGCTAGAAGGAGCGGAACACAGCTGGGCTTTCCTCGGGAGCGGGTGGCGATCTCATGGTTTGGTTTTAGGGGGTTTAACTGGCAAGGTTTGAGCAGTGTTTTGTTCAGGAAATTGTATGGGGGGGCAAAGCCTGATGTGGTAGTGTTGCATGGTGGGGGGAACGATTTAGGGCTCGTCCCTCAGAGGGAGTTAGTGAGGCGGATGAAGAGGGACATGGATCGGCTGGTGGGGCTGGTCCCTGGCATTGTAGTGGTGTGGTCAGAGATGGTTCCCCGATTTGCGTGGAGGCACGCTAGGGACCTGGCTGCGGTAGCCCGCTGCAGGGGCAAGGTGAATAGGGCAATGTCCTCATTTATTAGGCGTTTGGGGGGTGTAGTTGTCCGACACAAGGAGTTGGAGGACATGTTGCCCGGGTATTTCAGGAGGGACGGGGTTCATTTGTCAGATGTAGGGATTGACATACTGAACTTGGGCTTTCGGGAAGGTATTGATAGGGCCCTGTTTTTGTGTAGTGGGGGTCGCGCATGTCCTTAAGGGGTCAAGGCATGTGCTATGGCGGAACAGGGCTTGGTAAAGTCGGAAGTTGGCTGGAATTGGAAGTGGATAGGCCAAGGCCTAGGCCGGAGTAGGCCAGGTGGATAAGAGTGTTGGTAGGTTCAAGCTCTTCGGTGGCTACGAACCTAGGGGGTAGGGGTGTCTGGGTACACCCCTACAGTAACGTTTGGTTGGGGCCTCTTTGGTAGCCCGTGTGTTATAAGTTAAATGTTATTGAAATGTTATTTATTGTTTAAGTGCTAGGGTCATTGTCAGGGGTATTGTATGGGGGGATAGTAACGAAATGTCAGAAATGACAATGACCCTAAATTTGTTAATTTGTTTGAGATTTAATAAAGCTGTGGACGTTATACTCCAACAGAATAACTGGTGTCCGAGTCTTATTAAAGGTAATTTAAACTAACACCTGCCGAATAACGACAGTGCCTATGTCAAGAGGTGCCCATGTAAATCCATTTAACATGTGGCAAGGAACTCACCTCATTGTTCTGTGTGTTATGCTGATTCAATTATCCTGTGTAAGCTGCTGAATCTCCATGAATAGAGCTAAGTAGATTTCTTACCTGAATGTATGGTTTATAGCAGTGTGTGTTTTTAAAGTATGTTTTTGTGTGTGCTTGATAATTGTATTCCCAGTAAAGTTTTGTTTATACTTTCATCAAAACTTTGCCTCTTGTCTGTTCATTCAAGATATTCACTAATATTTATGTGATTGACCAGTATACCTTTTATTATTTTATTTGTGGTATTATTTCATATTTATGAAATTCAGAACTTCATAAATATAAAGAAATTACTTAATTTATCATTACAAAAAGGAATGGAGAATTTTAGTTACAAAGAAAGGTTAAACATTTTTAATCTCTTTACTTTGGAAAAACGGCGCCTCAGAGGGGACATGATAACATTAAACAAATATATTCGGGGCCACTACAAACAATTATCTGGAAATCTTTTCATAAATAGTGCTATATATCGGACACGAGGTCACGCATTTAGGCTAGGAGATTTCATCTAAGGCAAAGAAAAGTTCTTTTACAGTAAGAACTATAAGGATATGGAGTTATCTGCCTGAAGAGGTGGTTTTATCAGAGTCGATACAGATGTTTAAACAGCAATTGGATAAATACTTCCAAAAACATAACATACAGGGATATAATTTACAATTATTGGGGTAATAGCTGCCTGATCCAAGGAGATATCTGACTGCCATTTTGGGGTCAAGAAGGATTTTTTTCCTAGTTTGTTGCAAAATTGGAAGCGTCTCAGACTGAGTTTTTTGCCTTCTTTTGGATCAACAGCAAAAACATATGTGAGGAAGGCTTAACTTGATGGACGCAAGTCTCTTCAGCTATGTAACTATGTATTTTCTTAATAAAAATATTTCAGTTGTTTAGTAGATAGCTCCTTAATGTGGTATCCTTATGAGGGATTGAAATGGGGTTGGCTATGAAAAGGGCTTTTCTTAATTTCAATCTGTTTCAATTTAATTTGGTATCCTATTTATCAATCCCTCATAAAGGTACCAATTTAGGGAGTTATCTACTATACGGCTGAAAGTTTAAATAAGCATTCTAAAGGACAAGCCTGACCACTGAAGCAATTGGTCGCACTAACTTGGAGCTCCGTGCTTCACGCAACAAAAACGGCAGTTTAAATCTATTATTGCACCTCCAGATAACAGAGGGGACCCCCCTAGACGACCCAAGCCATATGGGACGAAAACCCCCCAAAAATGATAAAACCTACTTCGGGGCTGACGATCGGCTACATGTGAAGACGGGCACGCAGCACCAGCAGAGCCTTAGAGGCCGAATAAGCACACTAGAGGATGCCTCCCTCGCAAGCACTAGAGACATCACCAAGCTCCAACAGGCCGTACACGACCCGCAACAGCAGCGGATGCACGAGCACAGTTTCGCGGATCAAGCAGACGCCAGGCAGAGAAAAAACCTGAAGGTCCGTGGGGTACCCGAGGAAATCCCAGAGGCCGAACTGCCACATGTAATAAGGCACCCTTTAACGGCCCTGCTACCACCCAAGCAGGCCAAAACTATTACCCCGAAGAACTCTTTAGGGTCCCCAAACCTGCCAAGGCAACACCTACGGCAACCAGGGACATTATAGTCACCTTCCCCAATCAACATGACAAAGCAGCAGTTCTCAGGGCCTTTTGGGATAAAACGCCTCTCCAATACGAACCTTGGCTTGGCGCAGATCGATTCGACCACTACCCTCCCTGTTACGACAAAACACCGCTGGTGCATGATCGCCACCGTGACATCCCGACTGCCAGACGTGGTCACCCCAGAAGCGGCCAACAGGGGATTTGAACCGTGGTTCTTCTGGACTGTATCCTGATATGTTACCTCTGAGCCATTTCAGGACTTTGGATAACTCCTGTTTATTCTTGAATTGCCTGCAGCACTAGGGGGCTGGACTTCACCAGGCTCAGACCTGTCAGTAACTCTCCAGCTGAATCTGATACCTAATTAACAAGGTATAAGACACTGCCCCTCCCTAAGGGCAGTGTCAGTTCATTGACTCTGGTTCGAGTATTGCTGTTCCGTGTTCTCCTGACCTTGGATTGTTATTTCGTTGTACCCTGACTTCTGGCATCCTCTGACCTCGGCTCTCTACTCGTTTATCCTGAATTCTGGCATCCTCTGACCACTGGCTTACCCACGACGATTCTCCTGCTCTAGTCCTTGTCTGTACTTCGACCTGGTTATCCTGAACAGCCCCCGTACACAGACTCACAGGCCAGGTGAGTTCTTCCCTGACCACCTTGGCCTGTGTTTAATTGCAAGGGTGAGCATATCTCTGCACACTGGACTCCCACCAAGGTAAGCCGTGACAGCTGGTGACCTTCCCGAACGCTCACCATCCAATATGGGACGGACTTCCACCAGATCCAAGATCTCAAGGATGCAGCAGCCCTGATGTGGGCTCTGGGCCTACCCTAGCACTCACTTCTCCAGACGGGGCCGCATAATACAACCCCCCCGAACTGCACTTGGGACCCAGCAAGAACGGTCCCGTTTATCCTGCAAGGCTCAACACCTGACCCATATGCAGCGGTCACCACCTGAACAGAGACTGCTGGCATCTAACACTGTTAACTAATGCATTTTATTCTGTTTCCTCATAGTTAGGCTGTTTACACCATATATGGTCTGTGCTCTTTACTAAGAGTGTCATTTTACGCACATGCCTAGTATAGCAATGTTCTGAGCTTACTCCTATCTTACACGACAAAAGTAATTTTATTTCCGGTCTTTTTTATCATTACTTGACAAGCATCTCACTGTGTTTATTGAGTTGCCTGCATAGAATGTTCAGCTGGCAAGCATTAGGGCCCACGTAACTGCTGAAGAAGCTTTTATGGCGCAACTGGCCTTGTTCGATCCTGAAACATTTAAGATGCATATTACCCATAGCCAGTTTGTGTCTCAGGCCCCATGTACCCACCAGTTAGACTTGCCTATTCAGCCAGTTTATTATCATTTTCTCCTAAGAATCTGTGCAAATTCTTTGTCTGTCAGGACTAGTTACACCTATACATGTTGCACGCTAATAATAGTAACCAGAGACCCAATTGAGTCCCTGCTATGGCTAGCTCTGATCACTCAGTGGTCTATACCCTTGTTGCCTCCTACTGCTCTAGGTTTCATCATTTACCCTTTAAATGTTCACTCCACTAGACTTGTGTATTTGAAGCCTGCTTCGCAACGAACGATTAATGCGCAGCTTACCGAGTTGCCTGCTTAGACTTGAAATTCTGTTTAACTAGACAGTCACGTCACTGCTAACAATAGTAGTTTACCCCCATTGTTATTGTTTGTAATATAAAAAATAAAAATAAGGGGGGCGGAGCCTGACATGCAAGTGAGCAGGACGTGCTCTGCTTGAGCTCCCGCCGATCGGAACACTTACAGCCCAAAATCTGGGGGTGCACCGCAGAAGGACCCACACACTGCGTCTATAAAGCTTGGGGAAACCAGCACGCACCTGCGGACACCCGACTTGCCACTCAGAATGCCTGGGAACCGAGACGGCGGATTGAGGCCTACAGGGTTGGACGGGCTGGGAAGGCGGCCGCTTCCTGCTCACCACACCGGGCCACAGGCAAGCACCAAGCATCTTCCCCCCCCCCCCCCATGGACCGGGGGGGATATCCCGGTCCCCACCACATGGAGCTGGCCCTGCTGCACACCTGCAGTCGAGACAGACAGCCGAAACGAACAGACCGGAGGTGAGGGCCTCCAAAATGGTGGACACAAGCATCTGCAAAACTCGTGGCACGCAGCAGCAGCCTGTAACACCCATTCACACCTCTAAAGCGAGCAAGATGGAGGTGAAGCAAAGCGGGGAAACAAACCCACACAGCTTGTCCACAATGGCCACCCAGCCTGTGCCTGAAATGCGGAGCACCAGTCTCAAGACACACAGGTCCTCACTAGAAACCTTTGATTGGCTCTGCACAGGCCTCAGGGAGGCTTTACACAGCCGGGGAGTGACTTACCGGCAAGCTGAATTGAAGGTGGCCTCATGGATACGTCCTGCAGCGAGGCGCAGCTACTATATACAGATACCCCGAGCCTTCAAGATGGCCGTCCGCCACAACAGATACCGCCGGGCCTTGAGGCGGGATGGGGCACCAAACCCCCCGTGCACACGCACTCAACAGCACACAAGGAACACTGGGGCGCCGAACCAAGCGACGACCTCACATACCCAGCCTGACCGAACCACTGGCGATAAGCGCAACACGACACGCACCTCCCTATACAAGGCAACACTGCAAGCGACCACGCGACTGCACCACATGGGGGACACTACCGGAGCAGAACCCCGAAGCGGAGGCACCGGGCCCTCTGGCAGCAAGGCGAGTCCAGCAGACACAAAGCACAGGACTTACCTATGGATCAACCTCACCTAACAGACCTGTACCCAAGCAGAGGAAAAGCGGCAAGGACATCTAAACGGGACTGTAAAATACCGCAGGCAGGAGTGGGCTGACCGGGACATTTACCACTTCAGATAAGACGTCCGCCCCATGCCCCATATTGCTCCCTATCTTAGCTTTCACATAATCGTTAATATAGATTCTAAAAATACATATTCCTGTCTGAATAAGCTAGTGTTAAATACCCGCATAACTTGTGTCATAAAACAAATAATGCTGATATATGCTTACCGATTGTCTAGTCTAGCATGCTGATCAAGATCTACTACCATCAATAACTTGTCTTTTTCATGCTCCTAATGTCTTCAACCACATAGAATATTCACTACTGAAATTTATTATGTCACTTAGGTTTAATGAGTACAGGCGTAACTTTACCAAAGCACTCCGGGTAGATTGATGAGCGAAAGATCTAAATCCACACAGACACCCAAGTGAGGACTGTTACCCAATACCCACTGCCTACAGGCGCAGATTACTTTGTGGTTGCTTTCAGGCCGTTAGCTACCTTTATTTTTCCTTTAACAGGCTTGGTGAAGCATTAAGCCAAGGCACTTATCGCCACCCTAACCGGAGAGGATACTAGATTGCCCTTTTTTGATCTGGCGGTCGCCTTTAAGGCAACTGCAATTTATTCAACTGTATTACTTTAAGTTTTTATTGTTCGATTTGTTAATAATCAATTTTATGCTCCATATGCTCCCAGACAGCTGATTTCCGCGAGCCCATACACTGTAACAGAGCCCAGCACCAAGCCACCTCATCAGGTCTGGACTTTAGGGGGCATGGGCTGAATGTCCTGAGCAGAACTATATCAACCTAATGTAGCCAGGGGTCCAGCCAGATATACCATACTCGCATGTTATACCTATGATTGTATTCACTTTTCCTTTTATTTCTTCTGTTTCTGCAGCACTCAATAAGCATACGCTTTAACAGACAACGACAGATATGTTGCACGTTTTAATTAAACTAGCACAGTCATATCATAAGACCTCTAAGTAAGATTAAGACTAAATAACGTTAGCATCTTGAGTACCTTGGGGGAATGTACAACCTCACCCTACTAAGTCAAACTAGCTAACCACCCACATGCTCAAGCTTGTAGTTATTAAATTATTTTGTTATGTTCTCTTTATGTAACGCATTTAAAATATACTCGTATACCATTGATACTCATTTACATATGTTAAAAAATGTTTATAGCTTGTACCAAACGACAACAAAAAGAAAAATGTGCAGATCTTTAGTGCCAAGTTGCAAAATTTGATAGATAAAATATGTGTGCTGTTGTGGCACAATACAAATGCTTGTTATTTTCATGCACAGAAAAAATCAAGAATTAATAAAAAAAAAAAAAAATAAATAAATAAAAGGAGGCTGTTACTCGCTGGAGTATCTTGATGTACTGTGCATACCATGTGGTGACATGGTCTAACTCCCTGTTTTATGTTCTATGCTGTCTTATCTCATGCCTCAAAAAAAAGAAAAGATTGACACAAAAAAAAAGCTTTCGAAAAAGTAATCATTCCGCTGTTTAGTGGATAGCTCCCTAATTTTTCGTTATATATGTCATCTCCACATTAGGATACAAAATGAGAGTAATCTTCAATTATAAATGTAGTGGAGAGCCGATATCTCACAGCTATTCTCCACTAAAGATCCCAGTGAGGCTCAGGAACAAGGTGATGATAAATCCACAGGCAAGGTTTCCAGCAGGTAAAGTAATACAGCAGTCTCCCAATAGCAATCCCAATAACTGGAGACACACAGTTTCAGGAGCAGAACTGCTGGCTGGTACATCCAGCCTGCCTTTTATTACAAATGTACACATACAGGCCACACCCAGGGGGAGGCATAAAACAACCAATAGTATCATGGGTGCAACCCACACATCCCCTCCCCTTAGTGTGACACATAAACCCATTATTATACAGTTTCAAACATAACTTTTACCCAATATCTATAACTTCTACAATATTAGTGCTACAAACATAAAACATGCATTTTCGTAATCAGCAGACTTCAATTGGTAATACTCTCAAAAATGGTCCCAATCCCTCCAGTAGATCAATAGTTAGTTGGAGGTCCCTTTATGACCGACCGCAAGCACATTTTCCTGCCCAAAACAGTTCCATAGATTTGAGCTGTGCGGTCGGTCAATTTCTGGCATAAAAACGGCTAAGTCCCGTTCGAAGTGTGATCGGTACTTCGACGTTAGTCGAAGTGTCGAAGTGGAGTTGATGGTAAGGGTCGGCGGTGTTCGAATTTAAAATGGCCGCCGCCACGTGGTCCTTTGTTCGATGCCGTGCACTTCGACGACTTCGACCGCTTCGACGAGTACTTCGACGGTATCCGAAGTGCCCATTTAAATTTGCAACAGTGCCCTGAGGTAATCCAAGGGCCAGGAACAGTATTTGTCTTTAGAGCCAAGTTAGGGTAGGTGAGGGTAATCAACAATACAGGAAGGGGCAGCCACAACAGGGTTCCGCTACAATAATCTTACTTTATATGGACACTATAGTCACCAAAATATTTTAGCTTAATGAAGCAGATTTGATGTATAGATAATGCCCCTGAAGGTTCACTGCTCAATTATCTGCCATTTAGGAGTGAAATCACTTTGTTTATGCTATACTAGTCACACCTCCCTGCATGTGACCTCCCTAAAAACTTCCTGTAAAGGGTCATCTAATGTATACACTACCATTATTGCAAATTCGGTTTACTTTAGAATTTCTTAACTCCTGTTCTGTTAATAGTCTGCTACACCCTACAGTAGCCTCATGTATGTAATTAAAGTTCAAATTACAGAGCATGAGATAAAAACATTTAAAGTAAGTTAAATGTGATTAAAAAATATATATATATTTTTTCCATGCAGGCTTTGTTAGTCACAGCCAATTAAATTGACCAATGAAACTTCAGAGACATCATATATGCACTAAAACTGCTTCTTTAAGCTAAAGTTGTTCTGGTGAGTCTAGTGTCCCTTTAAGCTATATGGCATCTGGCTCTACTGTGGAAAAAGGTTGCTGCAAGCAGACACTATAAACAGTGCTCTGAGAAGTAGTTTAACATTTTTGTTGTTGTTTTTTTTTGTTTTTTTTTACATATAACTTTTTGTCAATATTTTCTATACTATGAGGGTAAAATCTATTTGTTAAAATGTACCTAGACTAACCCTTTGGCAACGCTGAGCAAAAAAGGATGCGTGTAAGTATCAATCATCATTCTTGCTCAATGCTTCTCCACCACCAATAACATTAGTTCGCATTGATATAACTCTGCACTACTCCACTCTTTCTGTGTCAGTCTTTTTATTTATTTATTTTAAACCTGCATCCATTACTTGTATCAAAGGACCGTTCAAGGCAACATAACAACTAGAGGTCACGGGTGTCATTTTTCCTTATGGGTGTCATGACTACTAGTGTGGTCCAGCACGCAGAAACTATGTAACCATATACATATATAAGGAAAGGGAAATGAAAGGACAGAGCGTAAACCGGACCTTAGAATGGCCGGACTAATACGCTAGAGACAAAGAATGGTCAAAGGGAAAGCCGAGGTCAAGGAAGCCAGAAAATACTCAATACCGTTAAAACAAGCCAAGTCAGGGAAACCAGAAATCAGAATAACCAGGGAAAAGCCAAGATTAGGATGACCGCAACAGTACCGCCCACTCGAAGACTGCGCACCGGGCGGGAAGGAACCGGATTAAGAGGAAAGCGGTTGTGAAACGACCGGACAAGACGGGGCGCATGAACCCGGTCAGCAGGAACCCAACAATGTTCCTCGGGACCATAACCCTTCCAGTCAACTAGATGACTCATGAATTGATTCTAAACCGGTGTTCAAAGTAGGGATGTCCGTGTCTGAGAATTCGGAAGGGAAAATAGTGGGGTGATAACCCTGATTTACAAAGAATGGACTATGATTAGAAGATTCATGAGTCGCGTTGTTCCTGGCGAACTCAGCCATGGGTAAGAGCTCATGCCAGTTAGACTGATTGGCATTGATAAAGCAACGTAAATAGGCTTCTAAAGACTGATTAGCCCTCTCTGCTGCTCCATTTGTTTGAGGGTGATAAGCAGACGGAAAGGAGAGTTCGATGCCCAATTGTTTACAAAAGGAACGCCAAAACCTAGAAATAAACTGGGTACCTCTGTCAGATACTATGCTTTTGGGTACACCGTGCAACCGAAAGATCTCTCTCAAGAAAATCTGAACTAGATCTTGAGCAGATGGTAATTTTTTAAGTGGGATAAAATGTGCCATCTTCGAGAATCTATCGATAACCATAAGGACTGTATTAAACCCGTTAGAACTGGGTAGATCCACATGGCTAAATGGGTCCATGGAGCATTAGGTATGGGCAGTGGTTGTAACAGTCCAGGGGGCGATCTAGGAGGAACTTTAGAAACGGCACATATTTGACATGCCCCCACATTATCTTTGATATCGTTCCTAAGAGTAGGCCACCAAAACCTCCTGGAGATAGCAGAGAGGGTTTTATGGACTCCAGGATGGCCCGCTGTGAGGTTATCATGGAATAAATCTAGTACCTTTTTTCTTAACGGAGGTGACACATACAGTTTGTCAGGAGGTTTTCCCACGGGTGCCTGAGTTTGATCTGCTATTATGGCACAGAAGAGTGGAGAAGACACTTCGGAAACTGTGGTGGCAATGAGGCATTCTGGAGGTATAATAGGATATATCTCTTGTTCAGGAACTTCCTCTGTCTCAAACTGTCTACAAAGTGCATCTGCCTTGGTGTTTTTAGTTCCAGGCATATAAGTAATTACGAAATTGAATCGGGAGAGGAACAATGACCATCTAGCCTGACGAGAGGACAGTCTCTTAGCGTCCCCAATATAAGCCAAATTCTTATGATCAGTAAAGATCAAAAGTGGCTCTTTGGGGGGGGGGCGGAGCCTAGCATCCGAGCTGAGCGGTCGTGCAGAGCCTCGGCTCCCGCTTAATCTGGCAATTATCGGGGTAATCCCACGACAAACGCGGCACAACCGCACACCGGAGATAAGCCATCGAGACGGGGAAGCCCGGGGGAACCGACAGATACCTGAACCAAGCATGTACTACCCCGGGACCCGACAAAACAACATGAGGCCTACCGGAGATCGAGCAGTGGGGAGGCGGCCGCTCCCCACGCTGTCTGACCTGGACTCGGACCTCACCTCCAACCCCCCCCCTATGGACCGATGGGGGTTATCTCGGTCCACATCAAGCGACAGAAGAGACGACCGCAGGCTGTACACACAGCCCGGGACCCGCAGCACCGGGACAGCCGAGCACGTGGCCTACTTAACATGGCGGCGGCAAACGCACCAGAGGAGACAACAGAATCCCACACGACAGAGCTGGATTACACAGCCAGGCTCGACGCAATCTTTGCAGCCTTCTGGGCAAAGCTGGAGCATCGGGCATGGCAGCCCACTCCAAGCGCACACATGGCTACTGAGAAGCCCAAGCAACCTAGCAAATGTCCTCGACCTGTACGCACATGCACAGGGGGTAGAAGACCGCCGGAGCGCAGCCGCAGGGCGCCGCGAACCTTCCACATACATTGTAAACTGCCTCATTCTTCTTCCGAGCTGGGAGCTCATCAGGAGGTTGCTCTCCACCACCACCCACATACCCAGGGAGATAGCCGGGACCCGGTGGAACCCTGGGCCCACGGCCCTGTTGATGGGGCCAATGGACATGTGGTGCGGGCCCCCGCCAAAGCCTCGGGCCGAAGACAAAAGGCATTCATAAGACCTAGACCCAGGAAGGAAATCGCAGCACAGCGGGCCAAGTGTCCGGGGGGCCTGAACAGGCAAACGGGAGCAGCAGGACGTTATCCTCACCCAGCACGAGCACTAGGAAATCTTCCCGCTCATCTTGGGGCTACAGAGGACTTTCCCCCGCAACCTAAGTGTGACTGCTCGAGGTGGGAATGTGTGGTACCCCTAGCGGGCATAGGATAACCTGGGTGCCAGGACTGTGACATGAGATAGGCCCTTGCCACTCACCGTCACTACCAACCTTCATAGCGAGGACTGTGCCTATTAATCCATGCATAGAGATGCTACTTATGCTGAAAACTGAATAATCTCATTATAGGCCATACAACTGTGCCCTTAGAATTGTATGCATACATGTAAGGCACCATATGTAGGATGTACTATGCAATAACCAGGCAGCATTGAACGTACAGGGTATTTTAAATTGTGTAGAGTATTTAAAGATAAGTCACACCATAACTACTAATGCCGTGAGCCATACTCCAAATCGCAGTGTTATCATGGTTGATGTATGTTTTGCAGTCTTAGCTGTGAGCCACCAGGCATCACGTGGTATACATGCCGATCCGGTGGTCTTCACCATCATTACGCGGGTCTACGCACCCCTTACCCTAGCTTGACTACTGAACCTACGCATTAGGATAACTAAGCCTGTTTCTCTTTCACAATAAGAGCGTATTGACCGCCCGTACACATAGCCTGATTATTTAATTACTCAGAGAAAACTGAGCAACGTACTCCCACCGATATTATCAATATGCATGCCATTCCGATATCTCTTATTTTATAACACATTTGGGCCTGGACAGCTCTCCCTAAGATGATTCTAGTTATATTCCTGTTGTTAAGCTTGGCACAAATACCCAGCATGTTTATACCCGTGTTTTACTCTCGCAAAAAATGAGATTGTTGCTACTCAGAGTCTGCTCTATCAAGCTGTGTATATCATATGTTTTTTCATCTGTCTTCCATCTATCTCCTTTACTTTAACTCTGTCGAAGCCTTCATATAGTTCAAAGCTACCTTCATAAATGCTACTTTATACGTGTTACTAACTATTTGGAAAGCTTGTCTAATATAATATAAAATGAGGCTGTCATTTGTAGGAGATGTACTTTTTTTTTTTTTTTTTTTTTTTTTTACATGCAATCTTTTATTTTTAGTAATGATTAAAATCTGTAAACAGGTTTACTTTAATGTTGACATCCACAACCGTGCATTGTTTGAGCTTGCCCCTTTCTTAAGCAGGCGTAATCCAGGTAAAATTGCACTTTAATTTGCATTTAATTAATAGAAATTAACAGTTGGCATAGTAAGACAGAAATTAAGTTAAAAATGATTTAGGGTACACTATAGTCACCAGAAAAACTGCAGTTTAATGCAGCTATTCTGGTTGTCTACAGCCTGCCACTGCTGGCTTTTTAATGTAAATATTGCATTTTCAGAGAAACAATGCCTAGGAACATCTCTAGTGGCAGTCACTCAAATGGCAAAAAGCATTGGCTTGGGTGGGATCGTCCAATTTGATGATGGCCAAGGAGGTGGAGCGGGGCCGAGACCAGCACGGCGCTGGAAAGTTGTTTGACATCTTTTTAACCCCTTAAGGACACATGACATGTGTTACATGTCATGATTCCCTTTTATTCCAGAAGTTTGGTCCTTAAGGGGTTAACTGGGAGCAAGGGGGGCTGGACACCTAAACATCACATTTAGAACTATAGTGCCAGGAACACTTTAGTGTTCTTTTTATTTATAAATTCTTTATTTTAGTTGTGCAGGTGATCACAAGATATAAACATACGCCACAATAGCGTGTTGCAAGCATTACGGATAGTAGACAGTGGCATAGAAGTTCGCACATTTTTTAAGTTAAGTAAAATAGCAGGGTCACATGCTTGTCCAACATATGCAAAATATGTGTAACGTGTCTGCATTGCTTAATAATAATGATAATTTCGCTTAACGAGGTTAAGTAACAGGCTTATAGAATTAAAATTATATGACTATAACAGGAAAACAGGATTACAAAACGCTCAAAATATATCGCTGGCTGCCACAGTGAGATATTTGCTTTATAACTCTAGTTGTCAACCTAGCACATATATAGGGTGTCACCAGATGCTGTTATATACATATGAGATCCTCAGTTGGTTACCAATAGAAAACACATTAGGAGATGTCCTGAGAGAGAGGGGCACCAAAGCAAGTGAGAGTAAATGAAGTTCTTAGGCTTTACAGTGATATGAGTAGGGTATATCTATTGCAAGGTAAGGATACCGCAGGTGTCCTCTGTGTGATAAGAGCTTCCCTGTAGGCTGCTTAGCCGATGCCCTGCGGTGGGAGGCTGCAGATTTGTAAGAGCCAGATGGTGGGGAAGGGTGTCAGGGGTGTCTGTAAGTCCTGCAGGGGCATAGCAAGAAGCGGCTTTATGGATTCCAGTAGTTGTCTCCTCTGCTTGTCGCTGTGGGAGTCTGCGTTGACCTTGCAGGTGAGCAGTGTCTGTGTCTGTGGGGTTCCCATTGTCAGTGTGTGGGCTCTGTGCTGAGAGGGGGACTTGCCTTCTTTTGGTTGCTTTGCGGGTCTCGGTGTCATGCAGGGTCTGGCTGGAGCCTGTGTGCCCCTTCGATAGGGCATCACTGTGCTGTGCTGTCTTGTCCGATTGCGTTTACGCGGGAAAGGTCTCCGCCGCCGGCACCATGTTTTAGGCCTCCGTGTCCCAAGCATATGTCTGGAGGTGCTGTAAGGAGTGCGGGTGGAGGTAGGCTGCGGTTGGACTAGTGGGTGAGACCGGGTCAGGCCCTGGGAGGCATTCCACCTGTTGTGGTGTTTCCACTTTCCCTCCAGTTTCCTTGTTGCTTGCTTAGGGTCACCCTGGCCTAGATTTATGTCATTCCATCTATTGCTGTGGGTCGGTTCTTCGGTAGCATGCTTTGCCTCTCTCTGCAGGGTTAGTTCTTGGTATTTGGCCCAGAATTTATCAAAGGCCCTGGCGATACCATCCCCCTGGGTGGCCCGTGTCTTGGAGGTTTGAGGTAAGATGGGTTTTGGTCCGGCGGCCATTTTGGCTCCTTCCGTGTGGGAATCCGATTCTGCAGGGCCCTTCAGGCTAGGACGGGGTGAACCTGCCTGTGCCTTCTGGGGGACCGGGATGACCCCCGCCGGTCCATAGGGGGGAGGGTGGGAGCAATTATGGGCTCCGTGGACGACCGGAGAGCAAGGAGAGCGGCCGTCTCCCCCCGCCTCGGCCTCCCGTGGGCCACGTGGTTGCTTCATCGTGGAGTAGCTGACCGTCGGCTGATTTACCGCATGCACCGTGTCCCCGGGCTGCTTACTAGTGCCCAGTAGGTGAGTGGAGCGATTCGTCGATAGTTGTGGCTCGGTGTATTGTTGATTTGCTTGTTTTGGGCCCGGAGCTCGGGCAGCATGCGACCGTCCACTCCAGCAGTCAGGCTCCGCCCCCAGGAGATGTACTTTTGTGTTAAACTGATCCCACTATGTACAAATACCATGCATCCCCTCTTATCTATTCTGTACCCCATTTAACTCCTGCCTCAATAAAAGAAAGATTGACAAAAAAAAAAAAAAAGTGGCTCTTTGGAACCTTCCAAGAGTTGCCTCCATTCCTTAAGGGCAAGTACAATGGCCAAAAGTTCCCTATTCCCTATGTCATAATTCTTCTCTGCAGGCGTGAGTTTGCGAGAGTAAAATCCACAGGGATGTAAAGGCGTATCAGGACTTTCTCTCTGAGACAGAATGGCTCCAACTCCTGTTTCTGACGCATCCACTTCTAGGATAAATGGTTTGGTTGGATCAGGATGGGTCAGGACAGGTGCTGAGGAAAATAAAGATTTTAACTGTTCAAATGCCTCTCTTGCTTCTTTGGGCCAAGATATACAATTTGCTCCTTTTTTGGTTAAATTGGTTATAGGAGAAATTACGGACGAAAACCCCTTAATGAATTTGCGGTAGTAATTCGCAAAACCTATAAAGCGTTGTGTAGCTTTAAGGCCCTTGGGCAACGGCCACTGTAAGACTGCCTCCAGCTTGCGGGGATCCATCTGGAAACCAGACGGAGATATAACGTATCCAAGGAATTGTATCTCCGTTTGGTCAAACTGGCATTTCTCCAGTTTACAGTAAAGACCGTTCTGTAACAGGGTTTTAAGTACTACTCTCACATGTTCGTGATGTGTCTCTAGGTCTGGGGAATAGATGAGAATGTCGTCCAGGTACACTAGAACGAACATGTGAAGGTACTCTCTTAGGACATCGTTAATAAAATCCTGGAATACCGCTGGAGCGTTACATAATCCAAACGGCATAACCAGGTATTCGTAATGTCCCATTCTTGTGTTAAATGCGGTCATCCATTCGTGACCGTCCTTAACCCTGACTAGGTTGTACGCACTTCTGAGATCGAGCTTAGTGAAGACTCGAGCTCCTTTCAATCTGTCAAACAGCTCTGATATAAGGGGAATAGGGTAGGCATTTTTTATAGTAATCCTATTCAAACCCCTATAGTCGATACAGGGGCGCAGGTGAGGAGGATCTACGGATATGACCTTTCTGAGAGCATCCTTTATATACTCTTCTAAACAAAGATTTTCTTGGGGGGACAAAGCATATACTCCTCCCTTGGGAGGCATAGTACCTGGTAATAAATTTATGGTACAGTCATAGGGTCTATGTGGAGGTAACCCCTCTGACTGGGCCTTGTTAAATACCTCCTTTAAATCCATATACTGCGGCGGTATCTGTGTGGTCAAGGGAGGTGCAATAGGAACATTAATGGTACCAATTGGTTGTGGTATCTGCTTAAAGCAAACACCTTTGCATCTCTCACCCCAACTCACAATCTCTCCTTCAACCCAATCCAAATGTGGATTGTGTTTCAGGAGCCAAGGAAAACCGAGTATTATCGGACATGTAGGTGAAGATATGATTTGAAAGGTCATCTCTTCAGAGTGAAGAATACCCACTGAGACAGTGATTGGCAGAGTCTCGTGTGTGATGAAAGGCTGGGTAAGAGGCCTCAACTGCTATAGGTCTCTCTTTCTGTCTTAAGGGCAGGAGATATTTTGCAGAGAACTCTTTGTCTAGGAAATTCTCCGCTGCCCCAGAGTCAATCATAGCCTCACACTGAACAGTGGTTTTCTTAAAAGACAAGGTAACTCTGACAAGGAAACGGTTCTTAGTCAATTTAGGGGACATATACATCACACCTAAGGTCGGTCCCCGTACGTGCCTTAGGTGTGCGAGTTTTCCGGCTGAACCGGACATGATAATCTTTGATGTCCCTTTTTGCCACAATACATACATAACCCTTCGTTACGTCTGTGTTGTCTCTCTGCCTCAGTGAGTTTAGCACTACCCAACTGCATGGGTTCTGGTTCTGGAGGAGGAGCTTGGCTACTCTCCACTGGATTTGAGAAACGAGGGGCTATGGACAAATTAGGACGTCTATTACGTTGTTTGTTTTTCTCTCTTTCTCTGAGCCTGTTATCGATGTCTATCATATACGCTATAAACTCATTCAGATTAACCGGAAGGTCTCTGGCTGCGGTCTCGTCTTGTATACTCTCAGCTAGACCTTCAGAGAAGGCAGCCACCAGACCACTATTGGTCCAGTCAACTTTGGACGCCAGTGTTCTGAATTCTATTGCGTAATCGGCTACAGAGCGACTGCCTTGTTTTATTCTCATAAGGACTTTGGCAGCGTTCTTCTCCCTGCCTTTAGGTTCAAAAGTAGCCTTAAAAGCTGTGAGAAAGACACTGTAATCACGGGCTACTGCGTCTCCACTCTCCCATAAGGGGTTAGCCCAGGTTAAGGCCTTTCCTGTTAATTGGTTCATCAGATAGATCAAAAATCGGCTATCTGTAGGGAATGAACCTGGGGAGGCTTCGAAGTGGTATTCAATTTGGTTTAAAAAACCTCTAAACTCTTTTGAAGGTTATGGACGGTGGTTTATGTGGTTCGGGAACCACTACAGGTGGTGGAACCACAGGTGTACAGGGGGAACCTCTAAATAGGCAGTCCTCTGGAGCAAGGTCTGAAATGCCTGGGCAAATTGGTCTAACCTGTGGTCCATATCCTTAAAACAAGCCAAGTCAGGGAAACCAGAAATCAGAATAACCAGGGAAAAGCCAAGATCAGAATACCAGGAAATCAGAAACACGAAAATAGCACTCTCAGGAAACCAGGAAACGGAAACCACGACAAAGTACTGGGGTGAGTTAGGGGTTTAAATATCCCTCTCTATGCTGTGATTGGTCAGAGGGTGCCCTCTGACCCCAAAACGTGCGTGTGCGTTGACGTCGTGACGTCACGCACACGTTGGTATAACTCTCGGGGCGGGGCTAGCCATAGACGCGACCACGCGGTCGGCGCCATGTTGGATTTGAGCGTGATGCCCGGAAGACCTGGGGGAGCGGTTCCCGGCTCGCCGACGAGCAGGTAAGCTCGTGTTGTCGGCGCGGTCGTGCCGGTCGGGCACGGCCGTGAGACTCGGCGGGCCGGTGACCGCAACAATGGGGTTAAGCCATTAACAAACAGTAGGTCCAAGGCTTCAATCAGGATCAGGGCCGCCACCAGAAATTTTGGGGCCCCTGACAGAGCACAAGGTCTGGGGCCCCCGCCTGGCCGGCCTCCCCCCGCAATGAATGCAATGTGTGTTAGTGTAATTAATGCAGTGTGTGTGTCAGTGTAGTGTATGCAGTGTGTGTGTCAGTGTAGTGTATGCATTGTGTGTGTCAGTGTAATGGATGCAGTGTGTGTGTGTCAGTGTAGTGGATGCATTGTGTGTGTGTCAGTGTAATGGATGCAGTGTGTGTGTCAGTGTAATGAATGCAGTGTGTGTGTGTCAGTGTAGTGGATGCACTGTAGTGGTTGCAGTGTAGTGGTTGCAGTGTGTGTGTCAGTGTAGTGGATGCAGTGTGTGTGTCAGTGTAGTGGATGCAGTGTGTGTGTCAGTGTAGTGGATGCAGTGTGTGTGTGTCAGTGTAGTGGATGCAGTGTGTGTGTGTCAGTGTAATGGATGCAGTGTGTGTCAGTGTAGTGGATGCAGTGTGTGTGTCAGTGTAATGGATGCAGTGTGTGTGTGTCAGTGTAGTGGATGCATTGTGTGTGTGTCAGTGTAATGGATGCAGTGTGTGTGTTAGTGTAATGGATGCAGTGTGTGTGTGTCAGTGTAGTGGATGCACTGTAGTGGTTGCAGTGTAGTGGATGCAGTGTGTGTGTCAGTGTAGTGGATGCAGTGTGTGTGTGTCAGTGTAATGGATGCAGTGTGTGTGTGTCAGTGTAATGGATGCAGTGTGTGTGTCAGTGTAGTGGATGCAGTGTGTTTGTGTCAGTGTAATGGATGCAGTGTGTGTGTCAGTGTAATGGATGCAGTGTGTGTCAGTGTAGTGGATGCAGTGTGTGTCAGTGCAGTGAATGCAGTGTGGGTGTCAGTGCAGTGAATGCAGTGTGTGTCAGTGTAGTGGATACAGTGTGTGTGTCAGTGTAGTGGATGCAGTGTGTGTGTCAGTGTAATGGATGCAGTGTGTGTGTGTCAGTGTAGTGGATGCAGTGTGTGTGTCAGTGTAAGAAATTCTAAAAAGTTACCAACAAGGCATAAAGAAACTTCGCCTTCTCCCTTCTGTTGCATCTGAATTTGCAGAGCTTGATGAAAGGTAAACTCTGTATTATCAAATTAATCAATGGGGGGAATCTTGTGCATTTTTCTATTGTTGATATTTTGTTTTAACAAATTTACATTTTAACCTCTATGATGGGTGATATAAGAAGTGGACTGACCATTTTGTGTTTTGTGTTTTTCTTTAAAACCTTTAGACATACCTTTGTCAGCTTTGGAAAACAGGATAAGATTCCCGAAGTACCATACTATATTCGGGAGACTCCAACAAAAACCAACAAACTAAAGACGTGTGCTCGGCTACCTAGGTAAGTGTATCATGAGACACAGAATGATTGACCACAATGCTATTAGGACATCCAAATGAAACTGCAGTGCCCTCAGTAAGCCAATACCCTGGTTCCCTCACTGGCTGTCTGTGTACACAGAAAATCAATGAGAGAAAAAACACAGACAGAGAAACATGTAAATTCTCTTTCTGAACCAACATCACAAATCAGTGGGGAGTGCTACGGCAACGTAACTTACTAAGCATTACCTAAACTTCCATAAGGAATGCATTTAAAAAAAAAAAAACAGAATCTTTTATGGTACGAATAAACTACTGAAATTGCTGTAACCAGAATTGAATATATGAGACAAATGATATGATAGTGTCACTATAAGCTGTCACAAGTCTAGAGGATATTCTTTGTCATACGTTTACGGCAGGGGTGGGGAACCTTTGGCCCTCCAGATGTTTTGGACTACATCTCCATTGATGCTTTGCCAGTATTATGGTTGTAAGAAGATTATAGGAGATGCAGCCCAAAACATCTGGAGATCCCAAGGCTCCCCACCCCTGGTCTACAGAGAGGTAAGTGGACAGCGACTGCAAGTATCATATTAGATAGGGTTATTAGAAGATGGAGGTCAGAGTTCAATAAAAATTAGAATAAAGGATGGTTTGCTCATGGGCATCACCTCTATAAATAACATAGCTTTCCTTTAGATGTAATAGTATCATCTTAAAATGAATGGGAGTAATATACGGGTTAAAGTACTTAAAATATGAATATGGATTTCATCTTTTAGTTATTTTTCATAAAAGACAAGATAAAAAATGAACTAAAAAATGAATGTGTGTAGCCTAGCCCATTTGTAGTGATTGAAATTAAATAAGCAGGCATGGTATACAGGGGTGCAAAAAATAAAATATATAGGAATTAAGAAAGGTTTTTGAGGCCCTGATCAGACAGCACCAACAGGGATGAAATGCAGGATGAAATTAGTCCAGACATTTTATAGGTTTTACAAATCATATTGAATTATTTAACCATTACAATACAACCCAAATAATAATAATGCATAATATATAATGGCTTCTTTTATCATCTCCTAAACACACTCGGTTATTCCAAAAATATACCATCCTATGTGTGAAATATGAAACTTCACTAATCACTTTCTCTTTCCTAAATAGGCTACCTCTTAAAGCTGAGCCCCAGATATTGTCCCTGATATCACCTAATCTGGATGTTTGTCCAGATCCTTTAAAGGGGAAGAAAGTGGAGCCATGGAAACAGAATGGTGGGTTTGTGGAAGAAATTCTACACAATTGCCAACAAGGCACAAAAAGACTTTGCCTTCCCCCTTCTGTTACATCTAAATTTGCAGAGCCTGATGAAAGGTAAATACTGTATGATCACATTAATCAAAGGGGGGGGGGGGGGGGGGGACAGGGGGGTACGGTCTGGTGATTTTTTATCTATTGGTAATGTTTGTTTTAACAAAGTGAGATTTAACCTCAATGCTGGGTGCTGGAATAATTAGCCTGACCTTTATTTTTTTTGTGTGTTTTTCTTCAAAAGCTTTAGACATAACATTAATGTCAGATATGGAAAAGAGGAGAATATTCCCGAAGTACCATGCTATATTCGGGTGACTCCAACAAAAACCAACAAACTAATGACATATGGTCAGACACCTAGGTAAGTGTATTACGAAACACAGAATGATTGACCTTATATATATATACACATATACAAATAAAACTGCAGTGTCCTCAGTAAGCCAATACCCTGGTTCCCTCACTGGCTGTCTGTGTACACAGAAAATCAATGAGAGAAAAAACACAGACAGAGAAACATGTCACTGCTCTTTCTGAACCAACATCACAAATCAATGGGGAGTGCTACGGCAACGTAACTTACTAAGCATTACCTAATTTCCATAAGGAATGCATTTATAAAAAAAAAAAAAAACAGAATCTTTTATGGTACGAATAAACTACTGAAATTGCTGTAACCAGAATTGAATATATGAGACAAATGATATGATAGTGTCACTATAAGCTGTCAAAAGTCTAGAGGATATTTTTTGTCATACGTTTACGGCAGGGGTGAGGAACCTTTGGCCCTCCAGATGTTTTGGACTACATCTCCATTGATGCTTTGCCAGTATTATGGCTGTAAGAAGATTATAGGAGATGCAGCCCAAAACATCTGGAGGTCCGAAGGCTCCCCACCCCTGGTCTATGGAGAGGTAAGTGGACAGTGGCTGCAGGTATCATATCAGATAGGGTTATTAGAAGATGGAGGTCAGAGTTCAATAAAAACTAGAATAAAGGATGGTTTGCTCATGGGCATCACTTCTATAAATAACATAGCTTTCCTTTAGATGTAATAGTTTCATCTTAAAATGAATGGGAGTAATATACGGGTTAAAGTACTTAAAATATGAATATGAATTTCATCTTTTAGTTATTTTTCATAACAGACAAGATAAAAAATGAATGTGTGTAGCCTAGCCAATTTGTAGTGATTGAAATTAAATAAGCAGGCATGGTATACAGGGGTGCAAAAAATAGATAAAATATATAGGAATTAAAAAAGGTGTTTTGAGGCCCTGATCAGACAGCACCAACAGGGATGAAATGCAGGATGAAATTAGTCCAGACATTTTATAGGTTTACCCGAATATGTACCATGCTATATTCGGGTGACTCCAACAAAAACCAACAAACTAATGACATATGGTCAGCCACCTAGGTAAGTGTATTATGAAACACAGAATGATTGACCTTATATATATACACATATACAAATAAAACTGCAGTGTCCTCAGTAAGCCAATACCCTGGTTCTCTCACTGGCTGTCTGTGTACACAGAAAACCAATGAGAGAAGAGCCACATACAGAGAAACATGTCACTGCTCTTTCTGAACCAACATCACAAATCACTGGGAAGTACTACGGCAACGTAACTTACTAAGCATTACCTCATTTCCATAATGAATGCTTTTTAAAATAAACAGACGCTTTTATGGTACAACATAAACTACTGAAATTGTTGTAACCAGAATGTATTATATGAAATATAAATGATCTGATAGCGTCACTATAAGTTGTGCGATAACTGATAAAAACAAAGTGATATGGTGGCTAACGGACCGAAGTAAGAGAAAAGCTGAAGAGTAATAAGATAAATGACAAAATGGGCTGATGAATGGAAAGGGAGGAAAGGATAGAATTGTTACAATTGTATTTTAACTTTTCCTAATTAATTGCAGGGACCCATTCCGTTTTACTAAAGTAAAGCCTACATTACTTCCAAGACAAATCATAGCAACTGAAAAGGCTGCAAGTGTCCCAGAAGAGGAAGTGGTCAAAAAAGGACCAGAAAAGGAAAAAGATTCTGCTGAGTATTATAAACAGAATACTATTCTACAGCCTGAACCTGTCACAAGTCTAGAAGATATTCCTTGTCCTTTGCTGCAGTCTATGTCTCTAGAGCCTACAGCGATTTTCACATGCGTAGAAAACAACAATTCTCTAGAATGCCCTGTTTGCACTATCGAACCTCATACAAATAGATTGACAGAGGATATGCCAGTGAACCTTAGTCACCCACAGTCCACTTTCAGTTCATCTAACCCTACAAATCTAGATTCACAGAACCCAGTCACAGGTCATTGTCATTTACTGCAGTCTATGTCTCTAGAACCTACAGAGGTTGTCATGTGTTTAGAAGACAACAATTCTCTCGAGTGCCCTTTTCGTACTATCGAACCTCATACAAGTGAATTGACAGATGAGTTGACAGTAAACCTTGATCAGCCACAGTCCACTTTGAGTTGTCCATCTGAGCCTACAAATATATATTCTCAAGACCCAGTCACAGTTGGTCCTTCACTGCAGTCTATGTCCATAAAGCCTACAGAGATTGTCACATGTTTAGAAGACAACATTTCTCTAGAGTGCCATGTTTGTGCAATCGAGCCTCATACTCTGCCACAGTCCACTTCAAGTTGTCATCCTGAACCTACTAATCTAGATTCCCTGGAGACTGCCACAGTTCAGGAACAGAGTATTCTTCTTGATGTCCCAGTTTGTCCTGCTAAACCACACACTAATGAAATGTTAGAGGAGCTGCCAGTAAACTCTGCCACTGTGATTTATCCCTCTGAGACGACTTTGGATTCCCCCACTGTTAAGCATGAGGAGTTGTTTCTAATTAAGAAAGAGGGCACCCCTGAGCAGAAGCAAATTGGGATAAAGAATAATCAGCCTGCATCATATAGGAGCCTGAGCTGTGACCCTAAAGAGAAAGGATTGCCAGAAACAGAAGAAAAAGAACAACCTGGTAAGGCTGATGTGGTTTCAAAGCCAATTACAGAACGCCATGACCTTGCAGTACCTTCACTCCAAGATAGGTTGAATAGCAAAGCAAAGGTAGAAAGGGTATGCTACGATAGGAATTTCTTACTCCAATTCAAATCGATCACGCAGGAACCAAAGGACTTCTCTGAAATCTGTAAAATCCACCAAGGCATGGTTATTAGACCTCACCTTCGGCCAGTAGATCCATCACATTTGACTCGCAGGAATTGGACACCTCAATCTGGAAATTCCTGCCACCCTGCTAAGGGTAATCGCAGATTGCCACCTGGAATCCATCAAATGAAGTCTCAGCAAGCTCCTGTTAAAGAACGTCGACAAATCCTTGAACTAAATGAGAATGTGAAACTGCAAAAATGTGAAAAAGCTTGGAGACCTCCCATGAAAAGGGCAAACGAAGAACCCAGTAGAGTCAAGGCTGAAGAACTGTTTCGGAAAGTTCGCGGTATCCTGAATAAGATCACTCCTCAGACATTCGAGCACTTAATCCATCAGGTGAAGGACCTCTCCGTAGACACTGAGTATCAGCTTAAAGGAGTTGCTGAACTCATATTTGAAAAAGCAGTAGCAGAGACTCATTTTGCAGTTATATATGCAAACATGTGCAACTGGCTAAAGATGCTTGAGGTCCCAACTGAAGAAAATCGTGAAGTGTCCATTACGTTCTGCAGGCTGCTAATAAGGCTCTGCCAGGTGGAGTTTGAGAGAGGTGAAAAGGGTGGTGAAAGAATTGAAGAACTGCAGAAGGAACTGGACGCTGCTATATCACCTAATGAAAAGGCTCGACTAAAGGAAGAATTAAGTGATGCCTGTAAAAGAGCACGCAGGCGATCCCTTGGAAACATCAAATTTATTGGGGAGCTATTTAAATTAAAGTTGATCTCAGAAGCCACAATTAAAGAGTGCCTTATTAAGCTACTAAACAAGAACACCGAGGAGTCCATGGAGTGCATCTGTCAATTGTTGACATCAGTTGGAAAATACCTGGAAAATGGACAGCCTGGCATGGACAATTATTTCAAGAAGATTAATATCTTTATTAAAAACAAGACCTCTTCTAGGATTAGATTTTTGGTGCAGGATGTGCTGGATCTGAGGAGGAATAATTGGGTACCGCGACACAAACCTGAGGGGCCAAAAACAATTGATCAAATACATAAAGAGGCAGAACAGGAATCCCAAAAATAGTGCCTTGAACCAAAAGAAAAAAAAACCAAAAAGCACAGAGTATCTTAACATGTATAGCTCGGAGGAAACTATAACTTGGACGAAAGACGAGACAGGAGAATATGATAAAAACATTTACATATATAAAGGAAATCAACACCATAAAGGAGAAGAGTAGTAGTGGATGCATGGAATAACCTTCCGACTGAAGTGGTACAGTTTAACACAGTGAGGGAGTTTAAGAATGCGTGGGATAGGTATAAGGCTATTCTCGATACAAGAGACTAATGAAAGTATTCATAAAATTGGGCAGACTAAATGGGCCGAATGGCTCTTATCTGTCATCACATTCTAAGTTTCTATGTTTCTATTCCATGGAAAAAAGGACATATGCAACATATGCACAAAGACAAGCCTGCATATTCATTTACTTAAAAAATAATTCAGACAATGACAACCAACTTTTATTTACAAAGCAACACATACTCATATACAGGAAGAGACATACATATTCATGCACAAACATTTATTCAAAGACAAATTCAGACAATTATGCAAAGACAAACATTCACATACACTCACACACTTCCTAATGACAACTTTAACAATATTTATTCAGATAAAAAGACACACCCATGTTATAAAAACAAACACATTAGTGGTAGCATAAAAACATGATTTAGTTATTTTCATCATTGCCAAATAAAATACAGAGTGAAACGCACATTAACAAAATGCAAGGTTCACTGACCTGCAACCTGCAGAATTCACACTTGGCATGCCAGAACCACCATTGTTTTCCTAGACATATGTATTCTATATAGTGTTCATTTTATTACAACAATAAAGTCTGTTCTTCAAATTTACCTTGTTATACTGATGTTGGTTTGTTCTTTGGATGGGTTTTATTGCCAGGGCCGTTGCTAAGTTAAAAAAATTCCTATAGATTCAGTCCATATTATATTGATACCGGAGAAACTGACGGAAGCCAAGCACAGAGAGATGGACACAGGTTTCTTCAGGAAGGAAGAGATTCTTTATTGGATCACCGATCGGGACTCAGAGGGACTAATGTCACCAAAATACAGCAAGTTCTGAGCCCCGGACAATAGTGCAGGCTCCTTATATAGGCCTATAACTCCTGCTTGACCGCATGGCTTGTCCAGCACAATGGAGGAGGGGAATACTACATCCTGTATTCTTGCACATGCTCCGTACACTACTGATCGTATCTTGCCTCGTGCAACCAACTGATCGATACGTCAGCATATGCACGTACACATGCCACGTGGTAATCTCGGCCTACTAAATTTATTTTTACCGAGATTCCACCACATTCCCCCCTTTGATGCCTCTTGATATTTCACAATTACTTGAGGCATCACTTAACCTTGGTTTGCATACACCGCAAGTTACCTTGAACCAGACCAGACTTATCTTATGATGTGAATCTTCAACACTCATCTTCCTGCATTGGTTCTCCCTGATCTAGAGCCTTATATTTATAAATTGCCATTATCTGTGCAGCAGCCTTCCTCTCTGCTATATTTTCTATCAGGCTTTGCACAGACCTAACTACTAAGGGTATAAGACACGGCAGGAGTAGACACAACATTAAAATCAGTAGGACTCCACCTACCACTGCCTTAAGCCCTCCAAACCACTCATACCAGCTACCAAACCAACTGCTTGGATTATACCCTTTCCATACCTGAGTAGGCACATGCGCTAGTTTAACCATATGGCTAGTAAGCTCAGCTATTGCTTGCCCTTCGTCATCTATTTGAAGACAGCAATTGCTCAGGTTAAACTTCCCACATACACCTCCCTCTACTGCCAATAGGTAATCCAAGGCTAATCTATTTTGGTATACTGCTGTCCTCATCCTGGTATTATGCTTCGCTAGAAGATTGAGCGCTTGTGATGTCTCGTTAGTAATGATCTCAACCACCGCCTGTAATCTTATAATACGGTTGAGCATATAAATTGGGGTTCTATAACCAAAGGTACCGTCCTCTGCCCACGTGGCTGGCCCATAGTAATCTATAATACGCTGGGGAGGCCATTCATTATCTTCCCAGGCGCCTATCTCTATGGGTCCCCTTTTCTTCCTATTATTCACATCATACACTTTAACACCTAAAGTCTCACCTGTTTCAATAGGTAACAAGAAGAAGGATGGTTTCAGCATACCCAACACACATGCCCCTTCCCAGTCCTGTGGCAACTCCGAATAGGCTTTCTTACCACAGATCCAGTACAAATTTGCTGGGGCTCTCCAGGTAGATGTGATGGATAGATCAAACCACACATCCTTTAAATTGGCGTATCTAGCAAACGGGTTAGATGGTTCTGAGACATTTGAAGCCGACCACCAAGTTGTATTCTTCGTATCATCATCATAAGCTTTTTGCCCTAGACAAGTTAATTCTCCTACAGAAGTATTATACATCATTCCTTTCCTTGCTATGCAAACATAACCTATGATGGCGGTCTTTAATCTCCACTCAGATTTACCTCTAACACTCATATGATAATCGGCTTGTGTAGATATTAATTGGTCAACTGCCTCAGAACCGGACATTACCTCCTTTGCTTCCCAAGGCCATTGGTCTCCCATGTTAGTACCTCCACACACATAGCAGTTGGTAACATTAAGACTACCGGCAATACTTTCGGCTAAATCAATAAACAGGTTTTTAGCATTATGGGGGATCTTATTATCTATGCTCATCTCTTCATAAAAGGAATGGTATACTTGATGAGTTTGGGAGGATACCGTATCAGTCTCTATCCCTATAAACAATACTGTCCCAGGATCTAAACCCGTCCCATATATTTGAAACCCAAATAAATTACCATATTTATCTAAGAACTTGTCGGGGTTATTTATAAGTATATGGATGGGATTGCATTCCATAGACTTACAATATGGGCTGGTAGGCAACTTAGTCACAATCATGTCCTTGTCTACTGTCTGTCCCCAAGTTGCCCACCCCACACAAGACCAATATGGGCAAAAGTTATAATCTCTATTTGGGCATCTAGGACTCACATATTTATTTTTACTACTGGGACAAATATATTTATCGTTAGACCCATACGTTCTCTCCCATCTAAGATCCCCACATACATTCCACGGCTTTCTACCACTTGATATCGCCTTACACGCATCAAATAGCAGAACACCCGAAGAATGTACGGATTCTAATACCGTCTTATTAATTAGGGTCCCCTGAGGATCTCCATTCCTGAGAGTCAACCAAATTGTACGAGGTTGATACTCTGGACTGAAGCACTTAGGTTCTCCTACTCCTAAATGGCACACACTATATTCTATATTTAGGTATCTACATCTTGATACATCTCCTTTACACTCGTATTGTGAATGCCAAATTAGGGTTTGGGAAATATGGTTACCTGTTCTTGTAGTCTTAATGCATACCTCACAGCTAGGAGTGTCGGTACCTCTACCTTCCTGAATATAAAAATACACATAAATAAACATTATCATAAACACATCTTTCGTCGTCATCCTCAGTCTTCGTCCGTGCGAAGGCACCTCAGCTTCCAGGCTGTAAGGGCTGCAGGGAATGGAGTTCTGCTCGTCTTCACAGGGGTCCCTTCGGGACTTTTCCTGGCTTATACACTATACGTCGGTGAGCGGACAGGCTTTATTATGGCCTTCTCACTCACTTACCAAATCTCTGAAACAATAAAATTTGTAATCCACAAAGTTCCTCGTCACTCCGACTGAGTCGTGCGCTTTAACCGGATCTTGCAGGGATTCTCTGGATCTGCTGTAACTTGCCAAGAATCGACTGCTGCTGGTTTAACCCTGGAGTGATGTATCCACAGAGTCACTTCGGCTACTTTTATCGCTGTAGGGGTAGACAAAAGAACAACATAAGGACCTCTCCACTTGGGCCCTAACGGTACATTATTCCACTCTTTAATCCACACTTGGTCTCCTGGGTGGTAACTATGAACTGGGGGATAAATATTCACAGGTAATCTATCTTGTACCCATTTCTGTACCTCCTCCATAGTCTTACCCAACTCTACAACCTGCTGCTGGGTAATTCCTTCTCCCAACTGACTCAAATCCCCCCTTAAGTTACCAAGTACGGGAGGTGGTCGCCCATACATGATTTCAAAAGGAGAGAGGCCCATCCTTCTGGTAGGTGTACTGCGGATTCGCAATAGAGCTATGGGTAAGAGAACGTTCCACTTAAGTTGGGTTTCCTGACACATTTTAGCCAACTGATTCTTAATAGTTCTATTCATTCTCTCTACCTTACCAGAACTCTGGGGTCTATATGCCGTATGAAGCCTCCACTTTATACCAAGCATATGAGTCAGTTGTTGTAGGCACTGATGAACAAAAGCTGGACCATTGTCCGATCCTATAGAGCAGGGTAGTCCATATCGGGGTATTATTTCTCGTAACAGGAATCTCACAACTTCTCCTGCTTTCTCCGTACGAGTAGGACATGCTTCTACCCAGCCTGAATAGGTACACACAACTACCAGCAGGTAGCGATGTCCACCCGATTTAGGCATCACTGTATAGTCAATTTGTAAATCGGACATGGGGAGTCCCCCCATAAACTGGACTCCTGGTGGCTTTACTGGTCCTTGTCTTGCATTATTTTTAGCACACGTTACACATCTTCGTACAATGGCCTGAGTCAAGTTGGACAATCTTGGTATGTAGAAATGTTTTCTGAGAGATTCTTCTGTGCTGTCTCTCCCAGAATGTGTCCCGTTGTGATAGTTTTGGACAATTTCTACCACTAGTGATGCTGGAATGACTATTCTTCCATCTTCTAACTGATACCATTTGTTCTCCAAATACTTTCCAGGTTCAGTCTTTAACCACTCCTCTTCTTGAGCTGTATAAACTGGAGTCCATTGAGACAGTGGAGTTGGTATAAGAGCAGCTATATGCCCCACATAATCCTGTCTTCCCGATTCAGCGGCACGCATAGCTGCACTATCTGCCATCCGATTTCCTTTGGTTACATCACCATCTCCTCTCAGATGCGCTCGACAATGTATAATACCGACTTCTCTCGGCTCCCACACTGCTTCCAATAGTTGTAGGATTTCAGCTGCATACTTGATTTCTTTGCCTTCTGAATTCAATAGTCCTCTTTCTTTATACAAAGCTCCGTGGGCATGAGTGGTTAAAAACGCATACTTGGAGTCCGTGTAGATGTTCACTCTTAAACCTTCAGCCAATTGTAACGCTCGTGTCAGTGCTATCAATTCTGCCTTTTGTGCTGATGTTCCTTTTGCCAGTGGCCGAGCTTCTATCACCTTGTCTATTGTTGTTACTGCATATCCTGCATAGCGGATCCCTTCTTTCACATAACTACTGCCGTCGGTGTAATATTGAACATCGGGGTTCTGGATGGGAAAATCACGAAGATCTGGTCTACTTGAAAATACTTCATCCATTACTTCCAAACAATCATGTTGACTTTCAGTAGGTTGTGGCAAAAGGGTAGCTGGATTTAAGGTGTTTACAGTCTCTAAATGCACTCTTGGGTTTTCACACAACATTGCTTGATACTTGGTCATACGGCTGTTACTAAACCAATGATTTCCTTTGTAATCCAACAACGTCTGTACTGCATGTGGGACTCGTACATAAAGTTCTTGACCCAGAGTGAGTTTATCGGCTTCAGCTACTAGCAGGGCGGCTGCAGCTACGGCTCTTAGACAAGGTGGAAGTCCGCTGGCCACTGCATCCAGTTGCTTAAACATGTAGGCAACAGGTCTTTGCCATGATCCCAAGTACTGTGTCAATACTCCCACTGCCATTCTTCTTTGCTCATGTACATACAGGTAGAATGGTCGTGTGTGATCAGGTAGACCTAATGCTGGGGCACTCATCAAAGCCTTCTTCACATCTTCAAATGCCGTTTGCTGTTCTTGAGTCCATAAGAAGGGGTCGTGCTCTGTACCTTTGATAGCTGCATACAGAGGTTTTGCCAGTATCGCGTAGCTGGGAATCCATATCCTACAGAAGCCTGCTGCCCCCAAGAATTCTCGCACTTGTCTTCTATTCTTGGGTATCGGTATTTGGCACACAGCTTCTTTTCTCTCTGGCCCCATAATTCTTTGACCTTCAGAGATATGGAATCCCAGATATTTGACAGTTGGCAAACACAACTGAGCCTTCTTTCTAGACACCTTGTATCCTGCCTTCCAGAGAATGTGTAGTAGATCGTGCGTTGCTTGCTGACATATTTCCTTTGTAACTGCTGCTATTGACAAGTCATCTACATATTGTAACAATACACACTCTCCTGGGATGGACTCGAAATCCAGTAGATCTTGACTTAGAGCTGGACCAAATAGGGTAGGTGAATTTTTAAACCCTTGGGGCAGTCTTGTCCAGGTCATTTGGCGTTTTGAGCCCGTTACAGCGTTTTCCCATTGGAAAGCGAAGATACATTGACTTTCTGCAGCAATTCGGAGGCAAAAGAAGGCATCTTTGAGGTCTAGGACTGTAAAGTAAGTAGCCCCGCCCGGAATTAAAGCAAGCAGGTTATATGGATTGGGCACAACTGGATGTATACTAACAACCGCATCATTGACTGCTCTCAAGTCCTGCACAGGTCGATACTCATCTGTACCAGGCTTTTGAACAGGCAGCAATGGGGTGTTCCAGGGGGAAGTACAGAATTTTAGGATACCATACCGTATGAACTTATCCAGATAAGATTGGATGTTCTTCTTAGCCTTCTGCGGGATGTGATATTGTCTTAGGCTCACTGGATAAACCCCAAGTTTTAGTTCGATTTTAATAGGTGGAATATTGCGGGCCAGTCCTGGTGGGTTGTTCTCTGCCCAAACTCCTGGTATGTTGAATAAGGACTCATCACTCCTAGGGTTTTGGCTAGTCAACGCTGTATAAAGTCGCCACTCTTCTTCCTTTGGTACGGATAATGTCATAATACCTGAAGGTCCATTAAACTTTAAGGATGTTGTTCCATTTGGTAGGAACGTAATCTGCGCTTGTAACTTAGATAGCATATCACGTCCCAGCAATTGGACTGGACATTCAGGCATATAAAGGAATTGATGTTTTACTACGTGGCCTCCCAATGTACAGAGTCGACTTTTAAGAACCGGTTTTGCAGCACTTCTTCCAGTTGCTCCTATTACAGTAATAGTTCTTCCAGATGGAGGAGCAACTAGGCCAGTCACCACCGAATGTTCAGCACCAGTGTCGATCATGAACGCACTCCTTTTTCCCCCTATTGATACATCGACCATAGGCTCCGCTCGACCAAGGGGGATGGAGCCCGGTCGGTATCAATAGTCCTCCATGACCGTGTCAGCCAATCCTACAAAGTCCCTACCTTCTCTATCGCGGGACCTTTGCGCTGCTGGATAGTACCTATCTTCCCTTACACTTCCTCTGTTCCCATTACTCCCTCTATTACCATTGCTCCCTCCGGGGCCTCCTCTACCTCTCGCTCTGCCTCTAAAGTTTCCGTAACCTGCCCTGGGTAGGTCTCTCTCGTACTGCTCTCTTTGCGGACACTCGTTTCTCCAATGCCCTTCTTCCTTGCAATACGCGCACTGATTCCTACTCAAAGGCTCCCTATTCCATCTACTATCGCCTCTATCTGGGCCCCGTCTATCTACGCCTGCGATCGCTACCGCTAGCATATCAGCCTTTTTATGCATCTTGCGCTCTTCCTCTTTCTTTGTCTCTGTTTCCCTGTTCATATATACTTTATTCGCTACCTCCATTAGTTGGGTGATAGACATACCTGCAAACCCTTCTAACTTTTGTAGCTTGCGCTTAATATCTCCGTAAGCTTGGCTGACAAAGGCGGAGTTCACCATTCGGGAATTATCTGCGTCTTCCGGATTAAAGGGGGTATACAAGCGGTATGCCTCCAATAATCGGTCATAAAAGACACTGGGCGCTTCATCACTTTTCTGAATCACCTCAACTGTCTTCGACATGTTAATAGCTTTCTTCCCTCCGGCTTTCATGCCAGCAATTATAGCGTCTCTATAGGCTTTAAGTTGGACCATATCTGCGCCATTAACATTCCAGTCGGGATCGGTGTTAGGATAAAGTGTTGCGGCCCATGCTGCCGGATTGGCTTGATTTAAAGCACGGGCTCTATCCTCTAGCGCTTTAATGGCCGCTTGATTAATCCTTGTCCTTTCCTCATTATTGAACAATGTCATTAATAACTGCTGGCAATCAGCCCATGTCGGGTTATGTGTCTGAACTATCGAGGTGAACAGATCGGTCATAGCTTGTGGTTTCTCAGTGTACGAGGAATTGTGGGTCTTCCAATTCAAGAGATCGGTAGTCGTGAACGGGACATATACGAAGACTGGGTCAGCATGTGCCATTTGACCTGCGGCATCGATATAGGCTGACCCGGGATTCAGACGAAGAGGCATCTGATAATGTCTAAGTTGTTGGGTACCGGTCAGTTGTCGGGTTAGTATAGGGCTACGTGGAGGGGCGTCAGTTATGGGTTCCAGTCGGGGGGAAATAGGGCATGAGGATGTGGGAGCTTGATTTTGGGAAAAGTTAGTAAATAGAATACTCCCAGCCGAGCTAGAAGAAGCTTGACCGGAAGTTTGAAGTGGCGCCAAATCAGGATATTTAGATCTAACGGGGGTTGGTTCTGGTTCCGGAAGGGGAGGTTTAATACGAGGGGGGGTGGATTCTGTACTAGAGGAGGAAGCGGAAGTGGATGAGGGGAGGGGTATAGAACTTCCTGCATTCGCGTCACCTCTTCCTGTAGGGAAGTAAGGGGGCGGCAAAGGGATCTCGGACTCAGGGGGCGTGTCCAAAATGGTCCTAACCACAGTCCTAGTGGACAAACAAGTCCTGGCCACCATGAGGCGACATTGCTCCTCGTGGCATATCTGAATCCATTTTGGCGAGTCGTTTACGGCCTGTCTCCAACAATCAATATATGGAAACTGTCCGTAAAGTTCAGGCCTACCTGACACAGCCACGTGTACGCGCTGTACCAGAGTTGGATCCAAACTACCACGTGGCGGCCATGCCGCAACCAAAGTAGGCCACTCCCTAGTGCACAAAGTGACCAAACGTACAGGAGACATTTTAACCCCAAAATCACATGTTTTGAATCCCTTTTTAAAATTCTTTACCATACAACCTAAGGGATCCGGAATCGTTGACTCCGACGCGCCCATACTTATCAATGGAACGTCGTTGACAACGAATACTATGCACGCGTACTATTCAACAGTCACACCCGTTTCCTCTGGCAACAGCACCACGTGGTACGGTTACCAAGTGAAACGTACACAATAACACAATAAACACTCAGGGAATTCCCGTACACACACAGCTGTTACACCAGTCACTAAATAATCAATATTATGCCCTTTGGCGAAACTATACAGTCACCCACGCTATAATTCTCTATATATGAATTACCCGTCTATAACACACCCCAGTAACATCGTCTTTTACAAATAGCGGTTACAGTACGGTTAGCATAGGTCAAAGCACAATTTAAGGTCACAATACAATTATTAGTGGTTATGGTGTTAAACATGCAATGGACGACAGTGATTAGTACTTATATACAGTGTCAGTAAATATACAGGGTTATGGTACCGTGCACTATGATACAGCAACACACTATTAACACTCTCGCTAGACGGCTGAGCTCGCACTATCTAACAAGATATACACTTTACTAAACAATCTTTAACACATTTACAATCCCAACTAAACTATTGGCCAGTACCTTGAATGGACTACCCAAAACTATGTACACCCGTTTTGGTTAGCCACACTGCCCAAGCACCACATATAGCGAACTAGAGGACCGAATTTACACAGACGCCTCTTAGTCGATTACTCTATCAAAAATCTAGTGGGTTCCAAATTTACACGCCTTCCCACTTAGCCAAGATAGGTTGAGAGCTAGCGAACCGAATTTACACAGACGCCGCTTAGTCTCCCGGTCCCTCCGACCTAGCGAACAAAATATACACCCTAGAACGCTAGTCTAGACAAGACACCGGTGTCCGGCTAGGGCTATTTACACCAGAACCCCGCCTGACTAACCAAATCAAACGGTCTTACTAAAGAGCGTTCGATTGAGCGGTGCGCCTTCGCTCCTTCCCTCCGACAGAGGGGGCAGATTCCATACACAATTCAAACCCCTTATGGGCCTACCGCACAATCGGTATACCCCTAGTGGGTCTGCCGTCTAAAACAGCAGTTGTCTTACCTCCTCGTTCCTGAACCTGAGTTCACACTCATCGACGGGGACACCCCAGCACTTCTTACGTAGAGGCCGATGATCTCCTGGACAACAGACCAGTGGCGCCGAGACGAAGGGAGGTCCACGCAGAAGTTCAGGGGTGCAGCCGTAGAGAACGTGGGCAAAGATAGACCGTCTCACGCCTCTGCCTCTCAGCTACCGTTGAACGATGAGCTTCCCGGCCAATGCACCAAATGATACCGGAGAAACTGACGGAAGCCAAGCACAGAGAGATGGACACAGGTTTCTTCAGGAAGGAAGAGATTCTTTATTGGATCACCGATCGGGACTCAGAGGGACTAATGTCACCAAAATACAGCAAGTTCTGAGCCCCGGACAATAGTGCAGGCTCCTTATATAGGCATATAACTCCTCCCATATTAAGCTCCACCCGCACATTCTCTTGACCAATCAATACAAATAAGAATTAACTTCCTGCTTGACCGCATGGCTTGTCCAGCACAATGGAGGAGGGGAATACTACATCCTGTATTCTTGCACATTCTCCGTACACTACTGATCGTATCTTGCCTCGTGCAACCAACTGATCGATACGTCAGCATATGCACGTACACATGCCACGTGGTAATCTCGGCCTACTAAATTTATTTTTACCGAGATTCCACCACAATATTTCACATACACCTTCCTAAGCACTACCGGGCAGTCACTCAGGGGATTGCCGTAACGACGAGTTAAAATTAACCCCAGGGGATTGCCATAACGACGAGTTAAAATTAACCCCAGATAGCTGCAATCGCGGCGATCGCGGGGTTAATGGTTCTCCGGTCTGCCTCTGTATTAGAGGCAGACCGGGAGCACCGACTCGCGCTGTCCCAGCACATGTGCCCGCTCTGACAGCATGTCAGAGCGAGCACATGTGCTGTGTATACTCACCTTCCGCCTCCCTGCACTTCTGGGTTCACTGTGAAGTGCAGGGAGATGGATCTTCACTGATCCTGCCCCCTGTAAAAAAATAAATAAAGTTAAATTAAAATCCCACCCCCCTTTAACCAGTTTAATAAAAAAAATTAACCCCTTCCCTGCCAATTGATCACTGACTACAGTGATCAATTGACAGGGATTGCATTTTACTATGATCTGACTTTCCCTTGAGGGTTAATTCTTTTTTTTTTTTAACCCTCAGAGGTTAAATTAATTTTATTAATTAATTTAAATATTTTCAAATTATAAATTTAGCTAGCTGGGGAAGGTGGAAGTTAGTGGGGAATTGGGGGATTTAGTGTCATGCTAACTAGGGGTTAATGTTAAAAAAAGTTTTAAAATAAGCTTTTAAAAGTTAAAAAAATTAAGTTTAAAAAGTTTTAATAACGTTTAACTAAAAAATAAAAAACACCTTCCCTGCCAGTCGATCACTGCTTACAGTGATCAAAATACAGATCACAGTATTATACTGTGATCTAATTTTTTTTTAACCCCTGACGATTAACTTTTTTTTTTTTTTTTTTTTTTTATATTCTTTATTTTTTCTTTGCAAGACAGCAGATACATATCATACATAAAAGCAACAGTACAGAACGGAAATACGGTATGATGGTGTGCAACTATGTAATGTTAATGGTATTCCATGATAACCTCTTCCGTGACGACGCACTGTGCAAGTGTGTCACATTCCAATGTCCATGCTCGTCCAATATGGTGTTGCCCATAATTTCCAGTCCTGATAAAGCGATCTTAAGTATCGCTGTACATCTCGCAAAGTGTTTTTAGTTTTTTTTTAAATCTTAAAACAACAAGATATAACAAGGAACTAACGTAATGTATTCACAATACTATGCAACTAAGGGAGTTATGAATAATCGCATTTGCATCTCTAGCTGTACGGCAAGCCCCCCATAACCCCGGCGGCTGCAAGCAAACCCTTATGCTGGTCTCATAAGATAGTTCAAAATATCGGGATTTCAAAGGTAGGAAAGAAGGTAAGTTTCCTCGAAGATTCGAGGAAAAGGAGATATGCAGATATAAAGAGGGGAGAAAAAAGAAAGGAGAAAGGGAAGGAAAAAAGGGAGGGAAGGCGAGTGGGAATGAGGCGGATTATGGGAAGGAGGTCGGTCCGAGCAGCACCTCTGTTCCAGTAACGATAATAGGGAAGGGGGAGTGATCCCCCTCCACCAGCTATCTGTCCTAGGCGTCACTGTGAGCAATCGCTCTGCGACATAAGATACAAGTGGGACGGTGGGAGTCCAAACCCCCCAACTTCGTTAGTGTGGCGGGGTTTTAATCAAGAACAATCTTGTCTGGTTACATCTCAGTCGTTAGCTATGCTGTTAACCCACGGGTCCCAGATCTTTTCGAATTTCCTGATAGTCCCCCTAACCTGAGCCGTCAGTTTATCCATTAGATATGTGTCCTTTATTTTATGTTTTGTGAATGCTAAGGTGGGGGTGTCGCTCTGTAGCCACGTTTGTGCCAAGGCTCACCTTGCGGCTAGGGTTATTCTGTGGAGGAGGGTCTGTTCTGTTCGTGACCAATTCTCTAGGGATCTCGATAACAGGAATACCCACGGGTCTGGCTCCACCACCCTGTCAAATACATCTCCTAATAACGTCGCTATTTTCTTCCAGTATATCTGCACTATCGGGCATTCCCACCACATATGAATATACGTACCCTTCTGGCCGCAGCCTCTCCAGCATACGTCCGTCGGAACCTTTCCCATGCGGAAAAGTGTCGCCGGGGTGGCATACCATCGGAAAAGGGTCTTATACGATTGTTCTTGCAGGGTTACGCACACTGACGAGGCCGTGGCTGCTTCCCAAATTTCTTGCCACTCAGCTCCTTCTAACACTTCGTTTAAGTCCGCTTCCCATTGATCAGTGTATTTTATGGTCCCCCATTCCGAGGTGTGCGTACTCAGGTGTGCGTATATGCAGGAGATGAGTCCTCTCGGAAACTGTTCCCTGGAGCATATCTTCTCGAAGAACGTAAAGGGCATCTGTGCCGCTCGTTTGATCCTGGCAGCTCGGGCATAATCCCGAAGTTGAATATAACGGAAGTAGTCAAAAGGCTTCAGCGGGGTCCTGCCGTTCAAATCCTCGAAAGAGATCATAGACTGATTAACATATAGATGATGCAGTCTCTGCAGTCCCGCGGTTTCCAAGCCTTTAAAGTCTCGGGCCCGCATACCTGGAGGGAAATCTCTATTTCTCAAGTACGGAGTCATCGGGGATAAAGCGGCAGTCAGGTCATGTTTAAGGGCGTTCGTGTCCCAGACCTTCAAGGAGGTCTGAACCGCTTGGCACGGGACTCTGTCTAGGGGTCTAAATTCTTTTGGGGTCCATATGAGGAATTGGGGGAGGTCCGGGTTCAACAAAGAGGATTCTAAGTCCACCCACCGCCTCTCGTCAGGGGGTGTATGCCACAACGCAATCTGGGCTAATTGGGCCGCCACATAGTAATAATAAAGATTTGGCAGCCCCAGGCCCCCCTCTCTTTCGCCCTGTAAAGTATATTTCGCGACGTCCTATGTTTCCTGTTGTGCCAGATAAACCTACCGATTGCCTGTTGGAGCGGCCCCAAGCTGGATTTGGTCAAGTGTATCGGGAGGGCTTGAAAGAGAAAAAGTATCCGAGGCAAGATATTCATTTTTACCGAATGAATCCTCCCGATCCACGAAATCGGTTTATCTACCCACACCTCCAGGTCACGCATTAATTGTCTAATTAGGGGCACGTAGTTCTGTTGGTGTAGCAGGGAGGGGTCGGCTGTTAGCCAGATGCCTAAGTATTTAATATGATCCCTCACCACTTGGACGTTAAATACTCTCCCGATGTGCGTAATCTCGGCATCGCTCATCCCTATGGGGAGTGCGGACGACTTGTGGAGGTTAACCTTGTAACCGGCCACCATTCCGTAATCTGCCAATATCTTCTGCAGGGCTGTCATTGACTTCAACGGAGCCGTCAATGACAGTAGTACGTCATCGGCGAAGCCCGAGATTACGTATTCCTGTCCCCGTATCGCGATGCCCTCGATCTCTGGAGTGGTGCGTATCTTTTGCATGAGAGGTTCCAATGATAGGACGAATAGCAGCGGCGACAGGGGACAGCCCTGTCTCGTGCCGTTGCTCAGCGGAAATGGGATCGACCTCGCTCCCGTTATCCTAACCTGTGCCCTGACATTAGTGTATAAGGCTTGTATTGTCGTGATAAAACGATCCGGCATCCCGAATTGACGCAGTGTTTCGAATAGGAACGGCCATTTAACTCTGTCGAACGCTTTTTCAGAACTTTTATTTATTTTTTAACCCTCAGGGGTTTAATTTATTTAATTAACTAAGTTAAATATTGTATAATTAAATATTTTGCTAGCTGGGGTGGGTGGGAGTTATGGGAAAATGGGGAATTTACTGTTAGTGCTGCTTACTGCTAGTTAGGGGTTAACTGTAAAAAAAAGCTTAGAAAAATGTTAAATCTGTAAAACAAAGTTTTAAGAAAGTTTAGGAAACTTTTAAAAAATTAATAAGCAAAACAAAAGTTTAAAAAATTGTTTTAAAAAGTAAAAAAGTTTTAAAAAGTTAAAAAATACATTTAAAAACGCTCATTACCACTGATACCGGAGAAACTGACGGAAGCCAAGCACAGAGAGATGGACACAGGTTTCTTCAGGAAGGAAGAGATTCTTTATTGGATTACCGATCGGGACTCAGAGGGACTAATGTCACCAAAATACAGCAAGTTCTGAGCCCCGGACAATAGTGCAGGCTCCTTATATAGGCACATAACTCCTCCCATATTAAGCTCCACCCGCACATTCTCTTGACCAATCAATACAAATAAGAATTAACTTCCTGCTTGACCGCATGGCCTGTCCAGCACAATGGAGGAGGGGAATACTACATCCTGTATTCTTGCACATGCTCCGTACACTACTGATCGTATCTTGCCTCGTGCAACCAACTGATCGATACGTCAGCATATGCACGTACACATGCCACGTGGTAATCTCGGCCTACTAAATTTATTTTTACCGAGATTCCACCACATTCCCCCCGTTGATGCCTCTTGATATTTCACAATTACTTGAGGCATCACTTAACCTTAGTTTGCATACACCGCAAGTTACCTTGAACCAGACCAGACTTATCTTATGATGTGAATCTTCAACACTCATCTTCCTGCATTGGTTCTCCCTGATCTAGAGCCTTATATTTATAAATTGCCATTATCTGTGCAGCAGCCTTCCTCTCTGCTATATTTTCTATCAGGCTTTGCACAGACCTAACTACTAAGGGTATAAGACACGGCAGGAGTAGACACAACATTAAAATCAGTAGGACTCCACCTACCACTGCCTTAAGCCCTCCAAACCACTCATACCAGCTACCAAACCAACTGCTTGGATTATACCCTTTCCATACCTGAGTAGGCACATGCGCTAGTTTAACCATATGGCTAGTAAGCTCAGCTATTGCTTGCCCTTCGTCATCTATTTGAAGACAGCAATTGCTCAGGTTAAACTTCCCACATACACCTCCCTCTACTGCCAAAAGGTAATCCAAGGCTAATCTATTTTGGTAGACTGCTGTCCTCATCCTGGTATTATGCTTCGCTAGAAGATTGAGCGCTTGTGATGTCTCGTTAGTAATAATCTCAACCACCGCCTGTAATCGTATAATACGGTTGAGCATATAAATAGGGGTTCTATAACCAAAGGTACCATCTTCTGCCCACGTGGCTGGTCCATAATAATCTATAATACGCTGGGGAGGCCATTCATTATCTTCCCAGGCGCCTATCTCTATGGGTCCCCTTTTCTTCCTATGATTCACATCATACACTTTAACACCTAAAGTCTCACCTGTTTCAATAGGTAACAAGAAGAAGGATGGTTTGAGCATACCCAACACACATGCCCCTTCCCAGTCCTGTGGCAACTCCGAATAGGCTTTCTTACCACAGATCCAGTACAAATTTGCTGGGGCTCTCCAGGTAGATGTGATAGATAGGTCAAACCACACATCCTTTAAATTGGCGTATCTAGCAAACGGGTTAGATGGTTCTGAGACATTTGAAGCCGACCACCAAGTTGTATTCTTCGTATCATCATCATAAGCTTTTTGCCCTAGACAAGTTAATTCTCCTACATCATTCCTTTCCTTGCTATGCAAACATAACCTATGATGGAGGTCTTTAATCTCCACTCAGATTTACCTCTAACACTCATATGATAATCGGCTTGTGTAGATATTAATTGGTCAACTGCCTCAGAACCGGACATTACCTCCTTTGCTTCCCAAGGCCATTGGTCTCCCATGTTAGTACCTCCACACACATAGCAGTTGGTAACATTAAGACTACCGGCAATACTCTCGGCTAAATCAATGAACAGGTTTTTAGCATTATGGGGGATCTTATTATCTATGCTCATCTCTTCATAAAAGGAATGGTATACTTGATGAGTTTGGGAGGATACCGTATCAGTCTCTATCCCTATAAACAATACTGTCCCAGGATCTAAACCCGTCCCATATATTTGAAACCCAAATAAATTACCATACTTGTCTAAGAACTTGTCGGGGTTATTTATAAGTATATGGACTGGATTGCATTCCATAGACTTACAATATGGGCTAGTAGGCAACTTAGTCACTATCATGTCCTTGTCTACTGTCTGTCCCTAAGTTGCCCACCCCACACAAGACCAATATGGGCAAAAGTTATAGTCTCTATTTGGGCATCTAGGACTCACATATTTATTTTTACTACTGGGACAAATATATTTATCGTTAGACCCATACGTCCTCTCCCATCTAAGATCCCCACATACATTCCACGGCTTTCTACCACTTGATATCGCCTTACACGCATCAAATAGCAGAACACCCGAAGAATGTACGGATTCTAACACCGTCTTGTTAATTAGGGTCCCCTGAGGATCTCCATTCCTGAGAGTCAACCAAATTGTACGAGGTTGATACTCTGGACTGAAGCACTTAGGTTCTCCTACTCCTAAATGGCACACACTATATTCTATATTTAGGTATCTACATCTTGATACATCTCCTTTACACTCGTATTGTGAATGCCAAATTAGGGTTTGGGAAATATGGTTACCTGTTCTTGTAGTCTTAATGCATACCTCACAGCTAGGAGTGTCGGTACCTCTACCTTCCTGAATATAAAAATACACATATAAAAACATTATTAAGAACACATCTTTCGTCGTCATCCTCAGTCTTCGTCCGTGCGAAGGCACCTCAGCTTCCAGGATGTAAGGGCTGCAGGGAATGGAGTTCTGCTCGTCTTCACAGGGGTCCCTTCGAGACTTTTCCTGGCTTATATACTATACGTCGGTGAGCGGACAGGCTTTATTATGGCCTTCTCACTCACGTACCAAATCTCTGAAACAATAAAATTTTGTAATCCACAAAGTTCCTCGTCACTCCGACTGAGTCGTGCGTTTTAACCGGATCTTGCAGGGATTCTCTGGATCTGCTGTAACTTGCCAAGAATCGACTGCTGCTGGTTTAACCCTGGAGTGATGTATCCACGGAGTCACTTCGGCTACTTTTATCGCTGTAGGGGTAGACAAAAGAACAACATAAGGACCTCTCCACTTGGGCCCTAACGGTACATTATTCCACTCTTTAATCCACACTTGGTCTCCTGGGTGGTAACTATGAACTGGGGGATAAATATTCACAGGTAATCTATCTTGTACCCATTTCTGTACCTCCTCCATAGTCTTACCCAACTCTACAACCTGCTGCCGGGTAATTCCTTCTCCCAACTGACTCAAATCCCCCCTTAAGTTACCAAGTACGGGAGGTGGTCGCCCATACATAATTTCAAAAGGAGAGAGGCCCATCCTTCTGGTAGGTGTACTGCGGATTCGCAATAGAGCTATGGGTAAGAGAACGTTCCACTTAAGTTGGGTTTCCTGACACATTTTAGCCAACTGATTCTTAATAGTTCTATTCATTCTCTCTACCTTACCAGAACTCTGGGGTCTATATGCCGTATGAAGCCTCCACTTTATACCAAGCATATGAGTCAGTTGTTGTAGGCACTGATGAACAAAAGCTGGACCATTGTCTGATCCTATAGAGCAGGGTAGTCCATATCGGGGTATTATTTCTCGTAGCAGGAATCTCACAACTTCTCCTGCTTTCTCTGTACGAGTAGGACATGCTTCTACCCAGCCTGAATAGGTGCACACAATTACCAGCAGGTAACGATGTCCACCCGATTTAGGCATCACTGTATAGTCAATTTGTAAATCGGACATGGGGAGTCCCCCCATAAACTGGACTCCTGGTGGCTTTACTGGTCCTTGCCTTGCATTATTTTTAGCACACGTTACACATCTTCGTACAATGGCCTGAGTCAAGTTGGACAATTTTGGTATGTAGAAATGTTTTCTGAGAGATTCTTCTGTGCTGTCTCTCCCAGAATGTGTCCCGTTGTGATAGTTTTGGACAATTTCTACCGCTAGTGATGCTGGAATGACTATTCTTCCATCTTCTAACTGATACCATTTGTTCTCCAAATACTTTCCAGGTTCAGTCTTTAACCACTCCTCTTCTTGAGCTGTATAAACTGGAGTCCATTGAGACAGTGGAGTTGGTATAAGAGCAGCTATATGCCCCACATACTCTTGTCTTCCCGATTCAGCGGCACGCTTAGCTGTACTGTCTGCCATCCGATTTCCTTTAGTTACATCACCATCTCCTCTCAGATGCGCTCGACAATGTATGATACCGACTTCTTTCGGCTCCCACACTGCTTCCAATAGTTGTAGGATTTCAGCTGCATATTTAATTTCTTTGCCTTCTGAATTCAATAGTCCTCTTTCTTTATACAAAGCTCCGTGGGCATGAGTGGTTAAAAACGCATACTTGGAGTCCGTGTAGATGTTCACTCTTAAACCTTCAGCCAATTGTAACGCTCGTGTTAGTGCTATCAATTCTGCCTTTTGTGCTGATGTTCCTTTCGCCAGTGGCCGAGCTTCTATCACCTTGTCTATTGTTGTTACTGCATATCCTGCATAGCGGATCCCTTCTTTCACATAACTACTGCCGTCGGTGTAATATTGAACATCGGGGTTCTGGATGGGAAAATCACGAAGATCTGGTCTACTTGAAAATACTTCATCCATTACTTCCAAACAATCATGTTGACTTTCAGTAGGTTGTGGCAAAAGGGTAGCTGGATTTAAGGTGTTTACAGTCTCTAAATGCACTCTTGGGTTTTCACACAACATTGCTTGATACTTGGTCATACGGCTGTTACTAAACCAATGATTTCCTTTGTAATCCAACAACGTCTGTACTGCATGTGGGACTCGTACATAAAGTTCTTGACCCAGAGTGAGTTTATCGGCTTCAGCTACTAGCAGGGCGGCTGCAGCTACTGCTCTTAGACAAGGTGGAAGTCCGCTGGCCACTGCATCCAGTTGCTTAGACATGTAGGCGACAGGTCTTTGCCATGATCCCAAGTACTGTGTCAATACTCCCACAGCCATTCTTCTTTGCTCATGTACATACAGGTAGAATGGTCGTGTGTGATCAGGTAGACCTAATGCTGGGGCACTCATCAAAGCCTTCTTCACATCTTCAAATGCCGTTTGCTGTTCTTGAGTCCATAAGAAGGGGTCGTGCTCTGTACCTTTGATAGCTGCATACAGAGGTTTTGCCAGTATCGCGTAGCTGGGAATCCATATCCTACAGAAGCCTGCTGCCCCCAAGAATTCTCGCACTTGTCTTCTATTCTTGGGTATCGGTATTTGGCACACAGCTTCTTTTCTCTCTGGCCCCATAATTCTTTGACCTTCAGAGATATGGAATCCCAGATATTTGACAGTTGGCAAACACAACTGAGCCTTCTTTCTAGACACCTTGTATCCTGCCTTCCAGAGAATGTGTAGTAGATCGTGCGTTGCTTGCTGACATATTTCCTTTGTAACTGCTGCTATCAACAAGTCATCTACATATTGTAACAATACACACTCTCCTGGGATGGACTCGAAATCCAATAAATCTTGACTTAGAGCTGAACCAAATAGGGTAGGTGAATTTTTAAACCCTTGGGGCAGTCTTGTCCAGGTCATTTGGCGTTTTGAGCCCGTTACAGCGTTTTCCCATTGGAAAGCGAAGATACATTGACTTTCTGCGGCAATTCGGAGGCAAAAGAAGGCATCTTTGAGGTCTAAGACTGTAAAGTAAGCAGGTTATATGGATTGGGCACAACTGGATGTATACTAACAACCGCATCATTGACTGCTCTCAAGTCCTGCACAGGTTGATACTCATCTGTACCGGGCTTTTGAACAGGCAGCAATGGGGTGTTCCAGGGGGAAGTACAGAATTTTAGGATACCATACCGTATGAACTTATCCAGATAAGATTGTATGTTCTTCTTAGCCTTCTGCGGGATGTGATATTGTCTTAGGCTCACTGGATAAACCCCAAGTTTTAGTTCGATTTTAATAGGTGGAATATTGCGGGCCAGTCCTGGTGGGTTGTTCTCTGCCCAAACTCCTGGTATGTTGAATAAGGACTCATCACTCCTAGGGTTTTGGCTAGTCAACGCTGTATAAAGTCGCCACTCTTCTTCCTTTGGTACGGATAATGTCGTAATACCTGAAGGTCCATTAAACTTTAAGGATGTTGTTCCATTTGGTAGGAACTTAATCTGCGCTTGTAATTTAGATAGCATATCACGTCCCAGCAATTGGACTGGACATTCAGGCATATAAAGGAATTGATGTTTTACTACGTGGCCTCCCAATGTACAGAGTCGACTTTTAAGAACCGTTTTTTCAGCACTTCTTCCAGTTGCTCCTATTACAGTAATAGTTCTTCCAGATGGAGGAGCAACTAGATTAGTCACCACTGAATGTTCAGCACCAGTGTCGATCATGAACGCACTCCTTTTTCCCCCTATTGATACATCGACCATAGGCTCCGCTCGACCAAGGGGGATGGAGCCCGGTCGGTATCAATAGTCCTCCATGACCGTGTCAGCCAATCCTACAAAGTCCCTACCTTCTCTATCGCGGGACCTTTGCGCTGCTGGAAAATACCTATCTTCCCTAACACTTCCTCTGTTCCCATTGCTCCCTCTATTACCATTACTCCCTCCGGGGCCTCCTCTACCTCTCGCTCTGCCTCTAAAGTTTCCATAACCTGTCCTAGGTCTGTCTCTCTCATACTGTTCTCTTCGCGGACACTCATTTCTCCAATGCCCTTCTTCCCTACAGTATGCGCACTGATATCTACTTAGAGGTTCCTCATTCCACTTACTATCGCCTCAATCTGGGCCCCGTCTATCTACGCCTGCGATCGCTACCGCTAACATATCTGCCTTTCTACGCATCTTACGCTCTTCCTCTTTCTTAGTCTCTGTTTCCCTGTTCATGTATACTTTATTCGCTACCTCCATTAGTTGGGTGATAGACATACCTGCAAACCCTTCTAACTTTTGTAGCTTGCGCTTAATATCTCCGTAAGCTTGGCTGACAAAGGCGGAGTTCACCATTCGGGAATTATCTGCGTCTTCCGGATTAAAGGGGGTATACAAGCGGTATGCCTCCAATAATCGGTCATAAAAGACACTGGGCGCTTCATCACTTTTCTGAATCACCTCAACTGTCTTCGACATATTAATGGCTTTCTTTCCTCCGGCTTTCATGCCAGCAATTATAGCGTCTCTATAGGCTCTGAGTTGAACCATATCAGCACCATTTACATTCCAGTCGGGATCGGTGTTAGGATAATGTGTTGCGGCCCATGCTGCTGGATTGGCTTGATTCAAAGCACGGGCTCTATCCTCTAGCGCTTTAATGGCCGCTTGATTAATCCTTGTCCTTTCCTCATTATTAAACAAAGTCATTAATAACTGCTGGCAATCAGCCCATGTCGGATTATGTGTCTGAACTATCGAGGTGAACAGATCGGTCATAGCTTGTGGTTTCTCAGTGTACGAGGAATTGTGGGTCTTCCAATTCAAGAGATCGGTAGTCGTGAACGGGACATATACGAAGACTGGGTCAGCATGTGCCATTTGACCTGCGGCATCGATATAGGCTGACCCGGGATTCAGGCGAAGAGGCATCTGATAATGTTTTAATTGTTGGGTACCGGTCAGTTGTCGGGTTAGTATGGGGCTACGTAGAGGGGCGTCAGTTAGAGGTTCCGGTCGGGGGGTAATAAAGCATGAGGATGTGGGAGCTTGGTTTTGGGAAAAGTTAGTAAATAGAACACTTCGAGCCGAGCTAGAAGAAGCTTGACCGGAAGTCTGAAGTGGCGCCAAATCAGGATATTCAGATCTAATGGGGGTAGGTTCTGGTTCCGGAAGGGGAGATTTAGTACGAGAGGGGGTGGATTCTGTACTGGAGGAGGAAGCGGAAGTGGATGGGGGCAATGGGGGAAGGGGTGCAGGACTTCCTGCATTCGCGTCACTTCCTCTTAAAGGAAAGTAAGGGGGCGGCAAAGGGATCTCGGACTCAGGGGGCGTGTCCAAAATGGGCCTAACACCAGTCCTAGTGGACAAACAAGTCCTAGCCACCATGAGGCGACATTGCTCCTCGTGGCATGTCTGAATCCATTTTGGCGAGTCATTTACGGCCTGTCTCCAACAATCAATATAAGGAAACTGTCCGTAAAGTTCAGGCCTACCCGATACAGCCACGTGTAAGCGCTGTACCAGAGTTGGATCCAAACTGCCACGTGGCGGCCATGCCGCAACCAAAGTAGGCCACTCCCTAGTACACAAAGTGACCAAACGTACAGGAGACATTTTAACCCCAAAATCACATGTTTTGAATCCCTTTTTAAAATTCTTCACCATACAACCTAAGGGATCCGGAATCGTTGACTGCGACGCGCCCATACTTATCAATGGAACGTCGTTGACAACGAATACTATGCACGCGTACTTTTCAACAGTCACACCCGTTTCCTCTGGCAACAGCACCACGTGGTACGGTTACCAAGTGAAACGTACACAATAACACAATAAACACTCAGGGAATTCCCGTACACGCACAGCTGTTACACCAGTGACTAGATAATCAATATTATGCCCTTTGGCGAAACTATACAGTCACCCACGCTATAATTCTCTATATATGAATTACCCGTCTATAACACACCCCAGTAACATCGTCTTTTACAAATAGCGGTTACAGTACGGTTAGCATAGGTCAAAGCACAATTTAAGGTCACAATACAATTATTAGTGGTTATGGTGTTAAACATGCAATAGACGACAATGATTAGTACTTATATACAGTGTCAGTAAATATACAGGGTTATGGTACCGTGCACTATGATACAGCAACACACTATTAACACTCTCGCTAGACGGCTGAGCTCGCGCTGTCTAACAAGATATACACTTTACTAAACAATCTTTATCACATTTACAATTCCCAACTAAACTATTGGCCAGTACCTTGAATGGACTACCTAAAACTATCTACATCCGTTTTGGTTAGCCACACTGCCCAAGCACCACATATAGCGAGCTAGAGGACCGAATTTACACAGACGCCTCTTAGTCGATTACTATCAAAAATCTAGTGGGTTCCAAATTTACACGCCTTCCCACTTAGCCAAGATAGGTTGAGAGCTAGCGAACCGAATTTACACAGACGCCGCTTAGTCTCCCGGTCCCTCTGACCTAGCGAACAAAATATACACCCTAGAACGCTAGTCTAGACAAGACACCGGTGTCCGGCTAGGGCTATTTACACCAGAACCCTGCCTGACTAACAAAATCAAACGGTCTGACTAAAGAGCGTTCGATCGAGCGGTGCGCCTTCGCTCCTTCCCTCCGACAGAGGGGGCAGATTCCATACACAAATAACCCCTTATGGGCCTACCGCACAATCGGTATACCCCTAGTGGGTCTGCCGTCTAAAACAGCAGTTGTCTTACCTCCTCGTTCCTGAACCTGAGTTCACACTCATCGACGGGGACACCCCAGCACTTCTTACGTAGAGGCCGATGATCTCCTGGACAACAGACCAGTGGCGCCGAGACGAAGGGAGATCCACGCAGAAGTTCAGGGGTGCAGCCGTAGAGAACGTGGGCAAAGATAGACCGTCTCACGCCTCTGCCTCTCAGCTACCGTTGAACGATGAGCTTCCCGGCCAATGCACCAAATGATACCGGAGAAACTGACGGAAGCCAAGCACAGAGAGATGGATACAGGTTTCTTCAGGAAGGAAGAGATTCTTTATTGGATCACCGATCGGGACTCAGAGGGACTAATGTCACCAAAATACAGCAAGTTCTGAGCCCCGGACAATAGTGCAGGCTCCTTATATAGGCACATAACTCCTCCCATATTAAGCTCCACCCGCACATTCTCTTGACCAATCAATACAAATAAGAATTCACTTCCTGCTTGACCGCATGGCCTGTCCAGCACAATGGAGGAGGGGAATACTACATCCTGTATTCTTGCACATGCTCCGTACACTACTGATCGTATCTTGCCTCGTGCAACCAACTGATCGATACGTCAGCATATGCACGTACACATGCCACGTGGTAATCTCGGCCTACTAAATTTATTTTTACCGAGATTCCACCACACCACTACACCTGGAACAAACTAGAGAAAAATGTATCCCACGCCAAGGTTCAAAATAGCCTTTTGAATTACCCCAGGGTGTATTCTTTAATAAATAGTATGTGTTTGTGGGGAAGTTTCAATAACCAACCATCTAAACTACTCCAAATTGGAACATGGACACAGCATAAAACCTCAAAGTTAGAACAAAACTGAATGGCTGCGTCTCAAATGTGCCCCTTCAACATCCACATATACCTGGCAAAGGTACATGCGGGGGTATTTTTGTACTCAGCAGACATAGCTGAGCAACATATGAAGTATTATACAGTGGTAGTACACATAAGGTTTGCAAAATATACTGTGCAAACTCACTTTGTGTGTCAAAAAGGCTGAAAAAACGCTTATTACCACTACACCTGGTACAAGCTAGCGGAAAAATGATCCCACGCTAAGGTTCAAAATATGCATTTTGAAATACCCTGGGATGTCTTCTTTAAGATATGGTATGGCTTTATGGGGTATTTGGATTATATAGCCTGGTAAAATACTCTAAAATGGGACATGGGCACAGCGTAAAAATTTTAAGTTTGAAAAAAATGGAATGGCTGTGTCCCAAATGTGCCCCTCCGATGTCCACATATACCTGGCAAAGGTACATACGGGGGTATTTTTGTACTCAGCAGACATAGCTGAGCAACATAAGAAGTATTATACAGTGGTAGTACAGCAAAATATACTGTGCAAACTCACTTTGTGTGTCAAAAAGGCAGAAAAAAACGCTTATTACCACTACACTTGGTACAAGCTAGCGGAAAAATGATCCCACGTTAAGGTTCAAAATATGCCTTTTGAAATACCCTGGGGTGTCTTCTTTAAGAAATGGTAGGTCTTTGTGGGGTAGTTTGAATTTAAAACCTGCAAAGATGCTTGGAAATTGCACATAGGCCCAGCGTCAAAATTCAAAGTTCGGTAAAAACTGATATGGCTTGGTCTCCTATATGGCACTGTAGCTTCACAAAATAGTGCCAAAGACATTCATTGGGGGTGTCTTTTTACTCAGAAGACTTAGCTGAGCATAATTTGGGGGTTTTGAACTTAGTGGCACATATGAAATATACAAAATGCCCAGCAAAAATGCAATCCGTATGTAAAAAAAAATGCCCAAAATATTTTTTTACCACATACTTTGGCATATATTGGTGAAATAATGGGGGCATGCTAAGGCACAATATGCACCTTATGAGATACCCTGGAGTGTCTACTTTTACAAATGGTAGGCCTTTGTGGGGGGTTTTTGAACAGTCAAACTGTTATAATACCCCAAATGGAAGCATAGGCTCATTAAATCCGTCTTTCAAAACTACTGTGAATACTGAAAAGGGCAGGTCTCCTGTATGGCACTGTAGCTTCACGAAATAGTGCCAAAGACATACAATGGGGGTGTCCTTTTACTCAGAAGACTTAGCTGAGCATAATTTGGGGGGTTTGAACTTAGTGGCACATATGAAATATACAAAATGCCCAGCAAAAATGCAATCCGTATGTAAAAAAAGCACAAAATTGGGGGCGGAGCCTGGACGCCAAGCCGAGCGGGCGCATCTGCCACGAGCTCCTGCTAGACGGGCCGCAAAAGCGGAGAAAAACGGCAAAGATATGGCACAACGACCCTTACGGGTGCACCACCCAAGCCGGGGATGCACCACCGATCAGGTGGACACTACCCCGAGGCCTGCCGATGCCGGGAGCACGGGGATGCAGCTGCGGCCTACTGGGGCTGGAGCCGGGGGGAGACGGCCGCTCTCCTCGGCGACGGAGCCCACAAGTGACATCACGGCAACCTACCCCCCCCCCCCCCCCCCCTATGGACCGGTGGGGGATATCCCGGTCCCTGCTGGACCACCATGTCTAAGCGGAAAGCAGACAAGCGAGCCCCACGGTACGCAGAGGCACCAGAATCTCAAGGCTCTCTTAAGATGGCCGCCCAGCGCGGGCCCCAGCGGGGGGTAGCCCAACCCAAGCTATCCACTCCTCAGCGAGAACACCTTGACTGGCTCTGCACAAGGCTTGGGGACATTCTACATAGCAGAGGCATACCCTACTACAAGGCTGAAGCATTGGTGGCCTCGTGGATCCGGCCGGCGGCAAGGCGCAGTCACTACAGGCGCATTCCTCAAGCCTCCAGAGCTGCTGTTCGGCTATGTAGGTTCCGGCGAGCCTTAAAGAGGGACGGAGCACCAGGTTTATCGCACGCAAGCTTCCACCTAAAGTCACACAAACCCGGGATAAACACACAAGCTACTCCAGTGGGGCACTCGTTGGACCGGTCTCATACGAGCCAGCGCAACTCGAACCAGCACCCACCCGCCATCAATACGACACAGGGGTACGTGCGGCTGCACACCCCCAAAGACACCACCGGAGCAGTTATCTGGCACAAGGACACCACGTCCAGAGACCCCGAAATTGTAAGGCCGTATCACCCACCCGGCGTATCTGAGACAACACAACAGCGGCACCAAGGTACGACCTGCCAACCCCATCAACCCACTCACCAACCCCAAATGGGGACCCAGCAGAAGCAACAGTGGCAAGATCACGCCGGAATACGCCATACAACCGAGGTACAAAGGGGAACCCCTCCGGCGAAAGCCCTTACCATGCGACCCTCAGTGCCCAGAGGCAGTACACAGCGATCATTCTGGCCAAGGGGCTTGGTATACCGACGGGCGGGCATAGGTTAACAAGGCCACAACCCCAAGGACTCACATGCCGTCCACCTCACCCAATTTACATGCATAATGGACGCTATCCTGACTCTTCTCTTCCTCAATGTTATGTTATGTGTATTGAAACAGTTCATTCTTGCCAACAGAAATGTATAGACATCTCTTCTACTACCTACTGTATATTTTATTGTATGCTCCGTCTCTTATCTCTATGTGAGTTTCATGTTCCTTTGGTCACTTGTACTTTTCTTTTCGTGTCGCTCTTACACTCATTGCATGTAGCAGTCCCATGACAAGAATAATGGCACTAGCCTGTTTAAATACTAGTTAATAAGCGTAGTTTTATTTTATTTTTGTTTATTTTCTTTTTCTTCCTTCTTCTTCATGATATATCGTATGTACTAGCATTGTTTAGTAATTTAAAGCATAATACCTAACGGAATTGTTCACTAATAGCATTAAAGCGATGTGACTAACGTTTAGATATCAAAAGCATGGTCACCGCAATGATTTAACTTGAATTAACTACCTAGCTACCCACACAAGCGACTGTCTCTACTGGTTAATATTATATCATAAAATGTGCCTGTTCATCTCGTGCCCCGCATGTTGAGCGTGGGATATGTTGGAGGACTGCTGTTGGGGCACCTCTTACCTGCCTGTGATATATATGTGCACAACAAAAATAAAGAATTTAAAAAAAAAAAAAAAAAAAAAAGCACAAAATTATTTTTTACCACATACTTTGGCATATATTGGTGAAATAATGGGGGCATGTTAAGGCACAATATGCACCTTATGAGATACCCTGGAGTGTCTACTTTTACAAATTCAAACTACTATAATACCCCAAATGGAAGCATAGGCTCATTAAATCCGTCTCTCAAAATTCGACTGTGAATACTGGAAAGGACAGGTCTCCTATATGGCACTGTAGCTTCACAAAATAGTGCCAAAGACATAAAATGGGGGTGTCATTTTACTCAGCAGATGTAACTGAATACAAAATAAAACTTTGTACAGGAATAGCACACACTAACTTTACAAAATACACATGAGAAGTTCTTTGTTATAAGTTTGTGTGCCAAAACCCCCCAAAAACACAATTTTACTCCAATATTTAGCAGAGGTTGGCGGTGAAATGGCTACGTAGAAAGTGTCAAAACAACCTTAGGTAAATAGCCTGTGGTGTCTACTTTATATAAATATATACTTTTGTGTGGCAATTTTGTTTTCTTTTATGGCTATTAAACTTACAAGACAAACATACCAAATTCTAAAATCGCCCACACTAAAAGTTTATTTTACTCCTTGTGCTTTGTGACCTGTAACTACCAAAAAAAACTTAAAATCCCAGACACATTATATATTCTGTAAATCAGAACAACTAAATGAATTTATTTTTAATTACTTTCCTTAACCTGCACTAATTGTGCACACATTATTATTGCAAAAACGGGGGGGCGGGGCTTGGAGGCCATGCTGAACGGTCGCAGGCTGCAGGAGCTCCTGCTTCAAACCGACTGAAAGGCAATATGTACCACTCGAAAGACGACTTACAGCTACAAAAATGCCACCACAAGCAAGGGGACAACGGGGTGCACAAATCGGTACCCGTCCAGCGACGTTTCCACCGGTATGCACCCGACACCCCAGCAAGGCCCACTAGCATGGCGGGCACAGGGGAGACGGCCGCTCTCCTGCCGCCAATGACGGCGAGACCGTGGACCCAGAGCCCTCGTTCCCCCCCCCCATGGTCCAGCGGGGGTTATCGCGGACCACCTTTTTACAGTCTCCCTAACGAAGGGTACCCAAGCGGCAAGATCTCTGAAACGAGAAAACGATACTGAGGCCTACAAAATGGCGTCTAGCCCGCACGCCGCAGCCATGTACAGTGCCAAGGAAGAAACCGAGCTCCGGCTCAATGGCTTATTCAGCGCTTTATGGGAGAAGCTTGAGGCACTCTTCTGGCCAGCAGCGCAAGGTATGCCACCAGACAGCACTACACAGGGCTTAACAGGGGCAGCCGGAGGGACAGCAGTAACTCCCCATCCGGACCTCACTCCCAAGTCGAGCAGGCATCCTCACCGGGCAGCTCCAAAGGCGGCAAAAGAGAAACCTACAGAGAGCAGGCAAGGCCTGGAAAAGACCATCATGGGGCAACCAGCAAGCAGACACCATCGGCTACACCACATACTTACCAACTCCAGGCGCAAGAACCGGAGAGGCACAGCCTTTCGAGACAGATCCAAAATGGCGGACACAGCGAACCGACGACGCAGGAAACCAAGCAGCCCGCGACCGAACCAAGCAAGGAGATCTGCAACCGGGACTAACCAATACTCAGACAGTCAGTCAAGTAAAGCATGGCGCAGGTTTACAGTGATACACCCCAGCGAACTCCTTGCCTACACCTGGCACGTTGCCATGTCAGGACTGCAGGCTCTCTGGACACTGACTGCACCATGGGGTGATGACATACCCCGAACAGGCAAGGGTTGACCAGACACCATCATCGGGACTGCTGTTATTATCTTTTTATTGTTACTTTTTTTTTTTTTTTTTTTTATTAATGCCAGAAGTCTCATTTATTTTAAATAAGAGCATAAAGTTCAACATACATTACATAATTGTTTAGCTTTAACTTCTAATTGCGTGCCATTTTGCACTGCTGTTTAGGCGCTAGCATAAATAGCAACTAAAATACTGTTACCCTCATATGATGTTTTAATGCTCCGGCACCGCTGGCCTCCCTGCTCGGCCTGTACTTAAATGTTTAATACCCATGCCTAGAATGCGTAGGACGGCTATTTTGACTAACAAGCTGGACATAGTAAAGTTTTTCAGGGCAGGCACCTAGGGAGAATAGCGATGTTTAGGCATGCTTTATATTGTAGGCGAGCTATAGATTGTATTTATATTTTGATTCTACTGAGAACTTCTGCCAGGCTATGCGCTACCTTGCTTTAAGCATTTCACGTCATGGCCTACATATGTATAATGTGACCATACTTTGTTACTAGCTGGCCCTATCTAAACCTAAGCCCAGCTAGCAATGTTCTATACGCGTAAGGCCTGGCATGATAGATGATATACTCTAAAAATCGATGTCAAGCATACCCTAACGCACACAATAAGCTCTGTTCAGCTTGTTAATATTGACAGTGTTGATGTCAAAATTGTGCATATATCCTTTTTAACATACCTGTTCCTGCACCTCAAGCAATGCACACCCAGCAGGTTTAATTAGCACCATTAACCCACGCTTGTAACTCGCTTAAAAAGTCAAGCTATCTGTATATTTTTCTGCCTCATAGGTGAGACAGCGTACGTTCACATGTTTGGAAGGGGCATATGTGTCTACCGAAGCAAGCCTGTAACCCTATCGTGTCTTACTGCCTTAGACATAATAATTCAGAGTGTTGCATAATTTAAATCGCATGTTTACCACGTTTTGTATTTTTATGCAACTGCCTACATCTTGTTATTTTCATGTTCTAAAATATAAAAATCGTGCTGTATAACAAGCCACATGTTGAAATGATGACAAACCGCTTGCAGCAGCTGTTGTGGCGCTGTACGCTTTACTGTTACTCCATGCACGAATAAAAATAAAGAATTTAAAAAAAAAAAAAAAAAAAATATTATTGCAAAAACTGTAAAAAAACTCAAAATTTTTCATATTTTTTGCATTTTTCTGTATTTTTTTTTATAATAAAGAAGCATTTAAGTATATATATATATGTTACATCAAAATAAAGCCCTTTCGGGGGGCGGAGCCAGCTGCAGACCAGCACGGACGCATCGTACATCGCTCCGTGCGAAAACGAGCAATAACGTGACATAACGGCGGAAAACAGCCACTATCCCTTCCCAAACTAGACCAAAAGTCGAGGCAACAAATATGGGCAAGAAAACAAAAAAGCCACGACAAGACAAAACGCTGCACAGCCGCGACATTGGCGAACTCCTGCGGAACTCGCAGAAGGCCGCATGGGAGAAGATGGCACTGGGTGAGGATGAATACTCCGACTCATCGGGAGACTTTTATCCAGACCCAGACACAGGCACATCACCCAGCCAGCCCACAGGGCATAATACCAAAACCTCCCAGGCAGGAGAACCGGTCACAGCAGCCCTGCTGACGAAAATGTTTATGGAGCTTAGACAAGACCTGGCGGCCGACCGAGCTCACTTCAAAGAGGCCATGGAGGGGGCCACCACGAGGCTCACCCACTTGGAAACCAAAACTACCTCCCAAGATGAACGTATAACCACCCTAGAAGACAAACTAACTGACCTCCATAAGCAACAAGTCGGCACAGCAGAGAGGGTGGAGGCCATGGAGGACCACAGAAGGAGACTCAATTTGAAGGTTAGAGGGGTGCCTAACGATATAGGGCTACCAGACCTCCCACACTATATGAGGCGCCTGCTAGCAACACTACTGCAACCCAAACAGGAAAAACTGCTTAAGATAGATGGACTGTTCCGTCTGCCCAAGCCGACTAACGCACCCCCCACAGCCACGGCTGATATAATCGTACGATTTCAATCCCACCAAGACAAGGCCGCGGCCCTAACAGCGACCCGAGGGAAAACCCCTCTAATATTCGAGGACTCTCAACTACTACTCTTTCCAGACCTAACGAGAAGCACCCTAAATTGGCGCAAATCACTGCAACCAAGCCTTCAACAGCTGAGATCCAACAATATTCAGTATCGCTGGGGCACACCAAGGCTCCTCACCTTAACATTCCGAGGGTCTATCTTCCGGGCGAGAAGCCCACAAGAACTGGTCACTCAGCTGAGCCAACTAGGCCTGTCGGTCACACGACCAGAACCCACAACTTCCTTGTCCAGACTGAACCCCACCGCGACAAAATAATTTATACCCAGAGCATCTCGACGCACCACGCAAGCTGGGGACACAACCTGAATACTACCAAATGACCATCTCTCCATCCTTTTAGGATGCCATAGACTCCGCCACTAAGACCCGTGACTATACTCACCTATATTCACCAAGTTATATTGTTGTAATGTTGCTCGTTTTCATTTTTTCTTTCATCCTTTTCATATTTATTTTATGCTAGCTAGATATTTCTCTGGCGTACTGTCACCAAGAGTGTAACCCTAATTCATTTACGTACCCAGGCATACCAGAGAGAGTTGATGCTCCATAATGTTTAGTTCAGGGATTATCACGCAGCTACAGTGAATGCTCGTTTTCATTTTTTCTTTCATCCTTTTCATGTTTATTTTATGCTAGCTAGATACTTCTCTGGCGTACTGTCACCAAGAGTGTAACCCTAATTCATTTACGTACCCAGGCATACCAGAGAGAGTTGATGCTCCATAATGTTTAGTTCAGGGATTATCACGCAGCTACAGTGAATGCTCGTTTTCATTTTTTCTTTCATCCTTTTCATGTTTATTTTATGCTAACTAGATACTTCTCTGGCGTACTGTCACCAAGAGTGTAACCCTAATTCATTTGCGTGCCCAGGCATACCAGAGAGAGTTGGTGCCCCATAATGTTTAGTTCAGGGATTATCACGCAGCTACAGTGAATATGCCCGCATACAAAGAGGCCCCAAGTCAGAACGACATGTTGAGACACAAGCTCTGATACAACCCCCCCCCCCCCCTCCTCTTACCCCTTATGTCAAAATATGGGATAACTCAATGTCACAAATCCCCGCAGGGGGTCCCCTTTCCCCTTGTGCACTTAAATGCTCGAAACTTATAAATGCCTGTATGTTACCTTTACCTTACTTCGGTGCTCAAGGGATGATCATTACACTGTACTACAAATGTTGTCCTACTTGTTTTTGAAAAACAACCAAAACCCTCTCAGCATGGGACAGTGATCCCACTACTACTTACATATGTATTGTTAACTGTGATTTCTCAGGGCGATAGCCAACATATTGTACCGTATTGCCTTATTAACATGCTGAGAGATAAAAAAATAAAGAATTTAAAAAAATAAAGCCCTTTCTGTCCTTTAAAAAACGGTATATAATATGCATCGGTGCAATAAATTAGTAAAATGCAAATTGCAGTTGAACGCAAACAGCAAAAAATGCCATTGTCATTAAGTGAATGGATGTAATGGATGCAGTGTGTGTGTGTCAGTGTAGTGGATGCAGTGTGTGTGTGTCAGTGTAATGGATCCAGTGTGTGTGTGTGTGTCAGTGTAGTGGATGCAGTGTGTGTGTCAGTGTAGTGGATGCAGTGTGTGTGTGTGTCAGTGTAGTGGATGCAGTGTGTGTGTGTGTCAGTGTAGTGGATGCAGTGTGTGTGTCAGTGTAGTGGATGCAGTGTGTGTGTGTCAGTGTAATGGATGCAGTGTGTGTGTCAGTGTAGTGGATGCAGTGTGTGTGTGTCAGTGTAATGGATGCAGTGTGTATGTCAGTGTAGTGGATGCAGTGTGTGTGTGTGTCAGTGTAGTGGATGCAGTGTGTGTGTGTCAGTGTAATGGATGCAGTGTGTGTGTGTCAGTGTAGTGGATGCAGTGTGTGTCTCAGTGTAGTGGATGCAGTGTGTGTGTCAGTGTAATGGATGCAGTGTGTGTGTCAGTGTAGTGGATGCAGTGTGTGTGTCAGTGTAGTGGATGCAGTGTGTGTGTGTGTCAGTGTAATGGATGCAGTGTGTGTGTCAGTGTAGTGGATGCAGTGTGTGTGTCAGTGTAGTGGATGCAGTGTGTGTGTGTCAGTGTAATGGAGGCAGTGTGTGTCAGTGTAGTGGATGCAGTGTGTGTGTGTGTCAGTGTAGTGGATCCAGTGTGTGTGTGTCAGTGTAATGGATGCAGTGTGTGTGTCAGTGTAGTGGATGCAGTGTGTGTGTCAGTGTAATGGATGCAGTGTGTGTGTGTGTCAGTGTAGTGGATGCAGTGTGTGTGTCAGTGCAGTGAATGCAGTGTGTGTGTCAGTGTAGTGGATGCAGTGTGTGTGTTAGTGCAGTGAATGCAGGGTGTGTCAGTGTAGTGGATACAGTGTGTGTGTCAGTGTAGTGGATGCAGTGTGTGTGTCAGTGTAATGGATGCAGTGTGTGTGTGTGTGTCAGTGTAGTGGATGCAGTGTGTGTGTCAGTGTAGTGGATGCAGTGTGTGTGTCAGTGTAGTGGATGCAGTGTGTGTGTTTAGTAGTGTATGCATGTAAATGTAAAGTTATTCCCCCCTCCCTGTTTCTTACCTGGTTCAGAGAGAGGGGAAGATTCTTTGATCCCTGGTGGTCCGGTGCCATTGTGGGCCCCCCCCCCGGCTCCCTATCCTTGCAGAGGGAGCCCAGCGGACTGTAGCTGTACTTTACAGCATTTCCTGCTCTCTAACTCCCGCGAGATGTGTTATGCGCGCCTGGCGGAGCGTTGCCATGGCAACGCTCTAACGGCCGCACATCTCGCGGGAGTTAGAGATCAGGAAATGCTGTAAAGTACAGCTACAGTCCGCTGGGCCCCCTCTGCAAGTATAGGGAGCCGGGGGGCCCGCGGCTGCACCTAAATATAGCGATCATCGCTGTATATAGGTGCAGAGAGTAATTGTGGGGCCCTGGACTGCCAAAGCAGTCCGGGCCCCCCAGGACCGCCGGGCCCTTGACAACCGTCACGGTTGTCACCCCCTGATGGCGGCCCTGATCAGGATGCCCAAACGTGGCACCACTTTTAGACTGGGAGCATCAGTTAATGCGTTCACTCAATCACAAGCTCCCCAATCAGAAAAGTGAATGAAATAAAGTATGCGTCCTTTCCACTCACTTTCTCAATGAAGAGCTTCTGTCAGCTAATGCTCTCAGCCTATAAGCGACACTCACTCCAAGGCTTCAGACCTTTAGAGGAAGTGTTTGGGGTTAAACGGTTAATGGTTTAACATCTTATGGTGAGATGGTGCCATGGACCTCATCACACCATGACAACTTCATTGTGATGGTGTTATGGTGGTCAGAGTATCCCTTTAATGCCACAACCACAACATGGGAAATTAAATTGTTTCTGTTCTTGTCAATTAAACTCCAATTTAATTTTCAATTGGCTTACATTTCCATAGACATTATGCAGTCAGCCATTCTCTCTGCAACTAGAACAGAGCTGTCAATAGGCAGATCCCCAGATGTAAATGTTGTAGAACTACAACTCCCATGATGCTTTGTCATTCTAAAGGCATGCAAAGCATCATGGGAGTTGTAATTGTACAACATCTGGGATCTACCTATTGTGATCTACCCTGATCTAGAACATCAAGTTCTATTGTGATGTCACTAACCAGAGAATAGAGAACCCTATTCTTGCTGGTTGTACTAGCATTCCACAAGCATTTTCATTGCAGTGGGATGATTTATTAAGAGAATGGGTAACGCTATTTCTATATTTGAATATCCTCTGGTTTCATGGCTGTGGGGTAATCAATCCCCACCCAGGAATTCTACTAAAAAAGAATTCAAAAAACAGCCAAAGATCCAGCCTTCTACGGACAGGTAAGTAAATATCTGCTACATGTATCATATTAGATAGAGCTATTAGAAGTTGGGGTTAGAGTTCAATAGAGATTAGAATAAAGGATGGTTTGTTAATGGGCATCATCTCTATAAATAACACAGCTTTCCTGTAGATTTAACAGTGTCATCTTGAAATGAAAAGTAATAGAAGGGTTACATTTCTTAAAATGTGAATTTAAGTTTCATCTTTTAGTTATTTTTGATGAGATAAAAAAAATGAACAAAAAAATAAATAAAATGAAAGTGTTTATTTAGCCTAGCCCATTTATAGGTATTGAAATAAAGCAAGCAGGCAAGTTATACAGGGGTGCAAAAAAAAAAAAAAACCAAAGTAAAATATATAAGAATTATCAAAGCCGTTTCTAACTGCTCGATTCTTTACCATTTGGGAGTCAAATCACTTTGATTATGCAGCTCTAATCAAACCTCCCTGAACTTGACCTAAAGAGTCTCCCATTCACATTTCCTGTGAATAGAGATCTAATGTTGAAGCTTCCTTTATTGCACAGTCCGCTTAAATTAGAATTTTATCTCCCATATTCTGTTAATAGCCTGCAGGAACCTCCTGTGTGCTATGAATGGTCAATTAACAGTGCAGTACATAAAATCTGCAAAGTAAACACACAGTGCTGTTACATCTGATTGAAACGGAAACAATTTTTTTTGTCAAGTTGGTTGTGTGAGTCACTGCCCGGGGAGGTTTGGCTAGAGTTGCATGAACAGAAACAAAACTGATTTAACTCTTAAATGGCATAGAATGAGTTGCAGTGAATCATCTATACACCAACACTGCTTCATTAAGCTAAAGTTGTGTTGGTGCTTAGAGACGTTTTTTTAATATTGTCAAAGAACAAAGACAAAATTACAAAATCTTGATCTTGGCGTTATGGTGACCGGAGTATCCCTTTAATGCCACAACAACAAATTGAAAAATTAAGTGGTTTCTGTACCTATCATTTAAATTCTATTTAAATTTTCAATTGGATTTCAATTTAATAGACATTATGCAGTCAGTCATTGTTTCTGCATTTAGACAATCAGGTTCGATTGTGATGTCACTGACCAGAGGACAGAAACCCTACTCCTACTGGTCCTACTACCATTTCACAGGCATTTTCATTGCAGTGAGATTATTTACAGAGACCATGAGTAACGCTATTTCTATATTTGAACATCCCCTGGTTTCATGGCTGTGGGGTACTCAACCCCCACCCAGGAATTCTACTAAAAAAGAATTAAAAAAACAGTCAAAGATCCAGCCTTCTACGGACAGGTAAGCTGCTACAGCTATCGTATTAGATAGGGTTATTAGAAGATGGTGATCAGAGTAAGATAGAGGTTAGAATAAAGGATGGTTTGTTAATGGGCATCATCGCTATAAATAACATAGCTTTCCTGTACATTTAATAGTGTCATCTTGAAATTAATGGGAGTAATATAAGGGTTAAAATCCTTAATATGTGAATTTAATTGTCATCTGTTAAGAAGAGTACCTAACAGATAAGCTAAAACAAACAAACCAATGAATGTGTGTGGCCTAGTTCATTTGTAGTGATACAATTTGAAATAAAATAAACAGGCATGATAAACAGGGGTGTTAAAAAAAAAAAAGTTAAATATATAGGAATTAATAAAGGTGTTTTGAGACCCTGATCAGATAGCACAATCCTGGGATGAAATGCAGAATGACATTAATTTGAGAAATCAAAGTTAGTTAGTTAACCACACAACTAATAATGCATAATATATAATGCCTTCTTTTATCATCTCCTAAACACACTCGGTTATTCCAGAAATAGAATTTCAAATGTATGAAATATTAAAATTCATTAATCATTTTTTCTTTCCTAAATAGGCTTAAAGCTGAGCCCCAGACATTACCCCAGGTATCACCTAATCTGGATGTTTGTCCAGATCCTGAGAAGGGTAAGAAATGGGAGCCATGGAAGCAGAAAGGTGGGCTTGTGAAAGAAACTCGAAAAATGTACCAACACGGCAGAAAGAGTCTTCGCTTTCCCCCTTCTGTTACATCTAAATTTGCAGAGCTTGATGAAAGGTAAATAGTGTATGATCATATTAATCAATGGGGGCGGGGGGGGAGGGGGGAATCTTGTGCTTATTTTCTATTGTTGATATTTTGTTTGAACAAATTGACATTTTAACCTCCTATACTGCTGTGAGAATTAGACTGACCATTTTGTTTGTGTTTTTCTTCAAAAGCTTTAGACGTACCTTTGTCAGCTATGGAATAGAGCATAAGATTCCCGATGTACCATACTATATTCGGGTGACTCCAACAAAAACCAGCAAACTAAAGACGTGTGCTCGGCTACCTAGGTAAGTGTATCATTAGACACAGAATAACTGACCACAATGCTATTAGGACATCCAAATAAAACTGCAGTGTCCTCAGTAAGCCAATACCCTGGTTCCCTCACTGAATGTCTGTGTACACAGAAAACCAATGAGAGAAGAACCACAGATAGAGAAATATGTCACTGCTCTTTCTGAACCAACATCACAAATCACTGGGAAGTACTAGGGCAAAGTAACTTACTAAGCATTACCTAATTTCCATAAGGAATGCATTTTAAAATATACAGAAGATTTTATCGTACGAATAAACTAATGAAATTGCGGTAACCAGAATCCAATATATGAAAAATAAATGATCTGATAGTGTCCCTTTAAGCTGTCACAAGTCTAGAGGACATTCTTTGTCATACGTCTACGGAGAGGTAAGTGGACAGCGGCTGCAAGTATCCTATTAAATAGGGTTATTGGAAGATGGAGGTCAGAGATGGGTCACAATACGACCCAAATAATAATGACTTATTTTATCATCTCCTAAACACACTCAGTTATTCCAGAAACAAAACATCCAATGTGTGAAATATGAAACTTCACTAATCACTTTTTCTTTCTTAAATAGGCTACCTCTTAAAGCTGAGCCCCAGATATTGCCCCAGATATCACCTAATCTGGATGTTTGTCCAGATCCTGAGAAGGGTAAGAAATGGGAGCCATCAAAACAGAATGGTGGGCTTGTGGAAGAAATTCTAAAAAGTTACCAACAAGGCATAAAGAAACTTCGCCTTCCCCCTTCTGTTGCATCTGAATTTGCAGAGCTTGATGAAAGGTAAATACTGTATTATCAAATTAATCAATGGGGGGAATCTTGTGCATTTTTCTATTGTTGATATTTTGTTTTAACAAATTTACATTTTAACCTCTATGATGGGTGATATAAGAAGTGGACTGACCATTTTGTGTTTTGTGTTTTTCTTTAAAACCTTTAGACATACCTTTGTCAGCTTTGGAAAACAGGATAAGATTCCCGAAGTACCATACTATATTCGGGTGACTCCAACAAAAACCAACAAACTAAAGACGTGTGCTCGGCTACCTAGGTAAGTGTATCATGAGACACAGAATGATTGACCACAATGCTATTAGGACATCCAAATGAAACTGCAGTGCCCTCAGTAAGCCAATACCCTGGTTCCCTCACTGGCTGGCTGTGTACACAGAAAATCAATGAGAGAAAAAACACAGACAGAGAAACATGTAAATTCTGTTTCTGAACCAACATCACAAATCAGTGGGGAGTGCTACGGCAACGTAACTTACTAAGCATTACCTAAACTTCCATAAGGAATGCATTTAAAAAAAAAAAAAACAGAATCTTTTATGGTACGAATAAACTACTGAAATTGCTGTAACCAGAATTGAATATATGAGACAAATGATATGATAGTGTCACTATAAGCTGTCACAAGTCTAGAGGATATTCTTTGTCATACGTTTACGGCAGGGGTGGGGAACCTTTGGCCCTCCAGATGTTTTGGACTACATCTCCATTGATGCTTTGCCAGTATTATGGTTGTAAGAAGATTATAGGAGATGCAGCCCAAAACATCTGGAGATCCCAAGGCTCCCCACCCCTGGTCTACAGAGAGGTAAGTGGACAGCGACTGCAAGTATCATATTAGATAGGGTTATTAGAAGATGGAGGTCAGAGTTCAATAAAAATTAGAATAAAGGATGGTTTGCTCATGGGCATCACCTCTATAAATAACATAGCTTTCCTTTAGATGTAATAGTATCATCTTAAAATGAATGGGAGTAATATACGGGTTAAAGTACTTAAAATATGAATATGGATTTCATCTTTTAGTTATTTTTCATAAAAGACAAGATAAAAAATGAACTAAAAAATGAATGTGTGTAGCCTAGCCCATTTGTAGTGATTGAAATTAAATAAGCAGGCATGGTATACAGGGGTGCAAAAAATAAAATATATAGGAATTAAGAAAGGTTTTTGAGGCCCTGATCAGACAGCACCAACAGGGATGAAATGCAGGAAGAAATTAGTCCAGACATTTTATAGGTTTTACAAATCATATTGAATTATTTAACCATTACAATACAACCCAAATAATAATAATGCATAATATATAATGGCTTCTTTTATCATCTCCTAAACACACTCGGTTATTCCAAAAATATACCATCCAATGTGTGAAATATGAAACTTCACTAATCACTTTCTCTTTCCTAAATAGGCTACCTCTTAAAGCTGAGCCCCAGATATTGCCCCAGATATCACCTAATCTGGATGTTTGTCCAGATCCTGTAAAGGGGAAGAAAGGGGAGCCATGGAAACAGAATGGTGGGTTTGTGGAAGAAATTCTACACAATTGCCAACAAGGCACAAAAATATTTTGCCTTCCCCCTTCTGTTACATCTAAATTTGCAGAGCCTGATGAAAGGTAAATACTGTATGATCACATTAATCAAAGGGGGGGGGGGGGGACAGGGGGGTAAGGTCTGGTGATTTTTATCTATTGTTGATGTTTGTTTTAACAAAGTGAGATTTAACCTCTATGCTGGGTGCTGGAATAATTAGCCTGACCTTTATTTTTTTTGTGTGTTTTTCTTCAAAAGCTTTAGACATAACATTAATGTCAGATATGGAAAAGAGGAGAATATTCCCGAAGTACCATGCTATATTCGGGTGACTCCAACAAAAACCAACAAACTAATGACATATGGTCAGACACCTAGGTAAGTGTATTACGAAACACAGAATGATTGACCTTATATATATATACACATATACAAATAAAACTGCAGTGTCCTCAGTAAGCCAATACCCTGGTTCCCTCACTGGCTGTCTGTGTACACAGAAAATCAATGAGAGAAAAAACACAGACAGAGAAACATGTCACTGCTCTTTCTGAACCAACATCACAAATCAGTGGGGAGTGCTACGGCAACGTAACTTACTAAGCATTACCTCATTTCCATAAGGAATGCATTTATAAAAAAAACAAAAACAGAATCTTTTATGGTACGAATAAACTACTGAAATTGCTGTAACCAGAATTGAATATATGAGACAAATGAAATGATAGTGTCACTATAAACTGTCACAAGTCTAGAGGATATTCTTTGTCATACGTCTACGGCAGGGGTGGGGAACCTTTGGCCCTCCAGATGTTTTGGACTACATCTCCATTGATGCTTTGCCAGTATTATGGCTGTAAGAAGATTATAGGAGATGGAGTCCAAAACATCTGGAGGTCCGAAGGCTCCCCACCCCTGGTCTACAGAGAGGTAAGTGGACAGCGACTGCAAGTATCATATTAGATAGGGTTATTAGAAGATGGAGGTCAGAGTTCAATAAAAATTAGAATAAAGGATGGTTTGCTCATGGGCATCACTTCTATAAATAACATAGCTTTCCTTTAGATGTAATAGTTTCATCTTAAAATGGATGGGAGTAATATACGGGTTAAAGTACTTAAAATATGAATATGAATTTCATCTTTTAGTTATTTTTCATAACAGACAAGATAAAAAATGAATGTGTGTAGCCTAGCCAATTTGTAGTGATTGAAATTAAATAAGCAGGCATGATACAGGGGTGCAAAAAATAGATAAAATATATAGGAATTAAAATAGGTGTTTTGAGGCCCTGATCAGACAGCACCAACAGGGATGAAATGCAGGATGAAATTAGTCCAGACATTTCATAGGTTTTACAAATCATATTGAATTATTTAACCATTACAATACAACCCAAATAATAATAATGCATAATATATAATGGCTTCTTTTATCATCTCCTAAACACACTCAGTTATTCCAAAAATATACCATCCTATGTGTGAAATATGAAACTTCACTAATCACTTTCTCTTTCTTAAATAGGCTACCGCTTAAAGCTGAGCCCCAGATATTGCCCCAGATATCATCAAATCTGGATGTTTGTCCAGATCATGTAAAGGGGAAGAAAGGGGAGCCATGGAAACAGAATGGTGGGTTTGTGGAAGAAATTCTACACAATTGCCAACAAGGCACAAAAATATTTTGCCTTTCCCCTTCTGTTACATCTAAATTTGCAGAGCTTGATGAAAGGTAAATACTGTACGATCACATTAATCAAAGGGGGGAAGGGGGTAAGGTCTGGTGATTTTTTTTATCTATTGTTGATGTGTGTTTTAACAAAGTGAGATTTAACCTCTATGCTGGGTGCTGGAATAATTAGCCTGACCTTTATTTTTTTTGTGTGTTTTTCTTCAAAAGCTTTAGACATAACATTAATGTCAGATATGGAAAAGAGGAGAAAATTCCCGAAGTACCATGCTATATTCGGGTGACTCCAACAAAAACCAACAAACTAATGACATATGGTCAGCCACCTAGGTAAGTGTATTATGAAACACAGAATGATTGACCTTATATATATACACATATACAAATAAAACTGCAGTGTCCTCAGTAAGCCAATACCCTGGTTCTCTCACTGGCTGTCTGTGTTCACAGAAAACCAATGAGAGAAGAGCCACATACAGAGAAACATGTCACTGCTCTTTCTGAACCAACATCACAAATCACTGGGAAGTACTACGGCAACGTAACTTACTAAGCATTACCTCATTTCCATAATGAATGCTTTTTAAAATAAACAGACGCTTTTATGGTACAACATAAACTACTGAAATTGTTGTAACCAGAATGTATTATATGAAATATAAATGATCTGATAGCGTCACTATAAGTTGTGCGATAACTGATAAAAACAAAGTGATATGGTGGCTAACGGACCAAAGTAAGAGAATAGCTGAAGAGTAATAAGATAAATGACAAAATGGGCTGATGAATGGAAAGGGAGGAAAGGATAGAATTGTTACAATTGTATTTTAACTTTTCCTAATTAATTGCAGGGACCCATTCCGTTTTACTAAAGTAAAGCCTACATTACTTCCAAGACAAATCATAGCAACTGAAAAGGCTGCAAGTGTCCCAGAAGAGGAAGTGGTCAAAAAAGGACCAGAAAATGAAAAAGATTCTGCTGAGTATTATAAACAGAATACTATTCTACAGCCTGAACCTGTCACAAGTCTAGAAGATATTCCTTGTCCTTTGCTGCAGTCTATGTCTCTAGAGCCTACAGCGATTTTCACATGCGTAGAAAACAACAATTCTCTAGAATGCCCTGTTTGCACTATCGAACCTCATACAAATAGATTGACAGAGGATATGCCAGTGAACCTTAGTCACCCACAGTCCACTTTCAGTTCATCTAACCCTACAAATCTAGATTCACAGAACCCAGTCACAGGTCATTGTCATTTACTGCAGTCTATGTCTCTAGAACCTACAGAGGTTGTCATGTGTTTAGAAGACAACAATTCTCTCGAGTGCCCTTTTCGTACTATCGAACCTCATACAAGTGAATTGACAGATGAGTTGACAGTAAACCTTGATCAGCCACAGTCCACTTTGAGTTGTCCATCTGAGCCTACAAATATATATTCTCAAGACCCAGTCACAGTTGGTCCTTCACTGCAGTCTATGTCCATAAAGCCTACAGAGATTGTCACATGTTTAGAAGACAACATTTCTCTAGAGTGCCATGTTTGTGCAATCGAGCCTCATACTCTGCCACAGTCCACTTCAAGTTTTCATCCTGAACCTACTAATCTAGATTCCCTGGAGACTGCCACAGTTCAGGAACAGAGTATTCTTCTTGATGTCCCAGTTTGTCCTGCTAAACCACACACTAATGAAATGTTAGAGGAGCTGCCAGTAAACTCTGCCACTGTGATTTATCCCTCTGAGACGACTTTGGATTCCCCCACTGTTAAGCATGAGGAGTTGTTTCTAATTAAGAAAGAGGGCACCCCTGAGCAGAAGCAAATTGGGATAAAGAATAATCAGCCTGCATCATATAGGAGCCTGAGCTGTGACCCTAAAGAGAAAGGATTGCCAGAAACAGAAGAAAAAGAACAACCTGGTAAGGCTGATGTGGTTTCAAAGCCAATTACAGAACGCCAAGACCTTGCAGTACCTTCACTCCAAGATAGGTTGAATAGCAAAGCAAAGGTAGAAAGGGTATGCTACGATAGGAATTTCTTACTCCAATTCAAATCGATCACGCAGGAACCAAAGGACTTCTCTGAAATCTGTAAAATCCACCAAGGCATGGTTATTAGACCTCACCTTCGGCCAGTAGATCCATCACATTTGACTCGCAGGAATTGGACACCTCAATCTGGAAATTCCTGCCACCCTGCTAAGGGTAATCGCAGATTGCCACCTGGAATCCATCAAATGAAGTCTCAGCAAGCTCCTGTTAAAGAACGTCGACAAATCCTTGAACTAAATGAGAATGTGAAACTGCAAAAATGTGAAAAAGCTTGGAGACCTCCCATGAAAAGGGCAAACGAAGAACCCAGTAGAGTCAAGGCTGAAGAACTGTTTCGGAAAGTTCGCGGTATCCTGAATAAGATCACTCCTCAGACATTCGAGCACTTAATCCATCAGGTGAAGGACCTCTCCGTAGACACTGAGTATCAGCTTAAAGGAGTTGCTGAACTCATATTTGAAAAAGCAGTAGCAGAGACTCATTTTGCAGTTATATATGCAAACATGTGCAACTGGCTAAAGATGCTTGAGGTCCCAACTGAAGAAAATCGTGAAGTGTCCATTACGTTCTGCAGGCTGCTAATAAGGCTCTGCCAGGTGGAGTTTGAGAGAGGTGAAAAGGGTGGTGAAAGAATTGAAGAACTGCAGAAGGAACTGGACGCTGCTATATCACCTAATGAAAAGGCTCGACTAAAGGAAGAATTAAGTGATGCCTGTAAAAGAGCACGCAGGCGATCCCTTGGAAACATCAAATTTATTGGGGAGCTATTTAAATTAAAGTTGATCTCAGAAGCCACAATTAAAGAGTGCCTTATTAAGCTACTAAACAAGAACACCGAGGAGTCCATGGAGTGCATCTGTCAATTGTTGACATCAGTTGGAAAATACCTGGAAAATGGACAGCCTGGCATGGACAATTATTTCAAGAAGATTAATATCTTTATTAAAAACAAGACCTCTTCTAGGATTAGATTTTTGGTGCAGGATGTGCTGGATCTGAGGAGGAATAATTGGGTACCGCGACACAAACCTGAGGGGCCAAAAACAATTGATCAAATACATAAAGAGGCAGAACAGGAATCCCAAAAAAAGTGCCTTGAACCAAAAGAAAAAAAAACCAAAAAGCACAGAGTATCTTAACATGTATAGCTCGGAGGAAACTATAACTTGGACGAAAGACGAGACAGGAGAATATGATAAAAACATTTACATATATAAAGGAAATCAACACCATAAAGGAGAAGAGTAGTAGTGGATGCATGGAATAACCTTCCGACTGAAGTGGTACAGTTTAACACAGTGAGGGAGTTTAAGAATGCGTGGGATAGGTATAAGTCTATTCTCGATACAAGAGACTAATGAAAGTATTCATAAAATTGGGCAGACTAAATGGGCCGAATGGCTCTTATCTGTCATCACATTCTAAGTTTCTATGTTTCTATTCCATGGAAAAAAGGACATATGCAACATATGCACAAAGACAAGCCTGCATATTCATTTACTTAAAAAAGAATTCAGACAATGACAACCAACTTTTATTTACAAAGCAACACATACTCATATACAGGAAGAGACATACATATTCATGCACAAACATTTATTCAAAGACAAATTCAGACAATTATGCAAAGACAAACATTCACATACACTCACACACTTCCTAATGACAACTTTAACAATATTTATTCAGATAAAAAGACACACCCATGTTATAAAAACAAACACATTAGTGGTAGCATAAAAACATGATTTAGTTATTTTCATCATTGCCAAATAAAATACAGAGTGAAACGCACATTAACAAAATGCAAGGTTCACTGACCTGCAACCTGCAGAATTCACACTTGGCATGCCAGAACCACCATTGTTTTCCTAGACATATGTATTCTATATAGTGTTCATTTTATTACAACAATAAAGTCTGTTCTTCAAATTTACCTTGTTATACTGATGTTGGTTTGTTCTTTGGATGGGTTTTATTGCCAGGGCCGTTGCTAAGTTAAAAAAATTCCTATAGATTCAGTCCATATTATATTGATACCGGAGAAACTGACGGAAGCCAAGCACAGAGAGATGGACACAGGTTTCTTCAGGAAGGAAGAGATTCTTTATTGGATCACCGATCGGGACTCAGAGGGACTAATGTCACCAAAATACAGCAAGTTCTGAGCCCCGGACAATAGTGCAGGCTCCTTATATAGGCATATAACTCCTCCCATATTAAGCTCCACCCGCACATTCTCTTGACCAATCAATACAAATAAGAATTAACTTCCTGCTTGACCGCATGGCTTGTCCAGCACAATGGAGGAGGGGAATACTACATCCTGTATTCTTGCACATGCTCCGTACACTACTGATCGTATCTTGCCTCGTGCAACCAACTGATCGATACGTCAGCATATGCACGTACACATGCCACGTGGTAATCTCGGCCTACTAAATTTATTTTTACCGAGATTCCACCACATTCCCCCCTTTGATGCCTCTTGATATTTCACAATTACTTGAGGCATCACTTAACCTTGGTTTGCATACACCGCAAGTTACCTTGAACCAGACCAGACTTATCTTATGATGTGAATCTTCAACACTCATCTTCCTGCATTGGTTCTCCCTGATCTAGAGCCTTATATTTATAAATTGCCATTATCTGTGCAGCAGCCTTCCTCTCTGCTATATTTTCTATCAGGCTTTGCACAGACCTAACTACTAAGGGTATAAGACACGGCAGGAGTAGACACAACATTAAAATCAGTAGGACTCCACCTACCACTGCCTTAAGCCCTCCAAACCACTCATACCAGCTACCAAACCAACTGCTTGGATTATACCCTTTCCATACCTGAGTAGGCACATGCGCTAGTTTAACCATATGGCTAGTAAGCTCAGCTATTGCTTGCCCTTCGTCATCTATTTGAAGACAGCAATTGCTCAGGTTAAACTTCCCACATACACCTCCCTCTACTGCCAATAGGTAATCCAAGGCTAATCTATTTTGGTATACTGCTGTCCTCATCCTGGTATTATGCTTCGCTAGAAGATTGAGCGCTTGTGATGTCTCGTTAGTAATGATCTCAACCACCGCCTGTAATCTTATAATACGGTTGAGCATATAAATTGGGGTTCTATAACCAAAGGTACCGTCCTCTGCCCACGTGGCTGGCCCATAGTAATCTATAATACGCTGGGGAGGCCATTCATTATCTTCCCAGGCGCCTATCTCTATGGGTCCCCTTTTCTTCCTATGATTCACATCATACACTTTAACACCTAAAGTCTCACCTGTTTCAATAGGTAACAAGAAGAAGGATGGTTTGAGCATACCCAACACACATGCCCCTTCCCAGTCCTGTGGCAACTCCGAATAGGCTTTCTTACCACAGATCCAGTACAAATTTGCTGGGGCTCTCCAGGTAGATGTGATGGATAGATCAAACCACACATCCTTTAAATTGGCGTATCTAGCAAACGGGTTAGATGGTTCTGAGACATTTGAAGCCGACCACCAAGTTGTATTCTTTGTATCATCATCATAAGCTTTTTGCCCTAGACAAGTTAATTCTCCTACAGAAGTATTATACATCATTCCTTTCCTTGCTATGCAAACATAACCTATGATGGAGGTCTTTAATCTCCACTCAGATTTACCTCTAACACTCATATGATAATCGGCTTGTGTAGATATTAATTGGTCAACTGCCTCAGAACCGGACATTACCTCCTTTGCTTCCCAAGGCCATTGGTCTCCCATGTTAGTACCTCCACACACAATGTTGTTGTAACATTAAGACTACCGGCAATACTTTCGGCTAAATCAATAAACAGGTTTTTAGCATTATGGGGGATCTTATTATCTATGCTCATCTCTTCATAAAAGGAATGGTATACTTGATGAGTTTGGGAGGATACCGTATCAGTCTCTATCCCTATAAACAATACTGTCCCAGGATCTAAACCCGTCCTATATATTTGAAACCCAAATAAATTACCATATTTATCTAAGAACTTGTCGGGGTTATTTATAAGTATATGGATGGGATTGCATTCCATAGACTTACAATATGGGCTGGTAGGCAACTTAGTCACAATCATGTCCTTGTCTACTGTCTGTCCCCAAGTTGCCCACCCCACACAAGACCAATATGGGCAAAAGTTATAATCTCTATTTGGGCATCTAGGACTCACATATTTATTTTTACTACTGGGACAAATATATTTATTGTTAGACCCATACGTTCTCTCCCATCTAAGATCCCCACATACATTCCACGGCTTTCTACCACTTGATATCGCCTTACAGGCATCAAATAGCAGAACACCCGAAGAATGTACGGATTCTAATACCGTCTTATTAATTAGGGTCCCCTGAGGATCTCCATTCCTGAGAGTCAACCAAATTCTACGAGGTTGATACTCTGGACTGAAGCACTTAGGTTCTCCTACTCCTAAATGGCACACACTATATTCTATATTTAGGTATCTACATCTTGATACATCTCCTTTACACTCGTATTGTGAATGCCAAATTAGGGTTTGGGAAATATGGTTACCTGTTCTTGTAGTCTTAATGCATACCTCACAGCTAGGAGTGTCGGTACCTCTACCTTCCTGAATATAAAAATACACATAAATAAACATTATCATAAACACATCTTTCGTCGTCATCCTCAGTCTTCGTCCGTGCGAAGGCACCTCAGCTTCCAGGATGTAAGGGCTGCAGGGAATGGAGTTCTGCTCGTCTTCACAGGGGTCCCTTCGGGACTTTTCCTGGCTTATACACTATACGTCGGTGAGCGGACAGGCTTTATTATGGCCTTCTCACTCACTTACCAAATCTCTGAAACAATAAAATTTGTAATCCACAAAGTTCCTCGTCACTCCGACTGAGTCGTGCGCTTTAACCGGATCTTGCAGGGATTCTCTGGATCTGCTGTAACTTGCCAAGAATCGACTGCTGCTGGTTTAACCCTGGAGTGATGTATCCACGGAGTCACTTCGGCTACTTTTATCGCTGTAGGGGTAGACAAAAGAACAACATAAGGACCTCTCCACTTGGGCCCTAACGGTACATTATTCCACTCTTTAATCCACACTTGGTCTCCTGGGTGGTAACTATGAACTGGGGGATAAATATTCACAGGTAATCTATCTTGTACCCATTTCTGTACCTCCTCCATAGTCTTACCCAACTCTACAACCTGCTGCCGGGCAATTCCTTCTCCCAACTGACTCAAATCCCCCCTTAAGTTACCAAGTACGGGAGGTGGTCGCCCATACATGATTTCAAAAGGAGAGAGGCCCATCCTTCTGGTAGGTGTACTGCGGATTCGCAATAGAGCTATGGGTAAGAGAACGTTCCACTTAAGTTGGGTTTCCTGACACATTTTAGCCAACTGATTCTTAATAGTTCTATTCATTCTCTCTACCTTACCAGAACTCTGGGGTCTATATGCCGTATGAAGCCTCCACTTTATACCAAGCATATGAGTCAGTTGTTGTAGGCACTGATGAACAAAAGCTGGACCATTGTCCGATCCTATAGAGCAGGGTAGTCCATATCGGGGTATTATTTCTCATAACAGGAATCTCACAACTTCTCCTGCTTTCTCCGTACGAGTAGGACATGCATCTACCCAGCCTGAATAGGTACACACAACTACCAGCAGGTAGCGATGTCCACCCGATTTAGGCATCACTGTATAGTCAATTTGTAAATCGGACATGGGGAGTCCCCCCATAAACTGGACTCCTGGTGGCTTTACTGGTCCTTGTCTTGCATTATTTTTAGCACACGTTACACATCTTCGTACAATGGCCTGAGTCAAGTTGGACAATCTTGGTATGTAGAAATGTTTTCTGAGAGATTCTTCTGTGCTGTCTCTCCCAGAATGTGTCCCGTTGTGATAGTTTTGGACAATTTCTACCGCTAGTGATGCTGGAATGACTATTCTTCCATCTTCTAACTGATACCATTTGTTCTCCAAATACTTTCCAGGTTCAGTCTTTAACCACTCCTCTTCTTGAGCTGTATAAACTGGAGTCCATTGAGACAGTGGAGTTGGTATAAGAGCAGCTATATGCCCCACATAATCCTGTCTTCCCGATTCAGCGGCACGCTTAGCTGCACTATCTGCCATCCGATTTCCTTTGGTTACATCACCATCTCCTCTCAGATGCGCTCGACAATGTATAATACCGACTTCTCTCGGCTCCCACACTGCTTCCAATAGTTGTAGGATTTCAGCTGCATACTTGATTTCTTTGCCTTCTGAATTCAATAGTCCTCTTTCTTTATACAAAGCTCCGTGGGCATGAGTGGTTAAAAACGCATACTTGGAGTCCGTGTAGATGTTCACTCTTAAACCTTCAGCCAATTGTAACGCTCGTGTCAGTGCTATCAATTCTGCCTTTTGTGCTGATGTTCCTTTTGCCAGTGGCCGAGCTTCTATCACCTTGTCTATTGTTGTTACTGCATATCCTGCATAGCGGATCCCTTCTTTCACATAACTACTGCCGTCGGTGTAATATTGAACATCGGGGTTCTGGATGGGAAAATCACGAAGATCTGGTCTACTTGAAAATACTTCATCCATTACTTCCAAACAATCATGTTGACTTTCAGTAGGTTGTGGCAAAAGGGTAGCTGGATTTAAGGTATTTACAGTCTCTAAATGCACTCTTGGGTTTTCACACAACATTGCTTGATACTTGGTCATACGGCTGTTACTAAACCAATGATTTCCTTTGTAATCCAACAACGTCTGTACTGCATGTGGGACTCGTACATAAAGTTCTTGACCCAGAGTGAGTTTATCGGCTTCAGCTACTAGCAGGGCGGCTGCAGCTACGGCTCTTAGACAAGGTGGAAATCCGCTGGCCACTGCATCCAGTTGCTTAGACATGTAGGCAACAGGTCTTTGCCATGATCCCAAGTACTGTGTCAATACTCCCACAGCCATTCTTCTTTGCTCATGTACATACAGGTAGAATGGTCGTGTGTGATCAGGTAGACCTAATGCTGGGGCACTCATCAAAGCCGCCTTCACATCTTCAAATGCCGTTTGCTGTTCTTGAGTCCATAAGAAGGGGTCGTGCTCTGTACCTTTGATAGCTGCATACAGAGGTTTTGCCAGTATCGCGTAGCTGGGAATCCATATCCTACAGAAGCCTGCTGCCCCCAAGAATTCTCGCACTTGTCTTCTATTCTTGGGTATCGGTATTTGGCACACAGCTTCTTTTCTCTCTGGCCCCATAATTCTTTGACCTTCAGAGATATGGAATCCCAGATATTTGACAGTTGGCAAACACAACTGAGCCTTCTTTCTAGACACCTTGTATCCTGCCTTCCAGAGAATGTGTAGTAGATCGTGCGTTGCTTGCTGACATATTTCCTTTGTAACTGCTGCTATCAACAAGTCATCTACATATTGTAACAATACACACTCTCCTGGGATGGACTCGAAATCCAGTAGATCTTGACTTAGAGCTGAACCAAATAGGGTAGGTGAATTTTTAAACCCTTGGGGCAGTCTTGTTCAGGTCATTTGGCGTTTTGAGCCCGTTACAGCGTTTTCCCATTGGAAAGCGAAGATACATTGACTTTCTGCAGCAATTCAAGGCAAAAGAAGGCATCTTTGAGGTCTAGGACTGTAAAGTAAGTAGCCCCGCCCGGAATTAAAGCAAGCAGGTTATATGGATTGGGCACAACTGGATGTATACTAACAACCGCATCATTGACTGCTCTCAAGTCCTGCACAGGTCGATACTCATCTGTACCAGGCTTTTGAACAGGCAGCAATGGGGTGTTCCAGGGGGAAGTACAGAATTTTAGGATACCATACCGTATGAACTTATCCAGATAAGATTGGATGTTCTTCTTAGCCTTCTGCGGAATGTGATATTGTCTTAGGCTCACTGGATAAACCCCAAGTTTTAGTTCGATTTTAATAGGTGGAATATTGCGGGCCAGTCCTGGTGGGTTGTTCTCTGCCCAAACTCCTGGTATGTTGAATAAGGACTCATCACTCCTAGGGTTTTGGCTAGTCAACGCTGTATAAAGTCGCCACTCTTCTTCCTTTGGTACGGATAATGTCATAATACCTGAAGGTCCATTAAACTTTAAGGATGTTGTTCCATTTGGTAGGAACGTAATCTGCGCTTGTAACTTAGATAGCATATCACGTCCCAGCAATTGGACTGGACATTCAGGCATATAAAGGAATTGATGTTTTACTACGTGGCCTCCCAATGTACAGAGTCGACTTTTAAGAACCGGTTTTGCAGCACTTCTTCCAGTTGCTCCTATTACAGTAATAGTTCTTCCAGATGGAGGAGCAACTAGGTCAGTCACCACCGAATGTTCAGCACCAGTGTCGATCATGAACGCACTCCTTTTTCCCCCTATTGATACATCGACCATAGGCTCCGCTCGACCAAGGGGGATGGAGCCCGGTCGGTATCAATAGTCCTCCATGACCGTGTCAGCCAATCCTACAAAGTCCCTACCTTCTCTATCGCGGGACCTTTGCGCTGCTGGATAGTACCTATCTTCCCTTACACTTCCTCTGTTCCCATTACTCCCTCTATTACCATTGCTCCCTCCGGGGCCTCCTCTACCTCTCGCTCTGCCTCTAAAGTTTCCGTAACCTGCCCTGGGTAGGTCTCTCTCGTACTGCTCTCTTTGCGGACACTCGTTTCTCCAATGCCCTTCTTCCTTGCAATACGCGCACTGATTCCTACTCAAAGGCTCCCTATTCCATCTACTATCGCCTCTATCTGGGCCCCGTCTATCTACGCCTGCGATCGCTACCGCTAGCATATCAGCCTTTTTACGCATCTTGCGCTCTTCCTCTTTCTTTGTCTCTGTTTCCCTGTTCATATATACTTTATTCGCTACCTCCATTAGTTGGGTGATAGACATACCTGCAAACCCTTCTAACTTTTGTAGCTTGCGCTTAATATCTCCGTAAGCTTGGCTGACAAAGGCGGAGTTCACCATTCGGGAATTATCTGCGTCTTCCGGATTAAAGGGGGTATACAAGCGGTATGCCTCCAATAATCGGTCATAAAAGACACTGGGCGCTTCATCACTTTTCTGAATCACCTCAACTGTCTTCGACATGTTAATAGCTTTCTTCCCTCCGGCTTTCATGCCAGCAATTATAGCGTCTCTATAGGCTTTAAGTTGGACCATATCTGCGCCATTAACATTCCAGTCGGGATCGGTGTTAGGATAAAGTGTTGCGGCCCATGCTGCCGGATTGGCTTGATTTAAAGCACGGGCTCTATCCTCTAGCGCTTTAATGGCCGCTTGATTAATCCTTGTCCTTTCCTCATTATTGAACAATGTCATTAATAACTGCTGGCAATCAGCCCATGTCGGGTTATGTGTCTGAACTATCGAGGTGAACAGATCGGTCATAGCTTGTGGTTTCTCAGTGTACGAGGAATTGTGGGTCTTCCAATTCAAGAGATCGGTAGTCGTGAACGGGACATATACGAAGACTGGGTCAGCATGTGCCATTTGACCTGCGGCATCGATATAGGCTGACCCGGGATTCAGACGAAGAGGCATCTGATAATGTCTAAGTTGTTGGGTACCGGTCAGTTGTCGGGTTAGTATAGGGCTACGTGGAGGGGCGTCAGTTATGGGTTCCAGTCGGGGGGAAATAGGGCATGAGGATGTGGGAGCTTGATTTTGGGAAAAGTTAGTAAATAGAATACTCCCAGCCGAGCTAGAAGAAGCTTGACCGGAAGTTTGAAGTGGCGCCAAATCAGGATATTTAGATCTAACGGGGGTTGGTTCTGGTTCCGGAAGGGGAGGTTTAATACGAGGGGGGGTGGATTCTGTACTAGAGGAGGAAGCGGAAGTGGATGAGGGGAGGGGTATAGAACTTCCTGCATTCGCGTCACCTCTTCCTGTAGGGAAGTAAGGGGGCGGCAAAGGGATCTCGGACTCAGGGGGCGTGTCCAAAATGGTCCTAACCACAGTCCTAGTGGACAAACAAGTCCTGGCCACCATGAGGCGACATTGCTCCTCGTGGCATATCTGAATCCATTTTGGCGAGTCGTTTACGGCCTGTCTCCAACAATCAATATATGGAAACTGTCCGTAAAGTTCAGGCCTACCTGACACAGCCACGTGTACGCGCTGTACCAGAGTTGGATCCAAACTACCACGTGGCGGCCATGCCGCAACCAAAGTAGGCCACTCCCTAGTGCACAAAGTGACCAAACGTACAGGAGACATTTTAACCCCAAAATCACATGTTTTGAATCCCTTTTTAAAATTCTTTACCATACAACCTAAGGGATCCGGAATCGTTGACTCCGACGCGCCCATACTTATCAATGGAACGTCGTTGACAACGAATACTATGCACGCGTACTATTCAACAGTCACACCCGTTTCCTCTGGCAACAGCACCACGTGGTACGGTTACCAAGTGAAACGTACACAATAACACAATAAACACTCAGGGAATTCCCGTACACACACAGCTGTTACACCAGTCACTAAATAATCAATATTATGCCCTTTGGCGAAACTATACAGTCACCCACGCTATAATTCTCTATATATGAATTACCCGTCTATAACACACCCCAGTAACATCGTCTTTTACAAATAGCGGTTACAGTACGGTTAGCATAGGTCAAAGCACAATTTAAGGTCACAATACAATTATTAGTGGTTATGGTGTTAAACATGCAATGGACGACAGTGATTAGTACTTATATACAGTGTCAGTAAATATACAGGGTTATGGTACCGTGCACTATGATACAGCAACACACTATTAACACTCTCGCTAGACGGCTGAGCTCGCACTATCTAACAAGATATACACTTTACTAAACAATCTTTAACACATTTACAATCCCAACTAAACTATTGGCGAGTACCTTGAATGGACTACCTAAAACTATGTACACCCGTTTTGGTTAGCCACACTGCCCAAGCACCACATATAGCGAACTAGAGGACCGAATTTACACAGATGCCTCTTAGTCGATTACTCTATCAAAAATCTAGTGGGTTCCAAATTTACACGCCTTCCCACTTAGCCAAGATAGGTTGAGAGCTAGCGAACCGAATTTACACAGACGCCGCTTAGTCTCCCGGTCCCTCCGACCTAGCGAACAAAATATACACCCTAGAACGCTAGTCTAGACAAGACACCGGTGTCCGGCTAGGGCTATTTACACCAGAACCCCGCCTGACTAACCAAATCAAACGGTCTTACTAAAGAGCGTTCGATTGAGCGGTGCGCCTTCGCTCCTTCCCTCCGACAGAGGGGGCAGATTCCATACACAATTCAAACCCCTTATGGGCCTACCGCACAATCGGTATACCCCTAGTGGGTCTGCCGTCTAAAACAGCAGTTGTCTTACCTCCTCGTTCCTGAACCTGAGTTCACACTCATCGACGGGGACACCCCAGCACTTCTTACGTAGAGGCCGATGATCTCCTGGACAACAGACCAGTGGCGCCGAGACGAAGGGAGGTCCACGCAGAAGTTCAGGGGTGCAGCCGTAGAGAACGTGGGCAAAGATAGACCGTCTCACGCCTCTGCCTCTCAGCTACCGTTGAACGATGAGCTTCCCGGCCAATGCACCAAATGATACCGGAGAAACTGACGGAAGCCAAGCACAGAGAGATGGACACAGGTTTCTTCAGGAAGGAAGAGATTCTTTATTGGATCACCGATCGGGACTCAGAGGGACTAATGTCACCAAAATACAGCAAGTTCTGAGCCCCGGACAATAGTGCAGGCTCCTTATATAGGCATATAACTCCTCCCATATTAAGCTCCACCCGCACATTCTCTTGACCAATCAATACAAATAAGAATTAACTTCCTGCTTGACCGCATGGCTTGTCCAGCACAATGGAGGAGGGGAATACTACATCCTGTATTCTTGCACATTCTCCGTACACTACTGATCGTATCTTGCCTCGTGCAACCAACTGATCGATACGTCAGCATATGCACGTACACATGCCACGTGGTAATCTCGGCCTACTAAATTTATTTTTACCGAGATTCCACCACAATATCTCACATACACCTTCCTAAGCACTACCGGGCAGTCACTCAGGGGATTGCCGTAACGACGAGTTAAAATTAACCCCAGGGGATTGCCATAACGACGAGTTAAAATTAACCCCAGATAGCTGCAATCGCGGCGATCGCGGGGTTAATGGTGCTCCGGTCTGCCTCTGTATTAGAGGCAGACCGGGAGCACCGACTCGCGCTGTCCCAGCACATGTGCCCGCTCTGACAGCATGTCAGAGCGAGCACATGTGCTGTGTATACTCACCTTCCGCCTCCCTGCACTTCTGGGTTCACTGTGAAGTGCAGGGAGATGGATCTTCACTGATCCTGCCCCCTGTAAAAAAATAAATAAAGTTAAATTAAAATCCCACCCCCCTTTAACCAGTTTAATAAAAAAAAATTAACCCCTTCCCTGCCAATTGATCACTGACTACAGTGATCAATTGACAGGGATTGCATTTTACTATGATCTGACTTTCCCTTGAGGGTTAATTCTTTTTTTTTTTTAACCCTCAGAGGTTAAATTAATTTTATTAATTAATTTAAATATTTTCAAATTATAAATTTAGCTAGCTGGGGAAGGTGGAAGTTAGTGGGGAATTGGGGGATTTAGTGTCATGCTAACTAGGGGTTAATGTTAAAAAAAGTTTTAAAATAAGCTTTTAAAAGTTAAAAAAATTAAGTTTAAAAAGTTTTAATAACGTTTAACTAAAAAATAAAAAACACCTTCCCTGCCAGTCGATCACTGCTTACAGTGATCAAAATACAGATCACAGTATTATACTGTGATCTAATTTTTTTTTAACCCCTGACGATTAACTTTTATTTTTTTTTTATTTTTTATATTCTTTATTTTTTCTTTGCAAGACAGCAGATACATATCATACATAAAAGCAACAGTACAGAACGGAAATACGGTATGATGGTGTGCAACTATGTAATGTTAATGGTATTCCATGATAACCTCTTCCGTGACGACGCACTGTGCAAGTGTGTCACATTCCAATGTCCATGCTCGTCCAATATGGTGTTGCCCATAATTTCCAGTCCTGATAAAGCGATCTTAAGTATCGCTGTACATCTCGCAAAGTGTTTTTAGTTTTTTTTTAAATCTTAAAACAACAAGATATAACAAGGAACTAACGTAATGTATTCACAATACTATGCAACTAAGGGAGTTATGAATAATCGCATTTGCATCTCTAGCTGTACGGCAAGCCCCCCATAACCCCGGCGGCTGCAAGCAAACCCTTATGCTGGTCTCATAAGATAGTTCAAAATATCGGGATTTCAAAGGTAGGAAAGAAGGTAAGTTTCCTCGAAGATTCGAGGAAAAGGAGATATGCAGATATAAAGAGGGGAGAAAAAAGAAAGGAGAAAGGGAAGGAAAAAAGGGAGGGAAGGCGAGTGGGAATGAGGCGGATTATGGGAAGGAGGTCGGTCCGAGCAGCACCTCTGTTCCAGTAACGATAATAGGGAAGGGGGAGTGATCCCCCTCCACCAGCTATCTGTCCTAGGCGTCACTGTGAGCAATCGCTCTGCGACATAAGATACAAGTGGGACGGTGGGAGTCCAAACCCCCCAACTTCGTTAGTGTGGCGGGGTTTTAATCAAGAACAATCTTGTCTGGTTACATCTCAGTCGTTAGCTATGCTGTTAACCCACGGGTCCCAGATCTTTTCGAATTTCCTGATAGTCCCCCTAACCTGAGCCGTCAGTTTATCCATTAGATATGTGTCCTTTATTTTATGTTTTGTGAATGCTAAGGTGGGGGTGTCGCTCTGTAGCCACGTTTGTGCCAAGGCTCGCCTTGCGGCTAGGGTTATTCTGTGGAGGAGGGTCTGTTCTGTTCGTGACCAATTCTCTAGGGATCTCGATAACAGGAATACCCACGGGTCTGGCTCCACCACCCTGTCAAATACATCTCCTAATAACGTCGCTATTTTCTTCCAGTATATCTGCACTATCGGGCATTCCCACCACATATGAATATACGTACCCTTCTGGCCGCAGCCTCTCCAGCATACGTCCGTCGGAACCTTTCCCATGCGGAAAAGTGTCGCCGGGGTGGCATACCATCGGAAAAGGGTCTTATACGATTGTTCTTGCAGGGTTACGCACACTGACGAGGCCGTGGCTGCTTCCCAAATTTCTTGCCACTCAGCTCCTTCTAACACTTCGTTTAAGTCCGCTTCCCATTGATCAGTGTATTTTATGGTCCCCCATTCCGAGGTGTGCGTACTCAGGTGTGCGTATATGCAGGAGATGAGTCCTCTCGGAAACTGTTCCCTGGAGCATATCTTCTCGAAGAACGTAAAGGGCATCTGTGCCGCTCGTTTGATCCTGGCAGCTCGGGCATAATCCCGAAGTTGAATATAACGGAAGTAGTCAAAAGGTTTCAGCGGGGTCCTGCCGTTCAAATCCTCGAAAGAGATCATAGACTGATTAACATATAGATGATGCAGTCTCTGCAGTCCCGCGGTTTCCAAGCCTTTAAAGTCTCGGGCCCGCATACCTGGAGGGAAATCTCTATTTCTCAAGTACGGAGTCATCGGGGATAAAGCGGCAGTCAGGTCATGTTTAAGGGCGTTCGTGTCCCAGACCTTCAAGGAGGTCTGAACCGCTTGGCACGGGACTCTGTCTAGGGGTCTAAATTCTTTTGGGGTCCATATGAGGAATTGGGGGAGGTCCGGGTTCAACAAAGAGGATTCTAAGTCCACCCACCGCCTCTCGTCAGGGGGTGTATGCCACAACGCAATCTGGGCTAATTGGGCCGCCACATAGTAATAATAAAGATTTGGCAGCCCCAGGCCCCCCCTCTCTTTCGCCCTGTAAAGTATATTTCGCGACGTCCTATGTTTCCTGTTGTGCCAGATAAACCTACCGATTGCCTGTTGGAGCGGCCCCAAGCTGGATTTGGTCAAGTGTATCGGGAGGGCTTGAAAGAGAAAAAGTATCCGAGGCAAGATATTCATTTTTACCGAATGAATCCTCCCGATCCACGAAATCGGTTTATCTACCCACACCTCCAGGTCACGCATTAATTGTCTAATTAGGGGCACGTAGTTCTGTTGGTGTAGCAGGGAGGGGTCGGCTGTTAGCCAGATGCCTAAGTATTTAATATGATCCCTCACCACTTGGACGTTAAATACTCTCCCGATGTGCGTAATCTCGGCATCGCTCATCCCTATGGGGAGTGCGGACGACTTGTGGAGGTTAACCTTGTAACCGGCCACCATTCCGTAATCTGCCAATATCTTCTGCAGGGCTGTCATTGACTTCAACGGAGCCGTCAATGACAGTAGTGCGTCATCGGCGAAGCCCGAGATTACGTATTCCTGTCCCCGTATCGCGATGCCCTCGATCTCTGGGGTGGTGCGTATCTTTTGCATGAGAGGTTCCAATGATAGGACGAATAGCAGCGGCGACAGGGGACAGCCCTGTCTCGTGCCGTTGCTCAGCGGAAATGGGATCGACCTCGCTCCCGTTATCCTAACCTGTGCCCTGACATTAGTGTATAAGGCTTGTATTGTCGTGATAAAACGATCCGGCATCCCGAATTGACGCAGTGTTTCGAATAGGAACGGCCATTTAACTCTGTCGAACGCTTTTTCAGAACTTTTATTTATTTTTTAACCCTCAGGGGTTTAATTTATTTAATTAACTAAGTTAAATATTGTATAATTAAATATTTTGCTAGCTGGGGTGGGTGGGAGTTATGGGAAAATGGGGAATTTACTGTTAGTGCTGCTTACTGCTAGTTAGGGGTTAACTGTAAAAAAAAGCTTAGAAAAATGTTAAATCTGTAAAAAAAAGTTTTAAGAAAGTTTAGGAAACTTTTAAAAAATTAATAAGCAAAACAAAAGTTTAAAAAATAGTTTTAAAAAGTAAAAAAGTTTTAAAAAGTTAAAAAATACATTTAAAAACGCTCATTACCACTGATACCGGAGAAACTGACGGAAGCCAAGCACAGAGAGATGGACACAGGTTTCTTCAGGAAGGAAGAGATTCTTTATTGGATCACCGATCGGGACTCAGAGGGACTAATGTCACCAAAATACAGCAAGTTCTGAGCCCCGGACAATAGTGCAGGCTCCTTATATAGGCACATAACTCCTCCCATATTAAGCTCCACCCGCACATTCTCTTGACCAATCAATACAAATAAGAATTAACTTCCTGCTTGACCGCATGGCCTGTCCAGCACAATGGAGGAGGGGAATACTACATCCTGTATTCTTGCACATGCTCCGTACACTACTGATCGTATCTTGCCTCGTGCAACCAACTGATCGATACGTCAGCATATGCACGTACACATGCCACGTGGTAATCTCGGCCTACTAAATTTATTTTTACCGAGATTCCACCACATTCCCCCCTTTGATGCCTCTTGATATTTCACAATTACTTGAGGCATCACTTAACCTTAGTTTGCATACACCGCAAGTTACCTTGAACCAGACCAGACTTATCTTATGATGTGAATCTTCAACACTCATCTTCCTGCATTGGTTCTCCCTGATCTAGAGCCTTATATTTATAAATTGCCATTATCTGTGCAGCAGCCTTCCTCTCTGCTATATTTTCTATCAGGCTTTGCACAGACCTAACTACTAAGGGTATAAGACACGGCAGGAGTAGACACAACATTAAAATCAGTAGGACTCCACCTACCACTGCCTTAAGCCCTCCAAACCACTCATACCAGCTACCAAACCAACTGCTTGGATTATACCCTTTCCATACCTGAGTAGGCACATGCGCTAGTTTAACCATATGGCTAGTAAGCTCAGCTATTGCTTGCCCTTCGTCATCTATTTGAAGACAGCAATTGCTCAGGTTAAACTTCCCACATACACCTCCCTCTACTGCCAAAAGGTAATCCAAGGCTAATCTATTTTGGTAGACTGCTGTCCTCATCCTGGTATTATGCTTCGCTAGAAGATTGAGCGCTTGTGATGTCTCGTTAGTAATAATCTCAACCACCGCCTGTAATCGTATAATACGGTTGAGCATATAAATAGGGGTTCTATAACCAAAGGTACCATCTTCTGCCCACGTGGCTGGTCCATAATAATCTATAATACGCTGGGGAGGCCATTCATTATCTTCCCAGGCGCCTATCTCTATGGGTCCCCTTTTCTTCCTATGATTCACATCATACACTTTAACACCTAAAGTCTCACCTGTTTCAATAGGTAACAAGAAGAAGGATGGTTTGAGCATACCCAACACACATGCCCCTTCCCAGTCCTGTGGCAACTCCGAATAGGCTTTCTTACCACAGATCCAGTACAAATTTGCTGGGGCTCTCCAGGTAGATGTGATAGATAGGTCAAACCACACATCCTTTAAATTGGCGTATCTAGCAAACGGGTTAGATGGTTCTGAGACATTTGAAGCCGACCACCAAGTTGTATTCTTCGTATCATCATCATAAGCTTTTTGCCCTAGACAAGTTAATTCTCCTACATCATTCCTTTCCTTGCTATGCAAACATAACCTATGATGGAGGTCTTTAATCTCCACTCAGATTTACCTCTAACACTCATATGATAATCGGCTTGTGTAGATATTAATTGGTCAACTGCCTCAGAACCGGACATTACCTCCTTTGCTTCCCAAGGCCATTGGTCTCCCATGTTAGTACCTCCACACACATAGCAGTTGGTAACATTAAGACTACCGGCAATACTCTCGGCTAAATCAATGAACAGGTTTTTAGCATTATGGGGGATCTTATTATCTATGCTCATCTCTTCATAAAAGGAATGGTATACTTGATGAGTTTGGGAGGATACCGTATCAGTCTCTATCCCTATAAACAATACTGTCCCAGGATCTAAACCCGTCCCATATATTTGAAACCCAAATAAATTACCATACTTGTCTAAGAACTTGTCGGGGTTATTTATAAGTATATGGACTGGATTGCATTCCATAGACTTACAATATGGGCTAGTAGGCAACTTAGTCACTATCATGTCCTTGTCTACTGTCTGTCCCCAAGTTGCCCACCCCACACAAGACCAATATGGGCAAAAGTTATAGTCTCTATTTGGGCATCTAGGACTCACATATTTATTTTTACTACTGGGACAAATATATTTATCGTTAGACCCATACGTCCTCTCCCATCTAAGATCCCCACATACATTCCACGGCTTTCTACCACTTGATATCGCCTTACACGCATCAAATAGCAGAACACCCGAAGAATGTACGGATTCTAACACCGTCTTGTTAATTAGGGTTCCCCTGAGGATCTCCATTCCTGAGAGTCAACCAAATTGTACGAGGTTGATACTCTGGACTGAAGCACTTAGGTTCTCCTACTCCTAAATGGCACACACTATATTCTATATTTAGGTATCTACATCTTGATACATCTCCTTTACACTCGTATTGTGAATGCCAAATTAGGGTTTGGGAAATATGGTTACCTGTTCTTGTAGTCTTAATGCATACCTCACAGCTAGGAGTGTCGGTACCTCTACCTTCCTGAATATAAAAATACACATATAAAAACATTATTAAGAACACATCTTTCGTCGTCATCCTCAGTCTTCGTCCGTGCGAAGGCACCTCAGCTTCCAGGATGTAAGGGCTGCAGGGAATGGAGTTCTGCTCGTCTTCACAGGGGTCCCTTCGAGACTTTTCCTGGCTTATATACTATACGTCGGTGAGCGGACAGGCTTTATTATGGCCTTCTCACTCACGTACCAAATCTCTGAAACAATAAAATTTTGTAATCCACAAAGTTCCTCGTCACTCCGACTGAGTCGTGCGTTTTAACCGGATCTTGCAGGGATTCTCTGGATCTGCTGTAACTTGCCAAGAATCGACTGCTGCTGGTTTAACCCTGGAGTGATGTATCCACGGAGTCACTTCGGCTACTTTTATCGCTGTAGGGGTAGACAAAAGAACAACATAAGGACCTCTCCACTTGGGCCCTAACGGTACATTATTCCACTCTTTAATCCACACTTGGTCTCCTGGGTGGTAACTATGAACTGGGGGATAAATATTCACAGGTAATCTATCTTGTACCCATTTCTGTACCTCCTCCATAGTCTTACCCAACTCTACAACCTGCTGCCGGGTAATTCCTTCTCCCAACTGACTCAAATCCCCCCTTAAGTTACCAAGTACGGGAGGTGGTCGCCCATACATAATTTCAAAAGGAGAGAGGCCCATCCTTCTGGTAGGTGTACTGCGGATTCGCAATAGAGCTATGGGTAAGAGAACGTTCCACTTAAGTTGGGTTTCCTGACACATTTTAGCCAACTGATTCTTAATAGTTCTATTCATTCTCTCTACCTTACCAGAACTCTGGGGTCTATATGCCGTATGAAGCCTCCACTTTATACCAAGCATATGAGTCAGTTGTTGTAGGCACTGATGAACAAAAGCTGGACCATTGTCTGATCCTATAGAGCAGGGTAGTCCATATCGGGGTATTATTTCTCGTAGCAGGAATCTCACAACTTCTCCTGCTTTCTCTGTACGAGTAGGACATGCTTCTACCCAGCCTGAATAGGTGCACACAATTACCAGCAGGTAACGATGTCCACCCGATTTAGGCATCACTGTATAGTCAATTTGTAAATCGGACATGGGGAGTCCCCCCATAAACTGGACTCCTGGTGGCTTTACTGGTCCTTGCCTTGCATTATTTTTAGCACACGTTACACATCTTCGTACAATGGCCTGAGTCAAGTTGGACAATTTTGGTATGTAGAAATGTTTTCTGAGAGATTCTTCTGTGCTGTCTCTCCCAGAATGTGTCCCGTTGTGATAGTTTTGGACAATTTCTACCGCTAGTGATGCTGGAATGACTATTCTTCCATCTTCTAACTGATACCATTTGTTCTCCAAATACTTTCCAGGTTCAGTCTTTAACCACTCCTCTTCTTGAGCTGTATAAACTGGAGTCCATTGAGACAGTGGAGTTGGTATAAGAGCAGCTATATGCCCCACATACTCTTGTCTTCCCGATTCAGCGGCACGCTTAGCTGTACTGTCTGCCATCCGATTTCCTTTAGTTACATCACCATCTCCTCTCAGATGCGCTCGACAATGTATGATACCGACTTCTTTCGGCTCCCACACTGCTTCCAATAGTTGTAGGATTTCAGCTGCATATTTAATTTCTTTGCCTTCTGAATTCAATAGTCCTCTTTCTTTATACAAAGCTCCGTGGGCATGAGTGGTTAAAAACGCATACTTGGAGTCCGTGTAGATGTTCACTCTTAAACCTTCAGCCAATTGTAACGCTCGTGTTAGTGCTATCAATTCTGCCTTTTGTGCTGATGTTCCTTTCGCCAGTGGCCGAGCTTCTATCACCTTGTCTATTGTTGTTACTGCATATCCTGCATAGCGGATCCCTTCTTTCACATAACTACTGCCGTCGGTGTAATATTGAACATCGGGGTTCTGGATGGGAAAATCACGAAGATCTGGTCTACTTGAAAATACTTCATCCATTACTTCCAAACAATCATGTTGACTTTCAGTAGGTTGTGGCAAAAGGGTAGCTGGATTTAAGGTGTTTACAGTCTCTAAATGCACTCTTGGGTTTTCACACAACATTGCTTGATACTTGGTCATACGGCTGTTACTAAACCAATGATTTCCTTTGTAATCCAACAACGTCTGTACTGCATGTGGGACTCGTACATAAAGTTCTTGACCCAGAGTGAGTTTATCGGCTTCAGCTACTAGCAGGGCGGCTGCAGCTACTGCTCTTAGACAAGGTGGAAGTCCGCTGGCCACTGCATCCAGTTGCTTAGACATGTAGGCGACAGGTCTTTGCCATGATCCCAAGTACTGTGTCAATACTCCCACAGCCATTCTTCTTTGCTCATGTACATACAGGTAGAATGGTCGTGTGTGATCAGGTAGACCTAATGCTGGGGCACTCATCAAAGCCTTCTTCACATCTTCAAATGCCGTTTGCTGTTCTTGAGTCCATAAGAAGGGGTCGTGCTCTGTACCTTTGATAGCTGCATACAGAGGTTTTGCCAGTATCGCGTAGCTGGGAATCCATATCCTACAGAAGCCTGCTGCCCCCAAGAATTCTCGCACTTGTCTTCTATTCTTGGGTATCGGTATTTGGCACACAGCTTCTTTTCTCTCTGGCCCCATAATTCTTTGACCTTCAGAGATATGGAATCCCAGATATTTGACAGTTGGCAAACACAACTGAGCCTTCTTTCTAGACACCTTGTATCCTGCCTTCCAGAGAATGTGTAGTAGATCGTGCGTTGCTTGCTGACATATTTCCTTTGTAACTGCTGCTATCAACAAGTCATCTACATATTGTAACAATACACACTCTCCTGGGATGGACTCGAAATCCAATAAATCTTGACTTAGAGCTGAACCAAATAGGGTAGGTGAATTTTTAAACCCTTGGGGCAGTCTTGTCCAGGTCATTTGGCGTTTTGAGCCCGTTACAGCGTTTTCCCATTGGAAAGCGAAGATACATTGACTTTCTGCGGCAATTCGGAGGCAAAAGAAGGCATCTTTGAGGTCTAAGACTGTAAAGTAAGCAGGTTATATGGATTGGGCACAACTGGATGTATACTAACAACCGCATCATTGACTGCTCTCAAGTCCTGCACAGGTCGATACTCATCTGTACCGGGCTTTTGAACAGGCAGCAATGGGGTGTTCCAGGGGGAAGTACAGAATTTTAGGATACCATACCGTATGAACTTATCCAGATAAGATTGTATGTTCTTCTTAGCCTTCTGCGGGATGTGATATTGTCTTAGGCTCACTGGATAAACCCCAAGTTTTAGTTCGATTTTAATAGGTGGAATATTGCGGGCCAGTCCTGGTGGGTTGTTCTCTGCCCAAACTCCTGGTATGTTGAATAAGGACTCATCACTCCTAGGGTTTTGGCTAGTCAACGCTGTATAAAGTCGCCACTCTTCTTCCTTTGGTACGGATAATGTCATAATACCTGAAGGTCCATTAAACTTTAAGGATGTTGTTCCATTTGGTAGGAACTTAATCTGCGCTTGTAATTTAGATAGCATATCACGTCCCAGCAATTGGACTGGACATTCAGGCATATAAATTTACTTTGTATCACACAGCCTGGTTACAATGCTGCTACCCATCCCATGTGTTCCCTATTAAGGGTTAATAAGTAAAGGGGTGTATATAAAAAATACCCCTTTCTGTCTCATTAGAGATATCTTTGCCAGAAGCTCAAGGAAGCAGGCTGAAGGGTCAGTGTTAGGACCCGCTTAGGGGGGTCTGCCTTGACGTTGGCAGGCGGGCATCCCTCCAATGGCCATTGGAGCAACTAAATGACCTCCATTTGTCTAAATATACATAGGGATTAAGGAAAAAGCGCAAGTAACATTTTCTTTTCTTTGGTTTTTACTATATATTGGGGCTGATGTGTGTTGTAGTCCTTGCTGCTTAAGCGCAGGACTTCTCTTTTTGTACTTGTATTTACTTTGTATCACACAGCCTGGTTACAATGCTGCTACCCATCCCATGTGTTCCCTATTAAGGGTTAATAAGTAAAGGGGTGTATATAAAAAATACCCCTTTCTGTCTCATTAGAGATATCTTTGCCAGAAGCTCAAGGAAGCAGGCTGAAGGGTCAGTGTTAGGACCCGCTTAGGGGGGTCTGCCTTGACGTTGGCAGGCGGGCATCCCTCCAATGGCCATTGGAGCAACTAAATGACCTCCATTTGTCTAAATATACATAGGGATTAAGGAAAAAGCGCAAGTAACATTTTCTTTTCTTTGGTTTTTACTATATATTGGGGCTGATGTGTGTTGTAGTCCTTGCTGCTTAAGCGCAGGACTTCTCTTTTTGTACTTGTATTTACTTTGTATCACACAGCCTGGTTACAATGCTGCTACCCATCCCATGTGTTCCCTATTAAGGGTTAATAAGTAAAGGGGTGTATATAAAAAATACCCCTTTCTGTCTCATTAGAGATATCTTTGCCAGAAGCTCAAGGAAGCAGGCTGAAGGGTCAGTGTTAGGACCCGCTTAGGGGGGTCTGCCTTGACGTTGGCAGGCGGGCATCCCTCCAATGGCCATTGGAGCAACTAAATGACCTCCATTTGTCTAAATATACATAGGGATTAAGGAAAAAGCGCAAGTAACATTTTCTTTTCTTTGGTTTTTACTATATATTGGGGCTGATGTGTGTTGTTGTCCTTGCTGCTTAAGCGCAGGACTTCTCTTTTTGTACTTGTATTTACTTTGTATCACACAGCCTGGTTACAATGCTGCTACCCATCCCATGTGTTCCCTATTAAGGGTTAATAAGTAAAGGGGTGTATATAAAAAATACCCCTTTCTGTCTCATTAGAGATATCTTTGCCAGAAGCTCAAGGAAGCAGGCTGAAGGGTCAGTGTTAGGACCCGCTTAGGGGGGTCTGCCTTGACGTTGGCAGGCGGGCATCCCTCCAATGGCCATTGGAGCAACTAAATGACCTCCATTTGTCTAAATATACATAGGGATTAAGGAAAAAGCGCAAGTAACATTTTCTTTTCTTTGGTTTTTACTATATATTGGGGCTGATGTGTGTTGTAGTCCTTGCTGCTTAAGCGCAGGACTTCTCTTTTTGTACTTATATAAAGGAATTGATGTTTTACTACGTGGCCTCCCAATGTACAGAGTCGACTTTTAAGAACCGTTTTTTCAGCACTTCTTCCAGTTGCTCCTATTACAGTAATAGTTCTTCCAGATGGAGGAGCAACTAGATTAGTCACCACTGAATGTTCAGCACCAGTGTCGATCATGAACGCACTCCTTTTTCCCCCTATTGATACATCGACCATAGGCTCCGCTCGACCAAGGGGGATGGAGCCCGGTCGGTATCAATAGTCCTCCATGACCGTGTCAGCCAATCCTACAAAGTCCCTACCTTCTCTATCGCGGGACCTTTGCGCTGCTGGAAAATACCTATCTTCCCTAACACTTCCTCTGTTCCCATTGCTCCCTCTATTACCATTACTCCCTCCGGGGCCTCCTCTACCTCTCGCTCTGCCTCTAAAGTTTCCATAACCTGTCCTAGGTCTGTCTCTCTCATACTGTTCTCTTCGCGGACACTCATTTCTCCAATGCCCTTCTTCCCTACAGTATGCGCACTGATATCTACTTAGAGGTTCCTCATTCCACTTACTATCGCCTCTATCTGGGCCCCGTCTATCTACGCCTGCGATCGCTACCGCTAACATATCTGCCTTTCTACGCATCTTACGCTCTTCCTCTTTCTTAGTCTCTGTTTCCCTGTTCATGTATACTTTATTCGCTACCTCCATTAGTTGGGTGATAGACATACCTGCCAACCCTTCTAACTTTTGTAGCTTGCGCTTAATATCTCCGTAAGCTTGGCTGACAAAGGCGGAGTTCACCATTCGGGAATTATCTGCGTCTTCCGGATTAAAGGGGGTATACAAGCGGTATGCCTCCAATAATCGGTCATAAAAGACACTGGGCGCTTCATCACTTTTCTGAATCACCTCAACTGTCTTCGACATATTAATGGCTTTCTTTCCTCCGGCTTTCATGCCAGCAATTATAGCGTCTCTATAGGCTCTGAGTTGAACCATATCAGCACCATTTACATTCCAGTCGGGATCGGTGTTAGGATAATGTGTTGCGGCCCATGCTGCTGGATTGGCTTGATTCAAAGCACGGGCTCTATCCTCTAGCGCTTTAATGGCCGCTTGATTAATCCTTGTCCTTTCCTCATTATTAAACAAAGTCATTAATAACTGCTGGCAATCAGCCCATGTCGGATTATGTGTCTGAACTATCGAGGTGAACAGATCGGTCATAGCTTGTGGTTTCTCAGTGTACGAGGAATTGTGGGTCTTCCAATTGAAGAGATCGGTAGTCGTGAACGGGACATATACGAAGACTGGGTCAGCATGTGCCATTTGACCTGCGGCATCGATATAGGCTGACCCGGGATTCAGGCGAAGAGGCATCTGATAATGTTTTAATTGTTGGGTACCGGTCAGTTGTCGGGTTAGTATGGGGCTACGTAGAGGGGCGTCAGTTAGAGGTTCCGGTCGGGGGGTAATAAAGCATGAGGATGTGGGAGCTTGGTTTTGGGAAAAGTTAGTAAATAGAACACTTCGAGCCGAGCTAGAAGAAGCTTGACCGGAAGTCTGAAGTGGCGCCAAATCAGGATATTCAGATCTAATGGGGGTTGGTTCTGGTTCCGGAAGGGGAGATTTAGTACGAGAGGGGGTGGATTCTGTACTGGAGGAGGAAGCGGAAGTGGATGGGGGCAATGGGGGAAGGGGTGCAGGACTTCCTGCATTCGCGTCACTTCCTCTTAAAGGAAAGTAAGGGGGCGGCAAAGGGATCTCGGACTCAGGGGGCGTGTCCAAAATGGGCCTAACACCAGTCCTAGTGGACAAACAAGTCCTAGCCACCATGAGGCGACATTGCTCCTCGTGGCATGTCTGAATCCATTTTGGCGAGTCATTTACGGCCTGTCTCCAACAATCAATATAAGGAAACTGCCCGTAAAGTTCAGGCCTACCCGATACAGCCACGTGTAAGCGCTGTACCAGAGTTGGATCCAAACTGCCACGTGGCGGCCATGCCGCAACCAAAGTAGGCCACTCCCTAGTACACAAAGTGACCAAACGTACAGGAGACATTTTAACCCCAAAATCACATGTTTTGAATCCCTTTTTAAAATTCTTCACCATACAACCTAAGGGATCCGGAATCGTTGACTGCGACGCGCCCATACTTATCAATGGAACGTCGTTGACAACGAATACTATGCACGCGTACTTTTCAACAGTCACACCCGTTTCCTCTGGCAACAGCACCACGTGGTACGGTTACCAAGTGAAACGTACACAATAACACAATAAACACTCAGGGAATTCCCATACACGCACAGCTGTTACACCAGTGACTAGATAATCAATATTATGCCCTTTGGCGAAACTATACAGTCACCCACGCTATAATTCTCTATATATGAATTACCCGTCTATAACACACCCCAGTAACATCGTCTTTTACAAATAGCGGTTACAGTACGGTTAGCATAGGTCAAAGCACAATTTAAGGTCACAATACAATTATTAGTGGTTATGGTGTTAAACATGCAATAGACGACAATGATTAGTACTTATATACAGTGTCAGTAAATATACAGGGTTATGGTACCGTGCACTATGATACAGCAACACACTATTAACACTCTCGCTAGACGGCTGAGCTCGCGCTGTCTAACAAGATATACACTTTACTAAACAATCTTTATCACATTTACAATTCCCAACTAAACTATTGGCCAGTACCTTGAATGGACTACCTAAAACTATCTACATCCGTTTTGGTTAGCCACACTGCCCAAGCACCACATATAGCGAGCTAGAGGACCGAATTTACACAGACGCCTCTTAGTCGATTACTATCAAAAATCTAGTGGGTTCCAAATTTACACGCCTTCCCACTTAGCCAAGATAGGTTGAGAGCTAGCGAACCGAATTTACACAGACGCCGCTTAGTCTCCCGGTCCCTCTGACCTAGCGAACAAAATATACACCCTAGAACGCTAGTCTAGACAAGACACCGGTGTCCGGCTAGGGCTATTTACACCAGAACCCTGCCTGACTAACAAAATCAAACGGTCTGACTAAAGAGCGTTCGATCGAGCGGTGCGCCTTCGCTCCTTCCCTCCGACAGAGGGGGCAGATTCCATACACAAATAACCCCTTATGGGCCTACCGCACAATCGGTATACCCCTAGTGGGTCTGCCGTCTAAAACAGCAGTTGTCTTACCTCCTCGTTCCTGAACCTGAGTTCACACTCATCGACGGGGACACCCCAGCACTTCTTACGTAGAGGCCGATGATCTCCTGGACAACAGACCAGTGGCGCCGAGACGAAGGGAGATCCACGCAGAAGTTCAGGGGTGCAGCCGTAGAGAACGTGGGCAAAGATAGACCGTCTCACGCCTCTGCCTCTCAGCTACCGTTGAACGATGAGCTTCCCGGCCAATGCACCAAATGATACCGGAGAAACTGACGGAAGCCAAGCACAGAGAGATGGATACAGGTTTCTTCAGGAAGGAAGAGATTCTTTATTGGATCACCGATCGGGACTCAGAGGGACTAATGTCACCAAAATACAGCAAGTTCTGAGCCCCGGACAATAGTGCAGGCTCCTTATATAGGCACATAACTCCTCCCATATTAAGCTCCACCCGCACATTCTCTTGACCAATCAATACAAATAAGAATTCACTTCCTGCTTGACCGCATGGCCTGTCCAGCACAATGGAGGAGGGGAATACTACATCCTGTATTCTTGCACATGCTCCGTACACTACTGATCGTATCTTGCCTCGTGCAACCAACTGATCGATACGTCAGCATATGCACGTACACATGCCACGTGGTAATCTCGGCCTACTAAATTTATTTTTACCGAGATTCCACCACACCACTACACCTGGAACAAACTAGAGAAAAATGTATCCCACGCCAAGGTTCAAAATAGCCTTTTGAATTACCCCAGGGTGTATTCTTTAATAAATAGTATGTGTTTGTGGGGAAGTTTCAATAACCAACCATCTAAACTACTCCAAATTGGAACATGGACACAGCATAAAACCTCAAAGTTAGAACAAAACTGAATGGCTGCGTCTCAAATGTGCCCCTTCAACATCCACATATACCTGGCAAAGGTACATGCGGGGGTATTTTTGTACTCAGCAGACATAGCTGAGCAACATATGAAGTATTATACAGTGGTAGTACACATAAGGTTTGCAAAATATACTGTGCAAACTCACTTTGTGTGTCAAAAAGGCTGAAAAAACGCTTATTACCACTACACCTGGTACAAGCTAGCGGAAAAATGATCCCACGCTAAGGTTCAAAATATGCATTTTGAAATACCCTGGGATGTCTTCTTTAAGATATGGTATGGCTTTATGGGGTATTTGGATTATATAGCCTGGTAAAATACTCTAAAATGGGACATGGGCACAGCGTAAAAATTTTAAGTTTGAAAAAAATGGAATGGCTGTGTCCCAAATGTGCCCCTCCGATGTCCACATATACCTGGCAAAGGTACATACGGGGGTATTTTTGTACTCAGCAGACATAGCTGAGCAACATAAGAAGTATTATACAGTGGTAGTACAGCAAAATATACTGTGCAAACTCACTTTGTGTGTCAAAAAGGCAGAAAAAAACGCTTATTACCACTACACTTGGTACAAGCTAGCGGAAAAATGATCCCACGTTAAGGTTCAAAATATGCCTTTTGAAATACCCTGGGGTGTCTTCTTTAAGAAATGGTAGGTCTTTGTGGGGTAGTTTGAATTTAAAACCTGCAAAGATGCTTGGAAATTGCACATAGGCCCAGCGTCAAAATTCAAAGTTCGGTAAAAACTGATATGGCTTGGTCTCCTATATGGCACTGTAGCTTCACAAAATAGTGCCAAAGACATTCATTGGGGGTGTCTTTTTACTCAGAAGACTTAGCTGAGCATAATTTGGGGGTTTTGAACTTAGTGGCACATATGAAATATACAAAATGCCCAGCAAAAATGCAATCCGTATGTAAAAAAAAATGCCCAAAATATTTTTTTACCACATACTTTGGCATATATTGGTGAAATAATGGGGGCATGCTAAGGCACAATATGCACCTTATGAGATACCCTGGAGTGTCTACTTTTACAAATGGTAGGCCTTTGTGGGGGGTTTTTGAACAGTCAAACTGTTATAATACCCCAAATGGAAGCATAGGCTCATTAAATCCGTCTTTCAAAACTACTGTGAATACTGAAAAGGGCAGGTCTCCTGTATGGCACTGTAGCTTCACGAAATAGTGCCAAAGACATACAATGGGGGTGTCCTTTTACTCAGAAGACTTAGCTGAGCATAATTTGGGGGGTTTGAACTTAGTGGCACATATGAAATATACAAAATGCCCAGCAAAAATGCAATCCGTATGTAAAAAAAGCACAAAATTATTTTTTACCACATACTTTGGCATATATTGGTGAAATAATGGGGGCATGTTAAGGCACAATATGCACCTTATGAGATACCCTGGAGTGTCTACTTTTACAAATTCAAACTACTATAATACCCCAAATGGAAGCATAGGCTCATTAAATCCGTCTCTCAAAATTCGACTGTGAATACTGGAAAGGACAGGTCTCCTATATGGCACTGTAGCTTCACAAAATAGTGCCAAAGACATAAAATGGGGGTGTCATTTTACTCAGCAGATGTAACTGAATACAAAATAAAACTTTGTACAGGAATAGCACACACTAACTTTACAAAATACACATGAGAAGTTCTTTGTTATAAGTTTGTGTGCCAAAACCCCCCAAAAACACAATTTTACTCCAATATTTAGCAGAGGTTGGCGGTGAAATGGCTACGTAGAAAGTGTCAAAACAACCTTAGGTAAATAGCCTGTGGTGTCTACTTTATATAAATATATACTTTTGTGTGGCAATTTTGTTTTCTTTTATGGCTATTAAGCTTACAAGACAAACATACCAAATTCTAAAATCGCCCACACTAAAAGTTTATTTTACTCCTTGTGCTTTGTGACCTGTAACTACCAAAAAAAACTTAAAATCCCAGACACATTATATATTCTGTAAATCAGAACAACTAAATGAATTTATTTTTAATTACTTTCCTTAACCTGCACTAATTGTGCACACATTATTATTGCAAAAACGGGGGGGCGGGGCTTGGAGGCCATGCTGAACGGTCGCAGGCTGCAGGAGCTCCTGCTTCAAACCGACTGAAAGGCAATATGTACCACTCGAAAGACGACTTACAGCTACAAAAATGCCACCACAAGCAAGGGGACAACGGGGTGCACAAATCGGTACCCGTCCAGCGACGTTTCCACCGGTATGCACCCGACACCCCAGCAAGGCCCACTAGCATGGCGGGCACAGGGGAGACGGCCGCTCTCCTGCCGCCAATGACGGCGAGACCGTGGACCCAGAGCCCTCGTTCCCCCCCCCCCCATGGTCCAGCGGGGGTTATCGCGGACCACCTTTTTACAGTCTCCCTAACGAAGGGTACCCAAGCGGCAAGATCTCTGAAACGAGAAAACGATACTGAGGCCTACAAAATGGCGTCTAACCCGCACGCCGCAGCCATGTACAGTGCCAAGGAAGAAACCGAGCTCCGGCTCAATGGCTTATTCAGCGCTTTATGGGAGAAGCTTGAGGCACTCTTCTGGCCAGCAGCGCAAGGTATGCCACCAGACAGCACTACACAGGGCTTAACAGGGGCAGCCGGAGGGACAGCAGTAACTCCCCATCCGGACCTCACTCCCAAGTCGAGCAGGCATCCTCACCGGGCAGCTCCAAAGGCGGCAAAAGAGAAACCTACAGAGAGCAGGCAAGGCCTGGAAAAGACCATCATGGGGCAACCAGCAAGCAGACACCATCGGCTACACCACATACTTACCAACTCCAGGCGCAAGAACCGGAGAGGCACAGCCTTTCGAGACAGATCCAAAATGGCGGACACAGCGAACCGACGACGCAGGAAACCAAGCAGCCCGCGACCGAACCAAGCAAGGAGATCTGCAACCGGGACTAACCAATACTCAGACAGTCAGTCAAGTAAAGCATGGCGCAGGTTTACAGTGATACACCCCAGCGAACTCCTTGCCTACACCTGGCACGTTGCCATGTCAGGACTGCAGGCTCTCTGGACACTGACTGCACCATGGGGTGATGACATACCCCGAACAGGCAAGGGTTGACCAGACACCATCATCGGGACTGCTGTTATTATCTTTTTATTGTTACTTTTTTTTTTTTTTTTTTATTAATGCCAGAAGTCTAATTTATTTTAAATAAGAGCATAAAGTTCAACATACATTACATAATTGTTTAGCTTTAACTTCTAATTGCGTGCCATTTTGCACTGCTGTTTAGGCGCTAGCATAAATAGCAACTAAAATACTGTTACCCTCATATGATGTTTTAATGCTCCGGCACCGCTGGCCTCCCTGCTCGGCCTGTACTTAAATGTTTAGTTAATACCCATGCCTAGAATGCGTAGGACGGCTATTTTGACTAACAAGCTGGACATAGTAAAGTTTTTCAGGGCAGGCACCTAGGGAGAATAGCGATGTTTAGGCATGCTTTATATTGTAGGCGAGCTATAGATTGTATTTATATTTTGATTCTACTGAGAACTTCTGCCAGGCTATGCGCTACCTTGCTTTAAGCATTTCACGTCATGGCCTACATATGTATAATGTGACCGTACTTTGTTACTAGCTGGCCCTATCTAAACCTAAGCCCAGCTAGCAATGTTCTATACGCGTAAGGCCTGGCATGATAGATGATATACTCTAAAAATCGATGTCAAGCATACCCTAACGCACACAATAAGCTCTGTTCAGCTTGTTAATATTGACAGTGTTGATGTCAAAATTGTGCATATATCCTTTTTAACATACCTGCTCCTGCACCTCAAGCAATGCACACCCAGCAGGTTTAATTAGCACCATTAACCCACGCTTGTAACTCGCTTAAAAAGTCAAGCTATCTGTATATTTTTCTGCCTCATAGGTGAGACAGCGTACGTTCACATGTTTGGAAGGGGCATATGTGTCTACCGAAGCAAGCCTGTAACCCTATCGTGTCTTACTGCCTTAGACATAATAATTCAGAGTGTTGCATAATTTAAATCGCATGTTTACCACGTTTTGTATTTTTATGCAACTGCCTACATCTTGTTATTTTCATGTTCTAAAATATAAAAATCGTGCTGTATAACAAGCCACATGTTGAAATGATGACAAACCGCTTGCAGCAGCTGTTGTGGCGCTGTACGCTTTACTGTTACTCCATGCACGAATAAAAATAAAGAATTTAAAAAAAAAAAAAAAAAAATATTATTGCAAAAACTGTAAAAAAACTCAAAATTTTTCATATTTTTTGCATTTTTCTGTATTTTTTTTTATAATAAAGAAGCATTTAAGTATATATATATATGTTACATCAAAATAAAGCCCTTTCGGGGGGCGGAGCCAGCTGCAGACCAGCACGGACGCATCGTACATCGCTCCGTGCGAAAACGAGCAATAACGTGACATAACGGCGGAAAACAGCCACTATCCCTTCCCAAACTAGACCAAAAGTCGAGGCAACAAATATGGGCAAGAAAACAAAAAAGCCACGACAAGACAAAACGCTGCACAGCCGCGACATTGGCGAACTCCTGCGGAACTCGCAGAAGGCCGCATGGGAGAAGATGGCACTGGGTGAGGATGAATACTCCGACTCATCGGGAGACTTTTATCCAGACCCAGACACAGGCGCATCACCCAGCCAGCCCACAGGGCATAATACCAAAACCTCCCAGGCAGGAGAACCGGTCACAGCAGCCCTGCTGACGAAAATGTTTATGGAGCTTAGACAAGACCTGGCGGCCGACCGAGCTCACTTCAAAGAGGCCATGGAGGGGGCCACCACGAGGCTCACCCACTTGGAAACCAAAACTACCTCCCAAGATGAACGTATAACCACCCTAGAAGACAAACTAACTGACCTCCATAAGCAACAAGTCGGCACAGCAGAGAGGGTGGAGGCCATGGAGGACCACAGAAGGAGACTCAATTTGAAGGTTAGAGGGGTGCCTAACGATATAGGGCTACCAGACCTCCCACACTATATGAGGCGCCTGCTAGCAACACTACTGCAACCCAAACAGGAAAAACTGCTTAAGATAGATGGACTGTTCCGTCGGCCCAAGCCGACTAACGCACCCACCACAGCCACGGCTGATATAATCGTACGATTTCAATCCCACCAAGACAAGGCCGCGGCCCTAACAGCGACCCGAGGGAAAACCCCTCTAATATTCGAGGACTCTCAACTACTACTCTTTCCAGACCTAACGAGAAGCACCCTAAATTGGCGCAAATCACTGCAACCAAGCCTTCAACAGCTGAGATCCAACAATATTCAGTATCGCTGGGGCACACCAAGGCTCCTCACCTTAACATTCCGAGGGTCTATCTTCCGGGCGAGAAGCCCACAAGAACTGGTCACTCAGCTGAGCCAACTAGGCCTGTCGGTCACACGACCAGAACCCACAACTTCCTTGTCCAGACTGAACCCCACCGCGACAAAATAATTTATACCCAGAGCATCTCGACGCACCACGCAAGCTGGGGACACAACCTGAATACTACCAAATGACCATCTCTCCATCCTTTTAGGATGCCATAGACTCCGCCACTAAGACCCGTGACTATACTCACCTATATTCACCAAGTTATATTGTTGTAATGTTGCTCGTTTTCATTTTTTCTTTCATCCTTTTCATATTTATTTTATGCTAGCTAGATATTTCTCTGGCGTACTGTCACCAAGAGTGTAACCCTAATTCATTTACGTACCCAGGCATACCAGAGAGAGTTGATGCTCCATAATGTTTAGTTCAGGGATTATCACGCAGCTACAGTGAATGCTCGTTTTCATTTTTTCTTTCATCCTTTTCATGTTTATTTTATGCTAGCTAGATACTTCTCTGGCGTACTGTCACCAAGAGTGTAACCCTAATTCATTTACGTACCCAGGCATACCAGAGAGAGTTGATGCTCCATAATGTTTAGTTCAGGGATTATCACGCAGCTACAGTGAATGCTCGTTTTCATTTTTTCTTTCATCCTTTTCATGTTTATTTTATGCTAACTAGATACTTCTCTGGCGTACTGTCACCAAGAGTGTAACCCTAATTCATTTGCGTGCCCAGGCATACCAGAGAGAGTTGGTGCCCCATAATGTTTAGTTCAGGGATTATCACGCAGCTACAGTGAATATGCCCGCATACAAAGAGGCCCCAAGTCAGAACGACATGTTGAGACACAAGCTCTGATACAACCCCCCCCCCCCCCCTCCTCTTACCCCTTATGTCAAAATATGGGATAACTCAATGTCACAAATCCCCGCAGGGGGTGCCCTTTCCCCTTGTGCACTTAAATGCTCGAAACTTATAAATGCCTGTATGTTACCTTTACCTTACTTCGGTGCTCAAGGGATGATCATTACACTGTACTACAAATGTTGTCCTACTTGTTTTTGAAAAACAACCAAAACCCTCTCAGCATGGGACAGTGATCCCACTACTACTTACATATGTATTGTTAACTGTGATTTCTCAGGGCGATAGCCAACATATTGTACCGTATTGCCTTATTAACATGCTGAGAGATAAAAAAATAAAGAATTTAAAAAAATAAAGCCCTTTCTGTCCTTTAAAAAACGGTATATAATATGCATCGGTGCAATAAATTAGTAAAATGCAAATTGCAGTTGAATGCAAACAGCAAAAAATGCCATTGTCATTAAGTGAATGGATGTAATGGATGCAGTGTGTGTGTGTCAGTGTAGTGGATGCAGTGTGTGTGTGTCAGTGTAATGGATCCAGTGTGTGTGTGTGTGTCAGTGTAGTGGATGCAGTGTGTGTGTCAGTGTAGTGGATGCAGTGTGTGTGTGTGTCAGTGTAGTGGATGCAGTGTGTGTGTGTGTCAGTGTAGTGGATGCAGTGTGTGTGTCAGTGTAGTGGATGCAGTGTGTGTGTGTCAGTGTAATGGATGCAGTGTGTGTGTCAGTGTAGTGGATGCAGTGTGTGTGTGTCAGTGTAATGGATGCAGTGTGTATGTCAGTGTAGTGGATGCAGTGTGTGTGTGTGTCAGTGTAGTGGATGCAGTGTGTGTGTGTCAGTGTAATGGATGCAGTGTGTGTGTGTCAGTGTAGTGGATGCAGTGTGTGTCTCAGTGTAGTGGATGCAGTGTGTGTGTCAGTGTAATGGATGCAGTGTGTGTGTCAGTGTAGTGGATGCAGTGTGTGTGTCAGTGTAGTGGATGCAGTGTGTGTGTGTGTCAGTGTAATGGATGCAGTGTGTGTGTCAGTGTAGTGGATGCAGTGTGTGTGTCAGTGTAGTGGATGCAGTGTGTGTGTGTCAGTGTAATGGAGGCAGTGTGTGTCAGTGTAGTGGATGCAGTGTGTGTGTGTGTCAGTGTAGTGGATCCAGTGTGTGTGTGTCAGTGTAATGGATGCAGTGTGTGTGTCAGTGTAGTGGATGCAGTGTGTGTGTCAGTGTAATGGATGCAGTGTGTGTGTGTGTCAGTGTAGTGGATGCAGTGTGTGTGTCAGTGCAGTGAATGCAGTGTGTGTGTCAGTGTAGTGGATGCAGTGTGTGTGTTAGTGCAGTGAATGCAGGGTGTGTCAGTGTAGTGGATACAGTGTGTGTGTCAGTGTAGTGGATGCAGTGTGTGTGTCAGTGTAATGGATGCAGTGTGTGTGTGTGTGTCAGTGTAGTGGATGCAGTGTGTGTGTCAGTGTAGTGGATGCAGTGTGTGTGTCAGTGTAGTGGATGCAGTGTGTGTGTTTAGTAGTGTATGCATGTAAATGTAAAGTTATTCCCCCCTCCCTGTTTCTTACCTGGTTCAGAGAGAGGGGAAGATTCTTTGATCCCTGGTGGTCCGGTGCCATTGTGGGCCCCCCCCCCCCGGCTCCCTATCCTTGCAGAGGGAGCCCAGCGGACTGTAGCTGTACTTTACAGCATTTCCTGCTCTCTAACTCCCGCGAGATGTGTTATGCGCGCCTGGCGGAGCGTTGCCATGGCAACGCTCTAACGGCCGCACATCTCGCGGGAGTTAGAGATCAGGAAATGCTGTAAAGTACAGCTACAGTCCGCTGGGCCCCCTCTGCAAGTATAGGGAGCCGGGGGGCCCGCGGCTGCACCTAAATATAGCGATCATCGCTGTATATAGGTGCAGAGAGTAATTGTGGGGCCCTGGACTGCCAAAGCAGTCCGGGCCCCCCAGGACCGCCGGGCCCTTGACAACCGTCACGGTTGTCACCCCCTGATGGCGGCCCTGATCAGGATGCCCAAACGTGGCACCACTTTTAGACTGGGAGCATCAGTTAATGCGTTCACTCAATCACAAGCTCCCCAATCAGAAAAGTGAATGAAATAAAGTATGCGTCCTTTCCACTCACTTTCTCAATGAAGAGCTTCTGTCAGCTAATGCTCTCAGCCTATAAGCGACACTCACTCCAAGGCTTCAGACCTTTAGAGGAAGTGTTTGGGGTTAAACGGTTAATGGTTTAACATCTTATGGTGAGATGGTGCCATGGACCTCATCACACCATGACAACTTCATTGTGATGGTGTTATGGTGGTCAGAGTATCCCTTTAATGCCACAACCACAACATGGGAAATTAAATTGTTTCTGTTCTTGTCAATTAAACTCCAATTTAATTTTCAATTGGCTTACATTTCCATAGACATTATGCAGTCAGCCATTCTCTCTGCAACTAGAACAGAGCTGTCAATAGGCAGATCCCCAGATGTAAATGTTGTAGAACTACAACTCCCATGATGCTTTGTCATTCTAAAGGCATGCAAAGCATCATGGGAGTTGTAATTGTACAACATCTGGGATCTACCTATTGTGATCTACCCTGATCTAGAACATCAAGTTCTATTGTGATGTCACTAACCAGAGAATAGAGAACCCTATTCTTGCTGGTTGTACTAGCATTCCACAAGCATTTTCATTGCAGTGGGATGATTTATTAAGAGAATGGGTAACGCTATTTCTATATTTGAATATCCTCTGGTTTCATGGCTGTGGGGTAATCAATCCCCACCCAGGAATTCTACTAAAAAAGAATTCAAAAAACAGCCAAAGATCCAGCCTTCTACGGACAGGTAAGTAAATATCTGCTACATGTATCATATTAGATAGAGCTATTAGAAGTTGGGGTTAGAGTTCAATAGAGATTAGAATAAAGGATGGTTTGTTAATGGGCATCATCTCTATAAATAACACAGCTTTCCTGTAGATTTAACAGTGTCATCTTGAAATGAAAAGTAATAGAAGGGTTACATTTCTTAAAATGTGAATTTAAGTTTCATCTTTTAGTTATTTTTGATGAGATAAAAAAAATGAACAAAAAAATAAATAAAATGAAAGTGTTTATTTAGCCTAGCCCATTTATAGGTATTGAAATAAAGCAAGCAGGCAAGTTATACAGGGGTGCAAAAAAAAAAAAAAACCAAAGTAAAATATATAAGAATTATCAAAGCCGTTTCTAACTGCTCGATTCTTTACCATTTGGGAGTCAAATCACTTTGATTATGCAGCTCTAATCAAACCTCCCTGAACTTGACCTAAAGAGTCTCCCATTCACATTTCCTGTGAATAGAGATCTAATGTTGAAGCTTCCTTTATTGCACAGTCCGCTTAAATTAGAATTTTATCTCCCATATTCTGTTAATAGCCTGCAGGAACCTCCTGTGTGCTATGAATGGTCAATTAACAGTGCAGTACATAAAATCTGCAAAGTAAACACACAGTGCTGTTACATCTGATTGAAACGGAAACAATTTTTTTTGTCAAGTTGGTTGTGTGAGTCACTGCCCGGGGAGGTTTGGCTAGAGTTGCATGAACAGAAACAAAACTGATTTAACTCTTAAATGGCATAGAATGAGTTGCAGTGAATCATCTATACACCAACACTGCTTCATTAAGCTAAAGTTGTGTTGGTGCTTAGAGACGTTTTTTTAATATTGTCAAAGAACAAAGACAAAATTACAAAATCTTGATCTTGGCGTTATGGTGACCGGAGTATCCCTTTAATGCCACAACAACAAATTGAAAAATTAAGTGGTTTCTGTACCTATCATTTAAATTCTATTTAAATTTTCAATTGGATTTCAATTTAATAGACATTATGCAGTCAGTCATTGTTTCTGCATTTAGACAATCAGGTTCGATTGTGATGTCACTGACCAGAGGACAGAAACCCTACTCCTACTGGTCCTACTACCATTTCACAGGCATTTTCATTGCAGTGAGATTATTTACAGAGACCATGAGTAACGCTATTTCTATATTTGAACATCCCCTGGTTTCATGGCTGTGGGGTACTCAACCCCCACCCAGGAATTCTACTAAAAAAGAATTAAAAAAACAGTCAAAGATCCAGCCTTCTACGGACAGGTAAGCTGCTACAGCTATCGTATTAGATAGGGTTATTAGAAGATGGTGATCAGAGTAAGATAGAGGTTAGAATAAAGGATGGTTTGTTAATGGGCATCATCGCTATAAATAACATAGCTTTCCTGTACATTTAATAGTGTCATCTTGAAATTAATGGGAGTAATATAAGGGTTAAAATCCTTAATATGTGAATTTAATTGTCATCTGTTAAGAAGAGTACCTAACAGATAAGCTAAAACAAACAAACCAATGAATGTGTGTGGCCTAGTTCATTTGTAGTGATACAATTTGAAATAAAATAAACAGGCATGATAAACAGGGGTGTTAAAAAAAAAAAAGTTAAATATATAGGAATTAATAAAGGTGTTTTGAGACCCTGATCAGATAGCACAATCCTGGGATGAAATGCAGAATGACATTAATTTGAGAAATCAAAGTTAGTTAGTTAACCACACAACTAATAATGCATAATATATAATGCCTTCTTTTATCATCTCCTAAACACACTCGGTTATTCCAGAAATAGAATTTCAAATGTATGAAATATTAAAATTCATTAATCATTTTTTCTTTCCTAAATAGGCTTAAAGCTGAGCCCCAGACATTACCCCAGGTATCACCTAATCTGGATGTTTGTCCAGATCCTGAGAAGGGTAAGAAATGGGAGCCATGGAAGCAGAAAGGTGGGCTTGTGAAAGAAACTCGAAAAATGTACCAACACGGCAGAAAGAGTCTTCGCTTTCCCCCTTCTGTTACATCTAAATTTGCAGAGCTTGATGAAAGGTAAATAGTGTATGATCATATTAATCAATGGGGGCGGGGGGGGAGGGGGGAATCTTGTGCTTATTTTCTATTGTTGATATTTTGTTTGAACAAATTGACATTTTAACCTCCTATACTGCTGTGAGAATTAGACTGACCATTTTGTTTGTGTTTTTCTTCAAAAGCTTTAGACGTACCTTTGTCAGCTATGGAATAGAGCATAAGATTCCCGATGTACCATACTATATTCGGGTGACTCCAACAAAAACCAGCAAACTAAAGACGTGTGCTCGGCTACCTAGGTAAGTGTATCATTAGACACAGAATAACTGACCACAATGCTATTAGGACATCCAAATAAAACTGCAGTGTCCTCAGTAAGCCAATACCCTGGTTCCCTCACTGAATGTCTGTGTACACAGAAAACCAATGAGAGAAGAACCACAGATAGAGAAATATGTCACTGCTCTTTCTGAACCAACATCACAAATCACTGGGAAGTACTAGGGCAAAGTAACTTACTAAGCATTACCTAATTTCCATAAGGAATGCATTTTAAAATATACAGAAGATTTTATCGTACGAATAAACTAATGAAATTGCGGTAACCAGAATCCAATATATGAAAAATAAATGATCTGATAGTGTCCCTTTAAGCTGTCACAAGTCTAGAGGACATTCTTTGTCATACGTCTACGGAGAGGTAAGTGGACAGCGGCTGCAAGTATCCTATTAAATAGGGTTATTGGAAGATGGAGGTCAGAGATGGGTCACAATACGACCCAAATAATAATTACTTATTTTATCATCTCCTAAACACACTCAGTTATTCCAGAAACAAAACATCCAATGTGTGAAATATGAAACTTCACTAATCACTTTTTCTTTCTTAAATAGGCTACCTCTTAAAGCTGAGCCCCAGATATTGCCCCAGATATCACCTAATCTGGATGTTTGTCCAGATCCTGAGAAGGGTAAGAAATGGGAGCCATCAAAACAGAATGGTGGGCTTGTGGAAGAAATTCTAAAAAGTTACCAACAAGGCATAAAGAAACTTCGCCTTCCCCCTTCTGTTGCATCTGAATTTGCAGAGCTTGATGAAAGGTAAATACTGTATTATCAAATTAATCAATGGGGGGAATCTTGTGCATTTTTCTATTGTTGATATTTTGTTTTAACAAATTTACATTTTAACCTCTATGATGGGTGATATAAGAAGTGGACTGACCATTTTGTGTTTTGTGTTTTTCTTTAAAACCTTTAGACATACCTTTGTCAGCTTTGGAAAACAGGATAAGATTCCCGAAGTACCATACTATATTCGGGTGACTCCAACAAAAACCAACAAACTAAAGACGTGTGCTCGGCTACCTAGGTAAGTGTATCATGAGACACAGAATGATTGACCACAATGCTATTAGGACATCCAAATGAAACTGCAGTGCCCTCAGTAAGCCAATACCCTGGTTCCCTCACTGGCTGGCTGTGTACACAGAAAATCAATGAGAGAAAAAACACAGACAGAGAAACATGTAAATTCTGTTTCTGAACCAACATCACAAATCAGTGGGGAGTGCTACGGCAACGTAACTTACTAAGCATTACCTAAACTTCCATAAGGAATGCATTTAAAAAAAAAAAAAACAGAATCTTTTATGGTACGAATAAACTACTGAAATTGCTGTAACCAGAATTGAATATATGAGACAAATGATATGATAGTGTCACTATAAGCTGTCACAAGTCTAGAGGATATTCTTTGTCATACGTTTACGGCAGGGGTGGGGAACCTTTGGCCCTCCAGATGTTTTGGACTACATCTCCATTGATGCTTTGCCAGTATTATGGTTGTAAGAAGATTATAGGAGATGCAGCCCAAAACATCTGGAGATCCCAAGGCTCCCCACCCCTGGTCTACAGAGAGGTAAGTGGACAGCGACTGCAAGTATCATATTAGATAGGGTTATTAGAAGATGGAGGTCAGAGTTCAATAAAAATTAGAATAAAGGATGGTTTGCTCATGGGCATCACCTCTATAAATAACATAGCTTTCCTTTAGATGTAATAGTATCATCTTAAAATGAATGGGAGTAATATACGGGTTAAAGTACTTAAAATATGAATATGGATTTCATCTTTTAGTTATTTTTCATAAAAGACAAGATAAAAAATGAACTAAAAAATGAATGTGTGTAGCCTAGCCCATTTGTAGTGATTGAAATTAAATAAGCAGGCATGGTATACAGGGGTGCAAAAAATAAAATATATAGGAATTAAGAAAGGTTTTTGAGGCCCTGATCAGACAGCACCAACAGGGATGAAATGCAGGAAGAAATTAGTCCAGACATTTTATAGGTTTTACAAATCATATTGAATTATTTAACCATTACAATACAACCCAAATAATAATAATGCATAATATATAATGGCTTCTTTTATCATCTCCTAAACACACTCGGTTATTCCAAAAATATACCATCCAATGTGTGAAATATGAAACTTCACTAATCACTTTCTCTTTCCTAAATAGGCTACCTCTTAAAGCTGAGCCCCAGATATTGCCCCAGATATCACCTAATCTGGATGTTTGTCCAGATCCTGTAAAGGGGAAGAAAGGGGAGCCATGGAAACAGAATGGTGGGTTTGTGGAAGAAATTCTACACAATTGCCAACAAGGCACAAAAATATTTTGCCTTCCCCCTTCTGTTACATCTAAATTTGCAGAGCCTGATGAAAGGTAAATACTGTATGATCACATTAATCAAAGGGGGGGGGGGGGACAGGGGGGTAAGGTCTGGTGATTTTTATCTATTGTTGATGTTTGTTTTAACAAAGTGAGATTTAACCTCTATGCTGGGTGCTGGAATAATTAGCCTGACCTTTATTTTTTTTGTGTGTTTTTCTTCAAAAGCTTTAGACATAACATTAATGTCAGATATGGAAAAGAGGAGAATATTCCCGAAGTACCATGCTATATTCGGGTGACTCCAACAAAAACCAACAAACTAATGACATATGGTCAGACACCTAGGTAAGTGTATTACGAAACACAGAATGATTGACCTTATATATATATACACATATACAAATAAAACTGCAGTGTCCTCAGTAAGCCAATACCCTGGTTCCCTCACTGGCTGTCTGTGTACACAGAAAATCAATGAGAGAAAAAACACAGACAGAGAAACATGTCACTGCTCTTTCTGAACCAACATCACAAATCAGTGGGGAGTGCTACGGCAACGTAACTTACTAAGCATTACCTCATTTCCATAAGGAATGCATTTATAAAAAAAACAAAAACAGAATCTTTTATGGTACGAATAAACTACTGAAATTGCTGTAACCAGAATTGAATATATGAGACAAATGAAATGATAGTGTCACTATAAACTGTCACAAGTCTAGAGGATATTCTTTGTCATACGTCTACGGCAGGGGTGGGGAACCTTTGGCCCTCCAGATGTTTTGGACTACATCTCCATTGATGCTTTGCTAGTATTATGGCTGTAAGAAGATTATAGGAGATGGAGTCCAAAACATCTGGAGGTCCGAAGGCTCCCCACCCCTGGTCTACAGAGAGGTAAGTGGACAGCGACTGCAAGTATCATATTAGATAGGGTTATTAGAAGATGGAGGTCAGAGTTCAATAAAAATTAGAATAAAGGATGGTTTGCTCATGGGCATCACTTCTATAAATAACATAGCTTTCCTTTAGATGTAATAGTTTCATCTTAAAATGGATGGGAGTAATATACGGGTTAAAGTACTTAAAATATGAATATGAATTTCATCTTTTAGTTATTTTTCATAACAGACAAGATAAAAAATGAATGTGTGTAGCCTAGCCAATTTGTAGTGATTGAAATTAAATAAGCAGGCATGATACAGGGGTGCAAAAAATAGATAAAATATATAGGAATTAAAATAGGTGTTTTGAGGCCCTGATCAGACAGCACCAACAGGGATGAAATGCAGGATGAAATTAGTCCAGACATTTCATAGGTTTTACAAATCATATTGAATTATTTAACCATTACAATACAACCCAAATAATAATAATGCATAATATATAATGGCTTCTTTTATCATCTCCTAAACACACTCAGTTATTCCAAAAATATACCATCCTATGTGTGAAATATGAAACTTCACTAATCACTTTCTCTTTCTTAAATAGGCTACCGCTTAAAGCTGAGCCCCAGATATTGCCCCAGATATCATCAAATCTGGATGTTTGTCCAGATCATGTAAAGGGGAAGAAAGGGGAGCCATGGAAACAGAATGGTGGGTTTGTGGAAGAAATTCTACACAATTGCCAACAAGGCACAAAAATATTTTGCCTTTCCCCTTCTGTTACATCTAAATTTGCAGAGCTTGATGAAAGGTAAATACTGTACGATCACATTAATCAAAGGGGGGAAGGGGGTAAGGTCTGGTGATTTTTTTTATCTATTGTTGATGTGTGTTTTAACAAAGTGAGATTTAACCTCTATGCTGGGTGCTGGAATAATTAGCCTGACCTTTATTTTTTTTGTGTGTTTTTCTTCAAAAGCTTTAGACATAACATTAATGTCAGATATGGAAAAGAGGAGAAAATTCCCGAAGTACCATGCTATATTCGGGTGACTCCAACAAAAACCAACAAACTAATGACATATGGTCAGCCACCTAGGTAAGTGTATTATGAAACACAGAATGATTGACCTTATATATATACACATATACAAATAAAACTGCAGTGTCCTCAGTAAGCCAATACCCTGGTTCTCTCACTGGCTGTCTGTGTTCACAGAAAACCAATGAGAGAAGAGCCACATACAGAGAAACATGTCACTGCTCTTTCTGAACCAACATCACAAATCACTGGGAAGTACTACGGCAACGTAACTTACTAAGGATGACCTAATTTCCATAATGAATGCTTTTTAAAATAAACAGACGCTTTTATGGTACAACATAAACTACTGAAATTGTTGTAACCAGAATGTATTATATGAAATATAAATGATCTGATAGCGTCACTATAAGTTGTGCGATAACTGATAAAAACAAAGTGATATGGTGGCTAACGGACCAAAGTAAGAGAATAGCTGAAGAGTAATAAGATAAATGACAAAATGGGCTGATGAATGGAAAGGGAGGAAAGGATAGAATTGTTACAATTGTATTTTAACTTTTCCTAATTAATTGCAGGGACCCATTCCGTTTTACTAAAGTAAAGCCTACATTACTTCCAAGACAAATCATAGCAACTGAAAAGGCTGCAAGTGTCCCAGAAGAGGAAGTGGTCAAAAAAGGACCAGAAAATGAAAAAGATTCTGCTGAGTATTATAAACAGAATACTATTCTACAGCCTGAACCTGTCACAAGTCTAGAAGATATTCCTTGTCCTTTGCTGCAGTCTATGTCTCTAGAGCCTACAGCGATTTTCACATGCGTAGAAAACAACAATTCTCTAGAATGCCCTGTTTGCACTATCGAACCTCATACAAATAGATTGACAGAGGATATGCCAGTGAACCTTAGTCACCCACAGTCCACTTTCAGTTCATCTAACCCTACAAATCTAGATTCACAGAACCCAGTCACAGGTCATTGTCATTTACTGCAGTCTATGTCTCTAGAACCTACAGAGGTTGTCATGTGTTTAGAAGACAACAATTCTCTCGAGTGCCCTTTTCGTACTATCGAACCTCATACAAGTGAATTGACAGATGAGTTGACAGTAAACCTTGATCAGCCACAGTCCACTTTGAGTTGTCCATCTGAGCCTACAAATATATATTCTCAAGACCCAGTCACAGTTGGTCCTTCACTGCAGTCTATGTCCATAAAGCCTACAGAGATTGTCACATGTTTAGAAGACAACATTTCTCTAGAGTGCCATGTTTGTGCAATCGAGCCTCATACTCTGCCACAGTCCACTTCAAGTTGTCATCCTGAACCTACTAATCTAGATTCCCTGGAGACTGCCACAGTTCAGGAACAGAGTATTCTTCTTGATGTCCCAGTTTGTCCTGCTAAACCACACACTAATGAAATGTTAGAGGAGCTGCCAGTAAACTCTGCCACTGTGATTTATCCCTCTGAGACGACTTTGGATTCCCCCACTGTTAAGCATGAGGAGTTGTTTCTAATTAAGAAAGAGGGCACCCCTGAGCAGAAGCAAATTGGGATAAAGAATAATCAGCCTGCATCATATAGGAGCCTGAGCTGTGACCCTAAAGAGAAAGGATTGCCAGAAACAGAAGAAAAAGAACAACCTGGTAAGGCTGATGTGGTTTCAAAGCCAATTACAGAACGCCAAGACCTTGCAGTACCTTCACTCCAAGATAGGTTGAATAGCAAAGCAAAGGTAGAAAGGGTATGCTACGATAGGAATTTCTTACTCCAATTCAAATCGATCACGCAGGAACCAAAGGACTTCTCTGAAATCTGTAAAATCCACCAAGGCATGGTTATTAGACCTCACCTTCGGCCAGTAGATCCATCACATTTGACTCGCAGGAATTGGACACCTCAATCTGGAAATTCCTGCCACCCTGCTAAGGGTAATCGCAGATTGCCACCTGGAATCCATCAAATGAAGTCTCAGCTAGCTCCTGTTAAAGAACGTCGACAAATCCTTGAACTAAATGAGAATGTGAAACTGCAAAAATGTGAAAAAGCTTGGAGACCTCCCATGAAAAGGGCAAACGAAGAACCCAGTAGAGTCAAGGCTGAAGAACTGTTTCGGAAAGTTCGCGGTATCCTGAATAAGATCACTCCTCAGACATTCGAGCACTTAATCCATCAGGTGAAGGACCTCTCCGTAGACACTGAGTATCAGCTTAAAGGAGTTGCTGAACTCATATTTGAAAAAGCAGTAGCAGAGACTCATTTTGCAGTTATATATGCAAACATGTGCAACTGGCTAAAGATGCTTGAGGTCCCAACTGAAGAAAATCGTGAAGTGTCCATTACGTTCTGCAGGCTGCTAATAAGGCTCTGCCAGGTGGAGTTTGAGAGAGGTGAAAAGGGTGGTGAAAGAATTGAAGAACTGCAGAAGGAACTGGACGCTGCTATATCACCTAATGAAAAGGCTCGACTAAAGGAAGAATTAAGTGATGCCTGTAAAAGAGCACGCAGGCGATCCCTTGGAAACATCAAATTTATTGGGGAGCTATTTAAATTAAAGTTGATCTCAGAAGCCACAATTAAAGAGTGCCTTATTAAGCTACTAAACAAGAACACCGAGGAGTCCATGGAGTGCATCTGTCAATTGTTGACATCAGTTGGAAAATACCTGGAAAATGGACAGCCTGGCATGGACAATTATTTCAAGAAGATTAATATCTTTATTAAAAACAAGACCTCTTCTAGGATTAGATTTTTGGTGCAGGATGTGCTGGATCTGAGGAGGAATAATTGGGTACCGCGACACAAACCTGAGGGGCCAAAAACAATTGATCAAATACATAAAGAGGCAGAACAGGAATCCCAAAAAAAGTGCCTTGAACCAAAAGAAAAAAAAACCAAAAAGCACAGAGTATCTTAACATGTATAGCTCGGAGGAAACTATAACTTGGACGAAAGACGAGACAGGAGAATATGATAAAAACATTTACATATATAAAGGAAATCAACACCATAAAGGAGAAGAGTAGTAGTGGATGCATGGAATAACCTTCCGACTGAAGTGGTACAGTTTAACACAGTGAGGGAGTTTAAGAATGCGTGGGATAGGTATAAGTCTATTCTCGATACAAGAGACTAATGAAAGTATTCATAAAATTGGGCAGACTAAATGGGCCGAATGGCTCTTATCTGTCATCACATTCTAAGTTTCTATGTTTCTATTCCATGGAAAAAAGGACATATGCAACATATGCACAAAGACAAGCCTGCATATTCATTTACTTAAAAAAGAATTCAGACAATGACAACCAACTTTTATTTACAAAGCAACACATACTCATATACAGGAAGAGACATACATATTCATGCACAAACATTTATTCAAAGACAAATTCAGACAATTATGCAAAGACAAACATTCACATACACTCACACACTTCCTAATGACAACTTTAACAATATTTATTCAGATAAAAAGACACACCCATGTTATAAAAACAAACACATTAGTGGTAGCGTAAAAACATGATTTAGTTATTTTCATCATTGCCAAATAAAATACAGAGTGAAACGCACATTAACAAAATGCAAGGTTCACTGACCTGCAACCTGCAGAATTCACACTTGGCATGCCAGAACCACCATTGTTTTCCTAGACATATGTATTCTATATAGTGTTCATTTTATTACAACAATAAAGTCTGTTCTTCAAATTTACCTTGTTATACTGATGTTGGTTTGTTCTTTGGATGGGTTTTATTGCCAGGGCCGTTGCTAAGTTAAAAAAATTCCTATAGATTCAGTCCATATTATATTGATACCGGAGAAACTGACGGAAGCCAAGCACAGAGAGATGGACACAGGTTTCTTCAGGAAGGAAGAGATTCTTTATTGGATCACCGATCGGGACTCAGAGGGACTAATGTCACCAAAATACAGCAAGTTCTGAGCCCCGGACAATAGTGCAGGCTCCTTATATAGGCATATAACTCCTCCCATATTAAGCTCCACCCGCACATTCTCTTGACCAATCAATACAAATAAGAATTAACTTCCTGCTTGACCGCATGGCTTGTCCAGCACAATGGAGGAGGGGAATACTACATCCTGTATTCTTGCACATGCTCCGTACACTACTGATCGTATCTTGCCTCGTGCAACCAACTGATCGATACGTCAGCATATGCACGTACACATGCCACGTGGTAATCTCGGCCTACTAAATTTATTTTTACCGAGATTCCACCACATTCCCCCCTTTGATGCCTCTTGATATTTCACAATTACTTGAGGCATCACTTAACCTTGGTTTGCATACACCGCAAGTTACCTTGAACCAGACCAGACTTATCTTATGATGTGAATCTTCAACACTCATCTTCCTGCATTGGTTCTCCCTGATCTAGAGCCTTATATTTATAAATTGCCATTATCTGTGCAGCAGCCTTCCTCTCTGCTATATTTTCTATCAGGCTTTGCACAGACCTAACTACTAAGGGTATAAGACACGGCAGGAGTAGACACAACATTAAAATCAGTAGGACTCCACCTACCACTGCCTTAAGCCCTCCAAACCACTCATACCAGCTACCAAACCAACTGCTTGGATTATACCCTTTCCATACCTGAGTAGGCACATGCGCTAGTTTAACCATATGGCTAGTAAGCTCAGCTATTGCTTGCCCTTCGTCATCTATTTGAAGACAGCAATTGCTCAGGTTAAACTTCCCACATACACCTCCCTCTACTGCCAATAGGTAATCCAAGGCTAATCTATTTTGGTATACTGCTGTCCTCATCCTGGTATTATGCTTCGCTAGAAGATTGAGCGCTTGTGATGTCTCGTTAGTAATGATCTCAACCACCGCCTGTAATCTTATAATACGGTTGAGCATATAAATTGGGGTTCTATAACCAAAGGTACCGTCCTCTGCCCACGTGGCTGGCCCATAGTAATCTATAATACGCTGGGGAGGCCATTCATTATCTTCCCAGGCGCCTATCTCTATGGGTCCCCTTTTCTTCCTATGATTCACATCATACACTTTAACACCTAAAGTCTCACCTGTTTCAATAGGTAACAAGAAGAAGGATGGTTTGAGCATACCCAACACACATGCCCCTTCCCAGTCCTGTGGCAACTCCGAATAGGCTTTCTTACCACAGATCCAGTACAAATTTGCTGGGGCTCTCCAGGTAGATGTGATGGATAGATCAAACCACACATCCTTTAAATTGGCGTATCTAGCAAACGGGTTAGATGGTTCTGAGACATTTGAAGCCGACCACCAAGTTGTATTCTTTGTATCATCATCATAAGCTTTTTGCCCTAGACAAGTTAATTCTCCTACAGAAGTATTATACATCATTCCTTTCCTTGCTATGCAAACATAACCTATGATGGAGGTCTTTAATCTCCACTCAGATTTACCTCTAACACTCATATGATAATCGGCTTGTGTAGATATTAATTGGTCAACTGCCTCAGAACCGGACATTACCTCCTTTGCTTCCCAAGGCCATTGGTCTCCCATGTTAGTACCTCCACACACAATGTTGTTGTAACATTAAGACTACCGGCAATACTTTCGGCTAAATCAATAAACAGGTTTTTAGCATTATGGGGGATCTTATTATCTATGCTCATCTCTTCATAAAAGGAATGGTATACTTGATGAGTTTGGGAGGATACCGTATCAGTCTCTATCCCTATAAACAATACTGTCCCAGGATCTAAACCCGTCCTATATATTTGAAACCCAAATAAATTACCATATTTATCTAAGAACTTGTCGGGGTTATTTATAAGTATATGGATGGGATTGCATTCCATAGACTTACAATATGGGCTGGTAGGCAACTTAGTCACAATCATGTCCTTGTCTACTGTCTGTCCCCAAGTTGCCCACCCCACACAAGACCAATATGGGCAAAAGTTATAATCTCTATTTGGGCATCTAGGACTCACATATTTATTTTTACTACTGGGACAAATATATTTATTGTTAGACCCATACGTTCTCTCCCATCTAAGATCCCCACATACATTCCACGGCTTTCTACCACTTGATATCGCCTTACAGGCATCAAATAGCAGAACACCCGAAGAATGTACGGATTCTAATACCGTCTTATTAATTAGGGTCCCCTGAGGATCTCCATTCCTGAGAGTCAACCAAATTGTACGAGGTTGATACTCTGGACTGAAGCACTTAGGTTCTCCTACTCCTAAATGGCACACACTATATTCTATATTTAGGTATCTACATCTTGATACATCTCCTTTACACTCGTATTGTGAATGCCAAATTAGGGTTTGGGAAATATGGTTACCTGTTCTTGTAGTCTTAATGCATACCTCACAGCTAGGAGTGTCGGTACCTCTACCTTCCTGAATATAAAAATACACATAAATAAACATTATCATAAACACATCTTTCGTCGTCATCCTCAGTCTTCGTCCGTGCGAAGGCACCTCAGCTTCCAGGATGTAAGGGCTGCAGGGAATGGAGTTCTGCTCGTCTTCACAGGGGTCCCTTCGGGACTTTTCCTGGCTTATACACTATACGTCGGTGAGCGGACAGGCTTTATTATGGCCTTCTCACTCACTTACCAAATCTCTGAAACAATAAAATTTGTAATCCACAAAGTTCCTCGTCACTCCGACTGAGTCGTGCGCTTTAACCGGATCTTGCAGGGATTCTCTGGATCTGCTGTAACTTGCCAAGAATCGACTGCTGCTGGTTTAACCCTGGAGTGATGTATCCACGGAGTCACTTCGGCTACTTTTATCGCTGTAGGGGTAGACAAAAGAACAACATAAGGACCTCTCCACTTGGGCCCTAACGGTACATTATTCCACTCTTTAATCCACACTTGGTCTCCTGGGTGGTAACTATGAACTGGGGGATAAATATTCACAGGTAATCTATCTTGTACCCATTTCTGTACCTCCTCCATAGTCTTACCCAACTCTACAACCTGCTGCCGGGCAATTCCTTCTCCCAACTGACTCAAATCCCCCCTTAAGTTACCAAGTACGGGAGGTGGTCGCCCATACATGATTTCAAAAGGAGAGAGGCCCATCCTTCTGGTAGGTGTACTGCGGATTCGCAATAGAGCTATGGGTAAGAGAACGTTCCACTTAAGTTGGGTTTCCTGACACATTTTAGCCAACTGATTCTTAATAGTTCTATTCATTCTCTCTACCTTACCAGAACTCTGGGGTCTATATGCCGTATGAAGCCTCCACTTTATACCAAGCATATGAGTCAGTTGTTGTAGGCACTGATGAACAAAAGCTGGACCATTGTCCGATCCTATAGAGCAGGGTAGTCCATATCGGGGTATTATTTCTCATAACAGGAATCTCACAACTTCTCCTGCTTTCTCCGTACGAGTAGGACATGCATCTACCCAGCCTGAATAGGTACACACAACTACCAGCAGGTAGCGATGTCCACCCGATTTAGGCATCACTGTATAGTCAATTTGTAAATCGGACATGGGGAGTCCCCCCATAAACTGGACTCCTGGTGGCTTTACTGGTCCTTGTCTTGCATTATTTTTAGCACACGTTACACATCTTCGTACAATGGCCTGAGTCAAGTTGGACAATCTTGGTATGTAGAAATGTTTTCTGAGAGATTCTTCTGTGCTGTCTCTCCCAGAATGTGTCCCGTTGTGATAGTTTTGGACAATTTCTACCGCTAGTGATGCTGGAATGACTATTCTTCCATCTTCTAACTGATACCATTTGTTCTCCAAATACTTTCCAGGTTCAGTCTTTAACCACTCCTCTTCTTGAGCTGTATAAACTGGAGTCCATTGAGACAGTGGAGTTGGTATAAGAGCAGCTATATGCCCCACATAATCCTGTCTTCCCGATTCAGCGGCACGCTTAGCTGCACTATCTGCCATCCGATTTCCTTTGGTTACATCACCATCTCCTCTCAGATGCGCTCGACAATGTATAATACCGACTTCTCTCGGCTCCCACACTGCTTCCAATAGTTGTAGGATTTCAGCTGCATACTTGATTTCTTTGCCTTCTGAATTCAATAGTCCTCTTTCTTTATACAAAGCTCCGTGGGCATGAGTGGTTAAAAACGCATACTTGGAGTCCGTGTAGATGTTCACTCTTAAACCTTCAGCCAATTGTAACGCTCGTGTCAGTGCTATCAATTCTGCCTTTTGTGCTGATGTTCCTTTTGCCAGTGGCCGAGCTTCTATCACCTTGTCTATTGTTGTTACTGCATATCCTGCATAGCGGATCCCTTCTTTCACATAACTACTGCCGTCGGTGTAATATTGAACATCGGGGTTCTGGATGGGAAAATCACGAAGATCTGGTCTACTTGAAAATACTTCATCCATTACTTCCAAACAATCATGTTGACTTTCAGTAGGTTGTGGCAAAAGGGTAGCTGGATTTAAGGTGTTTACAGTCTCTAAATGCACTCTTGGGTTTTCACACAACATTGCTTGATACTTGGTCATACGGCTGTTACTAAACCAATGATTTCCTTTGTAATCCAACAACGTCTGTACTGCATGTGGGACTCGTACATAAAGTTCTTGACCCAGAGTGAGTTTATCGGCTTCAGCTACTAGCAGGGCGGCTGCAGCTACGGCTCTTAGACTAGGTGGAAATCCGCTGGCCACTGCATCCAGTTGCTTAGACATGTAGGCAACAGGTCTTTGCCATGATCCCAAGTACTGTGTCAATACTCCCACAGCCATTCTTCTTTGCTCATGTACATACAGGTAGAATGGTCGTGTGTGATCAGGTAGACCTAATGCTGGGGCACTCATCAAAGCCGCCTTCACATCTTCAAATGCCGTTTGCTGTTCTTGAGTCCATAAGAAGGGGTCGTGCTCTGTACCTTTGATAGCTGCATACAGAGGTTTTGCCAGTATCGCGTAGCTGGGAATCCATATCCTACAGAAGCCTGCTGCCCCCAAGAATTCTCGCACTTGTCTTCTATTCTTGGGTATCGGTATTTGGCACACAGCTTCTTTTCTCTCTGGCCCCATAATTCTTTGACCTTCAGAGATATGGAATCCCAGATATTTGACAGTTGGCAAACACAACTGAGCCTTCTTTCTAGACACCTTGTATCCTGCCTTCCAGAGAATGTGTAGTAGATCGTGCGTTGCTTGCTGACATATTTCCTTTGTAACTGCTGCTATCAACAAGTCATCTACATATTGTAACAATACACACTCTCCTGGGATGGACTCGAAATCCAGTAGATCTTGACTTAGAGCTGAACCAAATAGGGTAGGTGAATTTTTAAACCCTTGGGGCAGTCTTGTTCAGGTCATTTGGCGTTTTGAGCCCGTTACAGCGTTTTCCCATTGGAAAGCGAAGATACATTGACTTTCTGCAGCAATTCAAGGCAAAAGAAGGCATCTTTGAGGTCTAGGACTGTAAAGTAAGTAGCCCCGCCCGGAATTAAAGCAAGCAGGTTATATGGATTGGGCACAACTGGATGTATACTAACAACCGCATCATTGACTGCTCTCAAGTCCTGCACAGGTCGATACTCATCTGTACCAGGCTTTTGAACAGGCAGCAATGGGGTGTTCCAGGGGGAAGTACAGAATTTTAGGATACCATACCGTATGAACTTATCCAGATAAGATTGGATGTTCTTCTTAGCCTTCTGCGGAATGTGATATTGTCTTAGGCTCACTGGATAAACCCCAAGTTTTAGTTCGATTTTAATAGGTGGAATATTGCGGGCCAGTCCTGGTGGGTTGTTCTCTGCCCAAACTCCTGGTATGTTGAATAAGGACTCATCACTCCTAGGGTTTTGGCTAGTCAACGCTGTATAAAGTCGCCACTCTTCTTCCTTTGGTACGGATAATGTCATAATACCTGAAGGTCCATTAAACTTTAAGGATGTTGTTCCATTTGGTAGGAACGTAATCTGCGCTTGTAACTTAGATAGCATATCACGTCCCAGCAATTGGACTGGACATTCAGGCATATAAAGGAATTGATGTTTTACTACGTGGCCTCCCAATGTACAGAGTCGACTTTTAAGAACCGGTTTTGCAGCACTTCTTCCAGTTGCTCCTATTACAGTAATAGTTCTTCCAGATGGAGGAGCAACTAGGTCAGTCACCACCGAATGTTCAGCACCAGTGTCGATCATGAACGCACTCCTTTTTCCCCCTATTGATACATCGACCATAGGCTCCGCTCGACCAAGGGGGATGGAGCCCGGTCGGTATCAATAGTCCTCCATGACCGTGTCAGCCAATCCTACAAAGTCCCTACCTTCTCTATCGCGGGACCTTTGCGCTGCTGGATAGTACCTATCTTCCCTTACACTTCCTCTGTTCCCATTACTCCCTCTATTACCATTGCTCCCTCCGGGGCCTCCTCTACCTCTCGCTCTGCCTCTAAAGTTTCCGTAACCTGCCCTGGGTAGGTCTCTCTCGTACTGCTCTCTTTGTGGACACTCGTTTCTCCAATGCCCTTCTTCCTTGCAATACGCGCACTGATTCCTACTCAAAGGCTCCCTATTCCATCTACTATCGCCTCTATCTGGGCCCCGTCTATCTACGCCTGCGATCGCTACCGCTAGCATATCAGCCTTTTTACGCATCTTGCGCTCTTCCTCTTTCTTTGTCTCTGTTTCCCTGTTCATATATACTTTATTCGCTACCTCCATTAGTTGGGTGATAGACATACCTGCAAACCCTTCTAACTTTTGTAGCTTGCGCTTAATATCTCCGTAAGCTTGGCTGACAAAGGCGGAGTTCACCATTCGGGAATTATCTGCGTCTTCCGGATTAAAGGGGGTATACAAGCGGTATGCCTCCAATAATCGGTCATAAAAGACACTGGGCGCTTCATCACTTTTCTGAATCACCTCAACTGTCTTCGACATGTTAATAGCTTTCTTCCCTCCGGCTTTCATGCCAGCAATTATAGCGTCTCTATAGGCTTTAAGTTGGACCATATCTGCGCCATTAACATTCCAGTCGGGATCGGTGTTAGGATAAAGTGTTGCGGCCCATGCTGCCGGATTGGCTTGATTTAAAGCACGGGCTCTATCCTCTAGCGCTTTAATGGCCGCTTGATTAATCCTTGTCCTTTCCTCATTATTGAACAATGTCATTAATAACTGCTGGCAATCAGCCCATGTCGGGTTATGTGTCTGAACTATCGAGGTGAACAGATCGGTCATAGCTTGTGGTTTCTCAGTGTACAAGGAATTGTGGGTCTTCCAATTCAAGAGATCGGTAGTCGTGAACGGGACATATACGAAGACTGGGTCAGCATGTGCCATTTGACCTGCGGCATCGATATAGGCTGACCCGGGATTCAGACGAAGAGGCATCTGATAATGTCTAAGTTGTTGGGTACCGGTCAGTTGTCGGGTTAGTATAGGGCTACGTGGAGGGGCGTCAGTTATGGGTTCCAGTCGGGGGGAAATAGGGCATGAGGATGTGGGAGCTTGATTTTGGGAAAAGTTAGTAAATAGAATACTCCCAGCCGAGCTAGAAGAAGCTTGACCGGAAGTTTGAAGTGGCGCCAAATCAGGATATTTAGATCTAACGGGGGTTGGTTCTGGTTCCGGAAGGGGAGGTTTAATACGAGGGGGGGTGGATTCTGTACTAGAGGAGGAAGCGGAAGTGGATGAGGGGAGGGGTATAGAACTTCCTGCATTCGCGTCACCTCTTCCTGTAGGGAAGTAAGGGGGCGGCAAAGGGATCTTGGACTCAGGGGGCGTGTCCAAAATGGTCCTAACCACAGTCCTAGTGGACAAACAAGTCCTGGCCACCATGAGGCGACATTGCTCCTCGTGGCATATCTGAATCCATTTTGGCGAGTCGTTTACGGCCTGTCTCCAACAATCAATATATGGAAACTGTCCGTAAAGTTCAGGCCTACCTGACACAGCCACGTGTACGCGCTGTACCAGAGTTGGATCCAAACTACCACGTGGCGGCCATGCCGCAACCAAAGTAGGCCACTCCCTAGTGCACAAAGTGACCAAACGTACAGGAGACATTTTAACCCCAAAATCACATGTTTTGAATCCCTTTTTAAAATTCTTTACCATACAACCTAAGGGATCCGGAATCGTTGACTCCGACGCGCCCATACTTATCAATGGAACGTCGTTGACAACGAATACTATGCACGCGTACTATTCAACAGTCACACCCGTTTCCTCTGGCAACAGCACCACGTGGTACGGTTACCAAGTGAAACGTACACAATAACACAATAAACACTCAGGGAATTCCCGTACACACACAGCTGTTACACCAGTCACTAAATAATCAATATTATGCCCTTTGGCGAAACTATACAGTCACCCACGCTATAATTCTCTATATATGAATTACCCGTCTATAACACACCCCAGTAACATCGTCTTTTACAAATAGCGGTTACAGTACGGTTAGCATAGGTCAAAGCACAATTTAAGGTCACAATACAATTATTAGTGGTTATGGTGTTAAACATGCAATGGACGACAGTGATTAGTACTTATATACAGTGTCAGTAAATATACAGGGTTATGGTACCGTGCACTATGATACAGCAACACACTATTAACACTCTCGCTAGACGGCTGAGCTCGCACTATCTAACAAGATATACACTTTACTAAACAATCTTTAACACATTTACAATCCCAACTAAACTATTGGCGAGTACCTTGAATGGACTACCTAAAACTATGTACACCCGTTTTGGTTAGCCACACTGCCCAAGCACCACATATAGCGAACTAGAGGACCGAATTTACACAGATGCCTCTTAGTCGATTACTCTATCAAAAATCTAGTGGGTTCCAAATTTACACGCCTTCCCACTTAGCCAAGATAGGTTGAGAGCTAGCGAACCGAATTTACACAGACGCCGCTTAGTCTCCCGGTCCCTCCGACCTAGCGAACAAAATATACACCCTAGAACGCTAGTCTAGACAAGACACCGGTGTCCGGCTAGGGCTATTTACACCAGAACCCCGCCTGACTAACCAAATCAAACGGTCTTACTAAAGAGCGTTCGATTGAGCGGTGCGCCTTCGCTCCTTCCCTCCGACAGAGGGGGCAGATTCCATACACAATTCAAACCCCTTATGGGCCTACCGCACAATCGGTATACCCCTAGTGGGTCTGCCGTCTAAAACAGCAGTTGTCTTACCTCCTCGTTCCTGAACCTGAGTTCACACTCATCGACGGGGACACCCCAGCACTTCTTACGTAGAGGCCGATGATCTCCTGGACAACAGACCAGTGGCGCCGAGACGAAGGGAGGTCCACGCAGAAGTTCAGGGGTGCAGCCGTAGAGAACGTGGGCAAAGATAGACCGTCTCACGCCTCTGCCTCTCAGCTACCGTTGAACGATGAGCTTCCCGGCCAATGCACCAAATGATACCGGAGAAACTGACGGAAGCCAAGCACAGAGAGATGGACACAGGTTTCTTCAGGAAGGAAGAGATTCTTTATTGGATCACCGATCGGGACTCAGAGGGACTAATGTCACCAAAATACAGCAAGTTCTGAGCCCCGGACAATAGTGCAGGCTCCTTATATAGGCATATAACTCCTCCCATATTAAGCTCCACCCGCACATTCTCTTGACCAATCAATACAAATAAGAATTAACTTCCTGCTTGACCGCATGGCTTGTCCAGCACAATGGAGGAGGGGAATACTACATCCTGTATTCTTGCACATTCTCCGTACACTACTGATCGTATCTTGCCTCGTGCAACCAACTGATCGATACGTCAGCATATGCACGTACACATGCCACGTGGTAATCTCGGCCTACTAAATTTATTTTTACCGAGATTCCACCACAATATCTCACATACACCTTCCTAAGCACTACCGGGCAGTCACTCAGGGGATTGCCGTAACGACGAGTTAAAATTAACCCCAGGGGATTGCCATAACGACGAGTTAAAATTAACCCCAGATAGCTGCAATCGCGGCGATCGCGGGGTTAATGGTGCTCCGGTCTGCCTCTGTATTAGAGGCAGACCGGGAGCACCGACTCGCGCTGTCCCAGCACATGTGCCCGCTCTGACAGCATGTCAGAGCGAGCACATGTGCTGTGTATACTCACCTTCCGCCTCCCTGCACTTCTGGGTTCACTGTGAAGTGCAGGGAGATGGATCTTCACTGATCCTGCCCCCTGTAAAAAAATAAATAAAGTTAAATTAAAATCCCACCCCCCTTTAACCAGTTTAATAAAAAAAAATTAACCCCTTCCCTGCCAATTGATCACTGACTACAGTGATCAATTGACAGGGATTGCATTTTACTATGATCTGACTTTCCCTTGAGGGTTAATTCTTTTTTTTTTTTAACCCTCAGAGGTTAAATTAATTTTATTAATTAATTTAAATATTTTCAAATTATAAATTTAGCTAGCTGGGGAAGGTGGAAGTTAGTGGGGAATTGGGGGATTTAGTGTCATGCTAACTAGGGGTTAATGTTAAAAAAAGTTTTAAAATAAGCTTTTAAAAGTTAAAAAAATTAAGTTTAAAAAGTTTTAATAACGTTTAACTAAAAAATAAAAAACACCTTCCCTGCCAGTCGATCACTGCTTACAGTGATCAAAATACAGATCACAGTATTATACTGTGATCTAATTTTTTTTTAACCCCTGACGATTAACTTTTATTTTTTTTTTATTTTTTATATTCTTTATTTTTTCTTTGCAAGACAGCAGATACATATCATACATAAAAGCAACAGTACAGAACGGAAATACGGTATGATGGTGTGCAACTATGTAATGTTAATGGTATTCCATGATAACCTCTTCCGTGACGACGCACTGTGCAAGTGTGTCACATTCCAATGTCCATGCTCGTCCAATATGGTGTTGCCCATAATTTCCAGTCCTGATAAAGCGATCTTAAGTATCGCTGTACATCTCGCAAAGTGTTTTTAGTTTTTTTTTAAATCTTAAAACAACAAGATATAACAAGGAACTAACGTAATGTATTCACAATACTATGCAACTAAGGGAGTTATGAATAATCGCATTTGCATCTCTAGCTGTACGGCAAGCCCCCCATAACCCCGGCGGCTGCAAGCAAACCCTTATGCTGGTCTCATAAGATAGTTCAAAATATCGGGATTTCAAAGGTAGGAAAGAAGGTAAGTTTCCTCGAAGATTCGAGGAAAAGGAGATATGCAGATATAAAGAGGGGAGAAAAAAGAAAGGAGAAAGGGAAGGAAAAAAGGGAGGGAAGGCGAGTGGGAATGAGGCGGATTATGGGAAGGAGGTCGGTCCGAGCAGCACCTCTGTTCCAGTAACGATAATAGGGAAGGGGGAGTGATCCCCCTCCACCAGCTATCTGTCCTAGGCGTCACTGTGAGCAATCGCTCTGCGACATAAGATACAAGTGGGACGGTGGGAGTCCAAACCCCCCAACTTCGTTAGTGTGGCGGGGTTTTAATCAAGAACAATCTTGTCTGGTTACATCTCAGTCGTTAGCTATGCTGTTAACCCACGGGTCCCAGATCTTTTCGAATTTCCTGATAGTCCCCCTAACCTGAGCCGTCAGTTTATCCATTAGATATGTGTCCTTTATTTTATGTTTTGTGAATGCTAAGGTGGGGGTGTCGCTCTGTAGCCACGTTTGTGCCAAGGCTCGCCTTGCGGCTAGGGTTATTCTGTGGAGGAGGGTCTGTTCTGTTCGTGACCAATTCTCTAGGGATCTCGATAACAGGAATACCCACGGGTCTGGCTCCACCACCCTGTCAAATACATCTCCTAATAACGTCGCTATTTTCTTCCAGTATATCTGCACTATCGGGCATTCCCACCACATATGAATATACGTACCCTTCTGGCCGCAGCCTCTCCAGCATACGTCCGTCGGAACCTTTCCCATGCGGAAAAGTGTCGCCGGGGTGGCATACCATCGGAAAAGGGTCTTATACGATTGTTCTTGCAGGGTTACGCACACTGACGAGGCCGTGGCTGCTTCCCAAATTTCTTGCCACTCAGCTCCTTCTAACACTTCGTTTAAGTCCGCTTCCCATTGATCAGTGTATTTTATGGTCCCCCATTCCGAGGTGTGCGTACTCAGGTGTGCGTATATGCAGGAGATGAGTCCTCTCGGAAACTGTTCCCTGGAGCATATCTTCTCGAAGAACGTAAAGGGCATCTGTGCCGCTCGTTTGATCCTGGCAGCTCGGGCATAATCCCGAAGTTGAATATAACGGAAGTAGTCAAAAGGTTTCAGCGGGGTCCTGCCGTTCAAATCCTCGAAAGAGATCATAGACTGATTAACATATAGATGATGCAGTCTCTGCAGTCCCGCGGTTTCCAAGCCTTTAAAGTCTCGGGCCCGCATACCTGGAGGGAAATCTCTATTTCTCAAGTACGGAGTCATCGGGGATAAAGCGGCAGTCAGGTCATGTTTAAGGGCGTTCGTGTCCCAGACCTTCAAGGAGGTCTGAACCGCTTGGCACGGGACTCTGTCTAGGGGTCTAAATTCTTTTGGGGTCCATATGAGGAATTGGGGGAGGTCCGGGTTCAACAAAGAGGATTCTAAGTCCACCCACCGCCTCTCGTCAGGGGGTGTATGCCACAACGCAATCTGGGCTAATTGGGCCGCCACATAGTAATAATAAAGATTTGGCAGCCCCAGGCCCCCCCTCTCTTTCGCCCTGTAAAGTATATTTCGCGACGTCCTATGTTTCCTGTTGTGCCAGATAAACCTACCGATTGCCTGTTGGAGCGGCCCCAAGCTGGATTTGGTCAAGTGTATCGGGAGGGCTTGAAAGAGAAAAAGTATCCGAGGCAAGATATTCATTTTTACCGAATGAATCCTCCCGATCCACGAAATCGGTTTATCTACCCACACCTCCAGGTCACGCATTAATTGTCTAATTAGGGGCACGTAGTTCTGTTGGTGTAGCAGGGAGGGGTCGGCTGTTAGCCAGATGCCTAAGTATTTAATATGATCCCTCACCACTTGGACGTTAAATACTCTCCCGATGTGCGTAATCTCGGCATCGCTCATCCCTATGGGGAGTGCGGACGACTTGTGGAGGTTAACCTTGTAACCGGCCACCATTCCGTAATCTGCCAATATCTTCTGCAGGGCTGTCATTGACTTCAACGGAGCCGTCAATGACAGTAGTGCGTCATCGGCGAAGCCCGAGATTACGTATTCCTGTCCCCGTATCGCGATGCCCTCGATCTCTGGGGTGGTGCGTATCTTTTGCATGAGAGGTTCCAATGATAGGACGAATAGCAGCGGCGACAGGGGACAGCCCTGTCTCGTGCCGTTGCTCAGCGGAAATGGGATCGACCTCGCTCCCGTTATCCTAACCTGTGCCCTGACATTAGTGTATAAGGCTTGTATTGTCGTGATAAAACGATCCGGCATCCCGAATTGACGCAGTGTTTCGAATAGGAACGGCCATTTAACTCTGTCGAACGCTTTTTCAGAACTTTTATTTATTTTTTAACCCTCAGGGGTTTAATTTATTTAATTAACTAAGTTAAATATTGTATAATTAAATATTTTGCTAGCTGGGGTGGGTGGGAGTTATGGGAAAATGGGGAATTTACTGTTAGTGCTGCTTACTGCTAGTTAGGGGTTAACTGTAAAAAAAAGCTTAGAAAAATGTTAAATCTGTAAAAAAAAGTTTTAAGAAAGTTTAGGAAACTTTTAAAAAATTAATAAGCAAAACAAAAGTTTAAAAAATAGTTTTAAAAAGTAAAAAAGTTTTAAAAAGTTAAAAAATACATTTAAAAACGCTCATTACCACTGATACCGGAGAAACTGACGGAAGCCAAGCACAGAGAGATGGACACAGGTTTCTTCAGGAAGGAAGAGATTCTTTATTGGATCACCGATCGGGACTCAGAGGGACTAATGTCACCAAAATACAGCAAGTTCTGAGCCCCGGACAATAGTGCAGGCTCCTTATATAGGCACATAACTCCTCCCATATTAAGCTCCACCCGCACATTCTCTTGACCAATCAATACAAATAAGAATTAACTTCCTGCTTGACCGCATGGCCTGTCCAGCACAATGGAGGAGGGGAATACTACATCCTGTATTCTTGCACATGCTCCGTACACTACTGATCGTATCTTGCCTCTTGCAACCAACTGATCGATACGTCAGCATATGCACGTACACATGCCACGTGGTAATCTCGGCCTACTAAATTTATTTTTACCGAGATTCCACCACATTCCCCCCTTTGATGCCTCTTGATATTTCACAATTACTTGAGGCATCACTTAACCTTAGTTTGCATACACCGCAAGTTACCTTGAACCAGACCAGACTTATCTTATGATGTGAATCTTCAACACTCATCTTCCTGCATTGGTTCTCCCTGATCTAGAGCCTTATATTTATAAATTGCCATTATCTGTGCAGCAGCCTTCCTCTCTGCTATATTTTCTATCAGGCTTTGCACAGACCTAACTACTAAGGGTATAAGACACGGCAGGAGTAGACACAACATTAAAATCAGTAGGACTCCACCTACCACTGCCTTAAGCCCTCCAAACCACTCATACCAGCTACCAAACCAACTGCTTGGATTATACCCTTTCCATACCTGAGTAGGCACATGCGCTAGTTTAACCATATGGCTAGTAAGCTCAGCTATTGCTTGCCCTTCGTCATCTATTTGAAGACAGCAATTGCTCAGGTTAAACTTCCCACATACACCTCCCTCTACTGCCAAAAGGTAATCCAAGGCTAATCTATTTTGGTAGACTGCTGTCCTCATCCTGGTATTATGCTTCGCTAGAAGATTGAGCGCTTGTGATGTCTCGTTAGTAATAATCTCAACCACCGCCTGTAATCGTATAATACGGTTGAGCATATAAATAGGGGTTCTATAACCAAAGGTACCATCTTCTGCCCACGTGGCTGGTCCATAATAATCTATAATACGCTGGGGAGGCCATTCATTATCTTCCCAGGCGCCTATCTCTATGGGTCCCCTTTTCTTCCTATGATTCACATCATACACTTTAACACCTAAAGTCTCACCTGTTTCAATAGGTAACAAGAAGAAGGATGGTTTGAGCATACCCAACACACATGCCCCTTCCCAGTCCTGTGGCAACTCCGAATAGGCTTTCTTACCACAGATCCAGTACAAATTTGCTGGGGCTCTCCAGGTAGATGTGATAGATAGGTCAAACCACACATCCTTTAAATTGGCGTATCTAGCAAACGGGTTAGATGGTTCTGAGACATTTGAAGCCGACCACCAAGTTGTATTCTTCGTATCATCATCATAAGCTTTTTGCCCTAGACAAGTTAATTCTCCTACATCATTCCTTTCCTTGCTATGCAAACATAACCTATGATGGAGGTCTTTAATCTCCACTCAGATTTACCTCTAACACTCATATGATAATCGGCTTGTGTAGATATTAATTGGTCAACTGCCTCAGAACCGGACATTACCTCCTTTGCTTCCCAAGGCCATTGGTCTCCCATGTTAGTACCTCCACACACATAGCAGTTGGTAACATTAAGACTACCGGCAATACTCTCGGCTAAATCAATGAACAGGTTTTTAGCATTATGGGGGATCTTATTATCTATGCTCATCTCTTCATAAAAGGAATGGTATACTTGATGAGTTTGGGAGGATACCGTATCAGTCTCTATCCCTATAAACAATACTGTCCCAGGATCTAAACCCGTCCCATATATTTGAAACCCAAATAAATTACCATACTTGTCTAAGAACTTGTCGGGGTTATTTATAAGTATATGGACTGGATTGCATTCCATAGACTTACAATATGGGCTAGTAGGCAACTTAGTCACTATCATGTCCTTGTCTACTGTCTGTCCCCAAGTTGCCCACCCCACACAAGACCAATATGGGCAAAAGTTATAGTCTCTATTTGGGCATCTAGGACTCACATATTTATTTTTACTACTGGGACAAATATATTTATCGTTAGACCCATACGTCCTCTCCCATCTAAGATCCCCACATACATTCCACGGCTTTCTACCACTTGATATCGCCTTACACGCATCAAATAGCAGAACACCCGAAGAATGTACGGATTCTAACACCGTCTTGTTAATTAGGGTCCCCTGAGGATCTCCATTCCTGAGAGTCAACCAAATTGTACGAGGTTGATACTCTGGACTGAAGCACTTAGGTTCTCCTACTCCTAAATGGCACACACTATATTCTATATTTAGGTATCTACATCTTGATACATCTCCTTTACACTCGTATTGTGAATGCCAAATTAGGGTTTGGGAAATATGGTTACCTGTTCTTGTAGTCTTAATGCATACCTCACAGCTAGGAGTGTCGGTACCTCTACCTTCCTGAATATAAAAATACACATATAAAAACATTATTAAGAACACATCTTTCGTCGTCATCCTCAGTCTTCGTCCGTGCGAAGGCACCTCAGCTTCCAGGATGTAAGGGCTGCAGGGAATGGAGTTCTGCTCGTCTTCACAGGGGTCCCTTCGAGACTTTTCCTGGCTTATATACTATACGTCGGTGAGCGGACAGGCTTTATTATGGCCTTCTCACTCACGTACCAAATCTCTGAAACAATAAAATTTTGTAATCCACAAAGTTCCTCGTCACTCCGACTGAGTCGTGCGTTTTAACCGGATCTTGCAGGGATTCTCTGGATCTGCTGTAACTTGCCAAGAATCGACTGCTGCTGGTTTAACCCTGGAGTGATGTATCCACGGAGTCACTTCGGCTACTTTTATCGCTGTAGGGGTAGACAAAAGAACAACATAAGGACCTCTCCACTTGGGCCCTAACGGTACATTATTCCACTCTTTAATCCACACTTGGTCTCCTGGGTGGTAACTATGAACTGGGGGATAAATATTCACAGGTAATCTATCTTGTACCCATTTCTGTACCTCCTCCATAGTCTTACCCAACTCTACAACCTGCTGCCGGGTAATTCCTTCTCCCAACTGACTCAAATCCCCCCTTAAGTTACCAAGTACGGGAGGTGGTCGCCCATACATAATTTCAAAAGGAGAGAGGCCCATCCTTCTGGTAGGTGTACTGCGGATTCGCAATAGAGCTATGGGTAAGAGAACGTTCCACTTAAGTTGGGTTTCCTGACACATTTTAGCCAACTGATTCTTAATAGTTCTATTCATTCTCTCTACCTTACCAGAACTCTGGGGTCTATATGCCGTATGAAGCCTCCACTTTATACCAAGCATATGAGTCAGTTGTTGTAGGCACTGATGAAAAAAAGCTGGACCATTGTCTGATCCTATAGAGCAGGGTAGTCCATATCGGGGTATTATTTCTCGTAGCAGGAATCTCACAACTTCTCCTGCTTTCTCTGTACGAGTAGGACATGCTTCTACCCAGCCTGAATAGGTGCACACAATTACCAGCAGGTAACGATGTCCACCCGATTTAGGCATCACTGTATAGTCAATTTGTAAATCGGACATGGGGAGTCCCCCCATAAACTGGACTCCTGGTGGCTTTACTGGTCCTTGCCTTGCATTATTTTTAGCACACGTTACACATCTTCGTACAATGGCCTGAGTCAAGTTGGACAATTTTGGTATGTAGAAATGTTTTCTGAGAGATTCTTCTGTGCTGTCTCTCCCAGAATGTGTCCCGTTGTGATAGTTTTGGACAATTTCTACCGCTAGTGATGCTGGAATGACTATTCTTCCATCTTCTAACTGATACCATTTGTTCTCCAAATACTTTCCAGGTTCAGTCTTTAACCACTCCTCTTCTTGAGCTGTATAAACTGGAGTCCATTGAGACAGTGGAGTTGGTATAAGAGCAGCTATATGCCCCACATACTCTTGTCTTCCCGATTCAGCGGCACGCTTAGCTGTACTGTCTGCCATCCGATTTCCTTTAGTTACATCACCATCTCCTCTCAGATGCGCTCGACAATGTATGATACCGACTTCTTTCGGCTCCCACACTGCTTCCAATAGTTGTAGGATTTCAGCTGCATATTTAATTTCTTTGCCTTCTGAATTCAATAGTCCTCTTTCTTTATACAAAGCTCCGTGGGCATGAGTGGTTAAAAACGCATACTTGGAGTCCGTGTAGATGTTCACTCTTAAACCTTCAGCCAATTGTAACGCTCGTGTTAGTGCTATCAATTCTGCCTTTTGTGCTGATGTTCCTTTCGCCAGTGGCCGAGCTTCTATCACCTTGTCTATTGTTGTTACTGCATATCCTGCATAGCGGATCCCTTCTTTCACATAACTACTGCCGTCGGTGTAATATTGAACATCGGGGTTCTGGATGGGAAAATCACGAAGATCTGGTCTACTTGAAAATACTTCATCCATTACTTCCAAACAATCATGTTGACTTTCAGTAGGTTGTGGCAAAAGGGTAGCTGGATTTAAGGTGTTTACAGTCTCTAAATGCACTCTTGGGTTTTCACACAACATTGCTTGATACTTGGTCATACGGCTGTTACTAAACCAATGATTTCCTTTGTAATCCAACAACGTCTGTACTGCATGTGGGACTCGTACATAAAGTTCTTGACCCAGAGTGAGTTTATCGGCTTCAGCTACTAGCAGGGCGGCTGCAGCTACTGCTCTTAGACAAGGTGGAAGTCCGCTGGCCACTGCATCCAGTTGCTTAGACATGTAGGCGACAGGTCTTTGCCATGATCCCAAGTACTGTGTCAATACTCCCACAGCCATTCTTCTTTGCTCATGTACATACAGGTAGAATGGTCGTGTGTGATCAGGTAGACCTAATGCTGGGGCACTCATCAAAGCCTTCTTCACATCTTCAAATGCCGTTTGCTGTTCTTGAGTCCATAAGAAGGGGTCGTGCTCTGTACCTTTGATAGCTGCATACAGAGGTTTTGCCAGTATCGCGTAGCTGGGAATCCATATCCTACAGAAGCCTGCTGCCCCCAAGAATTCTCGCACTTGTCTTCTATTCTTGGGTATCGGTATTTGGCACACAGCTTCTTTTCTCTCTGGCCCCATAATTCTTTGACCTTCAGAGATATGGAATCCCAGATATTTGACAGTTGGCAAACACAACTGAGCCTTCTTTCTAGACACCTTGTATCCTGCCTTCCAGAGAATGTGTAGTAGATCGTGCGTTGCTTGCTGACATATTTCCTTTGTAACTGCTGCTATCAACAAGTCATCTACATATTGTAACAATACACACTCTCCTGGGATGGACTCGAAATCCAATAAATCTTGACTTAGAGCTGAACCAAATAGGGTAGGTGAATTTTTAAACCCTTGGGGCAGTCTTGTCCAGGTCATTTGGCGTTTTGAGCCCGTTACAGCGTTTTCCCATTGGAAAGCGAAGATACATTGACTTTCTGCGGCAATTCGGAGGCAAAAGAAGGCATCTTTGAGGTCTAAGGCTGTAAAGTAAGCAGGTTATATGGATTGGGCACAACTGGATGTATACTAACAACCGCATCATTGACTGCTCTCAAGTCCTGCACAGGTCGATACTCATCTGTACCGGGCTTTTGAACAGGCAGCAATGGGGTGTTCCAGGGGGAAGTACAGAATTTTAGGATACCATACCGTATGAACTTATCCAGATAAGATTGTATGTTCTTCTTAGCCTTCTGCGGGATGTGATATTGTCTTAGGCTCACTGGATAAACCCCAAGTTTTAGTTCGATTTTAATAGGTGGAATATTGCGGGCCAGTCCTGGTGGGTTGTTCTCTGCCCAAACTCCTGGTATGTTGAATAAGGACTCATCACTCCTAGGGTTTTGGCTAGTCAACGCTGTATAAAGTCGCCACTCTTCTTCCTTTGGTACGGATAATGTCATAATACCTGAAGGTCCATTAAACTTTAAGGATGTTGTTCCATTTGGTAGGAACTTAATCTGCGCTTGTAATTTAGATAGCATATCACGTCCCAGCAATTGGACTGGACATTCAGGCATATAAAGGAATTGATGTTTTACTACGTGGCCTCCCAATGTACAGAGTCGACTTTTAAGAACCGTTTTTTCAGCACTTCTTCCAGTTGCTCCTATTACAGTAATAGTTCTTCCAGATGGAGGAGCAACTAGATTAGTCACCACTGAATGTTCAGCACCAGTGTCGATCATGAACGCACTCCTTTTTCCCCCTATTGATACATCGACCATAGGCTCCGCTCGACCAAGGGGGATGGAGCCCGGTCGGTATCAATAGTCCTCCATGACCGTGTCAGCCAATCCTACAAAGTCCCTACCTTCTCTATCGCGGGACCTTTGCGCTGCTGGAAAATACCTATCTTCCCTAACACTTCCTCTGTTCCCATTGCTCCCTCTATTACCATTACTCCCTCCGGGGCCTCCTCTACCTCTCGCTCTGCCTCTAAAGTTTCCATAACCTGTCCTAGGTCTGTCTCTCTCATACTGTTCTCTTCGCGGACACTCATTTCTCCAATGCCCTTCTTCCCTACAGTATGCGCACTGATATCTACTTAGAGGTTCCTCATTCCACTTACTATCGCCTCTATCTGGGCCCCGTCTATCTACGCCTGCGATCGCTACCGCTAACATATCTGCCTTTCTACGCATCTTACGCTCTTCCTCTTTCTTAGTCTCTGTTTCCCTGTTCATGTATACTTTATTCGCTACCTCCATTAGTTGGGTGATAGACATACCTGCCAACCCTTCTAACTTTTGTAGCTTGCGCTTAATATCTCCGTAAGCTTGGCTGACAAAGGCGGAGTTCACCATTCGGGAATTATCTGCGTCTTCCGGATTAAAGGGGGTATACAAGCGGTATGCCTCCAATAATCGGTCATAAAAGACACTGGGCGCTTCATCACTTTTCTGAATCACCTCAACTGTCTTCGACATATTAATGGCTTTCTTTCCTCCGGCTTTCATGCCAGCAATTATAGCGTCTCTATAGGCTCTGAGTTGAACCATATCAGCACCATTTACATTCCAGTCGGGATCGGTGTTAGGATAATGTGTTGCGGCCCATGCTGCTGGATTGGCTTGATTCAAAGCACGGGCTCTATCCTCTAGCGCTTTAATGGCCGCTTGATTAATCCTTGTCCTTTCCTCATTATTAAACAAAGTCATTAATAACTGCTGGCAATCAGCCCATGTCGGATTATGTGTCTGAACTATCGAGGTGAACAGATCGGTCATAGCTTGTGGTTTCTCAGTGTACGAGGAATTGTGGGTCTTCCAATTGAAGAGATCGGTAGTCGTGAACGGGACATATACGAAGACTGGGTCAGCATGTGCCATTTGACCTGCGGCATCGATATAGGCTGACCCGGGATTCAGGCGAAGAGGCATCTGATAATGTTTTAATTGTTGGGTACCGGTCAGTTGTCGGGTTAGTATGGGGCTACGTAGAGGGGCGTCAGTTAGAGGTTCCGGTCGGGGGGTAATAAAGCATGAGGATGTGGGAGCTTGGTTTTGGGAAAAGTTAGTAAATAGAACACTTCGAGCCGAGCTAGAAGAAGCTTGACCGGAAGTCTGAAGTGGCGCCAAATCAGGATATTCAGATCTAATGGGGGTTGGTTCTGGTTCCGGAAGGGGAGATTTAGTACGAGAGGGGGTGGATTCTGTACTGGAGGAGGAAGCGGAAGTGGATGGGGGCAATGGGGGAAGGGGTGCAGGACTTCCTGCATTCGCGTCACTTCCTCTTAAAGGAAAGTAAGGGGGCGGCAAAGGGATCTCGGACTCAGGGGGCGTGTCCAAAATGGGCCTAACACCAGTCCTAGTGGACAAACAAGTCCTAGCCACCATGAGGCGACATTGCTCCCCGTGGCATGTCTGAATCCATTTTGGCGAGTCATTTACGGCCTGTCTCCAACAATCAATATAAGGAAACTGCCCGTAAAGTTCAGGCCTACCCGATACAGCCACGTGTAAGCGCTGTACCAGAGTTGGATCCAAACTGCCACGTGGCGGCCATGCCGCAACCAAAGTAGGCCACTCCCTAGTACACAAAGTGACCAAACGTACAGGAGACATTTTAACCCCAAAATCACATGTTTTGAATCCCTTTTTAAAATTCTTCACCATACAACCTAAGGGATCCGGAATCGTTGACTGCGACGCGCCCATACTTATCAATGGAACGTCGTTGACAACGAATACTATGCACGCGTACTTTTCAACAGTCACACCCGTTTCCTCTGGCAACAGCACCACGTGGTACGGTTACCAAGTGAAACGTACACAATAACACAATAAACACTCAGGGAATTCCCATACACGCACAGCTGTTACACCAGTGACTAGATAATCAATATTATGCCCTTTGGCGAAACTATACAGTCACCCACGCTATAATTCTCTATATATGAATTACCCGTCTATAACACACCCCAGTAACATCGTCTTTTACAAATAGCGGTTACAGTACGGTTAGCATAGGTCAAAGCACAATTTAAGGTCACAATACAATTATTAGTGGTTATGGTGTTAAACATGCAATAGACGACAATGATTAGTACTTATATACAGTGTCAGTAAATATACAGGGTTATGGTACCGTGCACTATGATACAGCAACACACTATTAACACTCTCGCTAGACGGCTGAGCTCGCGCTGTCTAACAAGATATACACTTTACTAAACAATCTTTATCACATTTACAATTCCCAACTAAACTATTGGCCAGTACCTTGAATGGACTACCTAAAACTATCTACATCCGTTTTGGTTAGCCACACTGCCCAAGCACCACATATAGCGAGCTAGAGGACCGAATTTACACAGACGCCTCTTAGTCGATTACTATCAAAAATCTAGTGGGTTCCAAATTTACACGCCTTCCCACTTAGCCAAGATAGGTTGAGAGCTAGCGAACCGAATTTACACAGACGCCGCTTAGTCTCCCGGTCCCTCTGACCTAGCGAACAAAATATACACCCTAGAACGCTAGTCTAGACAAGACACCGGTGTCCGGCTAGGGCTATTTACACCAGAACCCTGCCTGACTAACAAAATCAAACGGTCTGACTAAAGAGCGTTCGATCGAGCGGTGCGCCTTCGCTCCTTCCCTCCGACAGAGGGGGCAGATTCCATACACAAATAACCCCTTATGGGCCTACCGCACAATCGGTATACCCCTAGTGGGTCTGCCGTCTAAAACAGCAGTTGTCTTACCTCCTCGTTCCTGAACCTGAGTTCACACTCATCGACGGGGACACCCCAGCACTTCTTACGTAGAGGCCGATGATCTCCTGGACAACAGACCAGTGGCGCCGAGACGAAGGGAGATCCACGCAGAAGTTCAGGGGTGCAGCCGTAGAGAACGTGGGCAAAGATAGACCGTCTCACGCCTCTGCCTCTCAGCTACCGTTGAACGATGAGCTTCCCGGCCAATGCACCAAATGATACCGGAGAAACTGACGGAAGCCAAGCACAGAGAGATGGATACAGGTTTCTTCAGGAAGGAAGAGATTCTTTATTGGATCACCGATCGGGACTCAGAGGGACTAATGTCACCAAAATACAGCAAGTTCTGAGCCCCGGACAATAGTGCAGGCTCCTTATATAGGCACATAACTCCTCCCATATTAAGCTCCACCCGCACATTCTCTTGACCAATCAATACAAATAAGAATTCACTTCCTGCTTGACCGCATGGCCTGTCCAGCACAATGGAGGAGGGGAATACTACATCCTGTATTCTTGCACATGCTCCGTACACTACTGATCGTATCTTGCCTCGTGCAACCAACTGATCGATACGTCAGCATATGCACGTACACATGCCACGTGGTAATCTCGGCCTACTAAATTTATTTTTACCGAGATTCCACCACACCACTACACCTGGAACAAACTAGAGAAAAATGTATCCCACGCCAAGGTTCAAAATAGCCTTTTGAATTACCCCAGGGTGTATTCTTTAATAAATAGTATGTGTTTGTGGGGAAGTTTCAATAACCAACCATCTAAACTACTCCAAATTGGAACATGGACACAGCATAAAACCTCAAAGTTAGAACAAAACTGAATGGCTGCGTCTCAAATGTGCCCCTTCAACATCCACATATACCTGGCAAAGGTACATGCGGGGGTATTTTTGTACTCAGCAGACATAGCTGAGCAACATATGAAGTATTATACAGTGGTAGTACACATAAGGTTTGCAAAATATACTGTGCAAACTCACTTTGTGTGTCAAAAAGGCAGAAAAAACGCTTATTACCACTACACCTGGTACAAGCTAGCGGAAAAATGATCCCACGCTAAGGTTCAAAATATGCATTTTGAAATACCCTGGGATGTCTTCTTTAAGATATGGTATGGCTTTATGGGGTATTTGGATTATATAGCCTGGTAAAATACTCTAAAATGGGACATGGGCACAGCGTAAAAATTTTAAGTTTGAAAAAAATGGAATGGCTGTGTCCCAAATGTGCCCCTCCGATGTCCACATATACCTGGCAAAGGTACATACGGGGGTATTTTTGTACTCAGCAGACATAGCTGAGCAACATAAGAAGTATTATACAGTGGTAGTACAGCAAAATATACTGTGCAAACTCACTTTGTGTGTCAAAAAGGCAGAAAAAAACGCTTATTACCACTACACTTGGTACAAGCTAGCGGAAAAATGATCCCACGTTAAGGTTCAAAATATGCCTTTTGAAATACCCTGGGGTGTCTTCTTTAAGAAATGGTAGGTCTTTGTGGGGTAGTTTGAATTTAAAACCTGCAAAGATGCTTGGAAATTGCACATAGGCCCAGCGTCAAAATTCAAAGTTCGGTAAAAACTGATATGGCTTGGTCTCCTATATGGCACTGTAGCTTCACAAAATAGTGCCAAAGACATTCATTGGGGGTGTCTTTTTACTCAGAAGACTTAGCTGAGCATAATTTGGGGGTTTTGAACTTAGTGGCACATATGAAATATACAAAATGCCCAGCAAAAATGCAATCCGTATGTAAAAAAAAATGCCCAAAATATTTTTTTACCACATACTTTGGCATATATTGGTGAAATAATGGGGGCATGCTAAGGCACAATATGCACCTTATGAGATACCCTGGAGTGTCTACTTTTACAAATGGTAGGCCTTTGTGGGGGGTTTTTGAACAGTCAAACTGTTATAATACCCCAAATGGAAGCATAGGCTCATTAAATCCGTCTTTCAAAACTACTGTGAATACTGAAAAGGGCAGGTCTCCTGTATGGCACTGTAGCTTCACGAAATAGTGCCAAAGACATACAATGGGGGTGTCCTTTTACTCAGAAGACTTAGCTGAGCATAATTTGGGGGGTTTGAACTTAGTGGCACATATGAAATATACAAAATGCCCAGCAAAAATGCAATCCGTATGTAAAAAAAGCACAAAATTATTTTTTACCACATACTTTGGCATATATTGGTGAAATAATGGGGGCATGTTAAGGCACAATATGCACCTTATGAGATACCCTGGAGTGTCTACTTTTACAAATTCAAACTACTATAATACCCCAAATGGAAGCATAGGCTCATTAAATCCGTCTCTCAAAATTCGACTGTGAATACTGGAAAGGACAGGTCTCCTATATGGCACTGTAGCTTCACAAAATAGTGCCAAAGACATAAAATGGGGGTGTCATTTTACTCAGCAGATGTAACTGAATACAAAATAAAACTTTGTACAGGAATAGCACACACTAACTTTACAAAATACACATGAGAAGTTCTTTGTTATAAGTTTGTGTGCCAAAACCCCCCAAAAACACAATTTTACTCCAATATTTAGCAGAGGTTGGCGGTGAAATGGCTACGTAGAAAGTGTCAAAACAACCTTAGGTAAATAGCCTGTGGTGTCTACTTTATATAAATATATACTTTTGTGTGGCAATTTTGTTTTCTTTTATGGCTATTAAGCTTACAAGACAAACATACCAAATTCTAAAATCGCCCACACTAAAAGTTTATTTTACTCCTTGTGCTTTGTGACCTGTAACTACCAAAAAAAACTTAAAATCCCAGACACATTATATATTCTGTAAATCAGAACAACTAAATGAATTTATTTTTAATTACTTTCCTTAACCTGCACTAATTGTGCACACATTATTATTGCAAAAACGGGGGGGCGGGGCTTGGAGGCCATGCTGAACGGTCGCAGGCTGCAGGAGCTCCTGCTTCAAACCGACTGAAAGGCAATATGTACCACTCGAAAGACGACTTACAGCTACAAAAATGCCACCACAAGCAAGGGGACAACGGGGTGCACAAATCGGTACCCGTCCAGCGACGTTTCCACCGGTATGCACCCGACACCCCAGCAAGGCCCACTAGCATGGCGGGCACAGGGGAGACGGCCGCTCTCCTGCCGCCAATGACGGCGAGACCGTGGACCCAGAGCCCTCGTTCCCCCCCCCCCCATGGTCCAGCGGGGGTTATCGCGGACCACCTTTTTACAGTCTCCCTAACGAAGGGTACCCAAGCGGCAAGATCTCTGAAACGAGAAAACGATACTGAGGCCTACAAAATGGCGTCTAACCCGCACGCCGCAGCCATGTACAGTGCCAAGGAAGAAACCGAGCTCCGGCTCAATGGCTTATTCAGCGCTTTATGGGAGAAGCTTGAGGCACTCTTCTGGCCAGCAGCGCAAGGTATGCCACCAGACAGCACTACACAGGGCTTAACAGGGGCAGCCGGAGGGACAGCAGTAACTCCCCATCCGGACCTCACTCCCAAGTCGAGCAGGCATCCTCACCGGGCAGCTCCAAAGGCGGCAAAAGAGAAACCTACAGAGAGCAGGCAAGGCCTGGAAAAGACCATCATGGGGCAACCAGCAAGCAGACACCATCGGCTACACCACATACTTACCAACTCCAGGCGCAAGAACCGGAGAGGCACAGCCTTTCGAGACAGATCCAAAATGGCGGACACAGCGAACCGACGACGCAGGAAACCAAGCAGCCTGCGACCGAACCAAGCAAGGAGATCTGCAACCGGGACTAACCAATACTCAGACAGTCAGTCAAGTAAAGCATGGCGCAGGTTTACAGTGATACACCCCAGCGAACTCCTTGCCTACACCTGGCACGTTGCCATGTCGGGACTGCAGGCTCTCTGGACACTGACTGCACCATGGGGTGATGACATACCCCGAACAGGCAAGGGTTGACCAGACACCATCATCGGGACTGCTGTTATTATCTTTTTATTGTTACTTTTTTTTTTTTTTTTTTTATTAATGCCAGAAGTCTAATTTATTTTAAATAAGAGCATAAAGTTCAACATACATTACATAATTGTTTAGCTTTAACTTCTAATTGCGTGCCATTTTGCACTGCTGTTTAGGCGCTAGCATAAATAGCAACTAAAATACTGTTACCCTCATATGATGTTTTAATGCTCCGGCACCGCTGGCCTCCCTGCTCGGCCTGTACTTAAATGTTTAGTTAATACCCATGCCTAGAATGCGTAGGACGGCTATTTTGACTAACAAGCTGGACATAGTAAAGTTTTTCAGGGCAGGCACCTAGGGAGAATAGCGATGTTTAGGCATGCTTTATATTGTAGGCGAGCTATAGATTGTATTTATATTTTGATTCTACTGAGAACTTCTGCCAGGCTATGCGCTACCTTGCTTTAAGCATTTCACGTCATGGCCTACATATGTATAATGTGACCGTACTTTGTTACTAGCTGGCCCTATCTAAACCTAAGCCCAGCTAGCAATGTTCTATACGCGTAAGGCCTGGCATGATAGATGATATACTCTAAAAATCGATGTCAAGCATACCCTAACGCACACAATAAGCTCTGTTCAGCTTGTTAATATTGACAGTGTTGATGTCAAAATTGTGCATATATCCTTTTTAACATACCTGTTCCTGCACCTCAAGCAATGCACACCCAGCAGGTTTAATTAGCACCATTAACCCACGCTTGTAACTCGCTTAAAAAGTCAAGCTATCTGTATATTTTTCTGCCTCATAGGTGAGACAGCGTACGTTCACATGTTTGGAAGGGGCATATGTGTCTACCGAAGCAAGCCTGTAACCCTATCGTGTCTTACTGCCTTAGACATAATAATTCAGAGTGTTGCATAATTTAAATCGCATGTTTACCACGTTTTGTATTTTTATGCAACTGCCTACATCTTGTTATTTTCATGTTCTAAAATATAAAAATCGTGCTGTATAACAAGCCACATGTTGAAATGATTATAATCCGCTTGCAGCAGCTGTTGTGGCGCTGTACGCTTTACTGTTACTCCATGCACGAATAAAAATAAAGAATTTAAAAAAAAAAAAAAAAAAATATTATTGCAAAAACTGTAAAAAAACTCAAAATTTTTCATATTTTTTGCATTTTTCTGTATTTTTTTTTATAATAAAGAAGCATTTAAGTATATATATATATGTTACATCAAAATAAAGCCCTTTCGGGGGGCGGAGCCAGCTGCAGACCAGCACGGACGCATCGTACATCGCTCCGTGCGAAAACGAGCAATAACGTGACATAACGGCGGAAAACAGCCACTATCCCTTCCCAAACTAGACCAAAAGTCGAGGCAACAAATATGGGCAAGAAAACAAAAAAGCCACGACAAGACAAAACGCTGCACAGCCGCGACATTGGCGAACTCCTGCGGAACTCGCAGAAGGCCGCATGGGAGAAGATGGCACTGGGTGAGGATGAATACTCCGACTCATCGGGAGACTTTTATCCAGACCCAGACACAGGCGCATCACCCAGCCAGCCCACAGGGCATAATACCAAAACCTCCCAGGCAGGAGAACCGGTCACAGCAGCCCTGCTGACGAAAATGTTTATGGAGCTTAGACAAGACCTGGCGGCCGACCGAGCTCACTTCAAAGAGGCCATGGAGGGGGCCACCACGAGGCTCACCCACTTGGAAACCAAAACTACCTCCCAAGATGAACGTATAACCACCCTAGAAGACAAACTAACTGACCTCCATAAGCAACAAGTCGGCACAGCAGAGAGGGTGGAGGCCATGGAGGACCACAGAAGGAGACTCAATTTGAAGGTTAGAGGGGTGCCTAACGATATAGGGCTACCAGACCTCCCACACTATATGAGGCGCCTGCTAGCAACACTACTGCAACCCAAACAGGAAAAACTGCTTAAGATAGATGGACTGTTCCGTCTGCCCAAGCCGACTAACGCACCCCCCACAGCCACGGCTGATATAATCGTACGATTTCAATCCCACCAAGACAAGGCCGCGGCCCTAACAGCGACCCGAGGGAAAACCCCTCTAATATTCGAGGACTCTCAACTACTACTCTTTCCAGACCTAACGAGAAGCACCCTAAATTGGCGCAAATCACTGCAACCAAGCCTTCAACAGCTGAGATCCAACAATATTCAGTATCGCTGGGGCACACCAAGGCTCCTCACCTTAACATTCCGAGGGTCTATCTTCCGGGCGAGAAGCCCACAAGAACTGGTCACTCAGCTGAGCCAACTAGGCCTGTCGGTCACACGACCAGAACCCACAACTTCCTTGTCCAGACTGAACCCCACCGCGACAAAATAATTTATACCCAGAGCATCTCGACGCACCACGCAAGCTGGGGACACAACCTGAATACTACCAAATGACCATCTCTCCATCCTTTTAGGATGCCATAGACTCCGCCACTAAGACCCGTGACTATACTCACCTATATTCACCAAGTTATATTGTTGTAATGTTGCTCGTTTTCATTTTTTCTTTCATCCTTTTCATATTTATTTTATGCTAGCTAGATATTTCTCTGGCGTACTGTCACCAAGAGTGTAACCCTAATTCATTTACGTACCCAGGCATACCAGAGAGAGTTGATGCTCCATAATGTTTAGTTCAGGGATTATCACGCAGCTACAGTGAATGCTCGTTTTCATTTTTTCTTTCATCCTTTTCATGTTTATTTTATGCTAGCTAGATACTTCTCTGGCGTACTGTCACCAAGAGTGTAACCCTAATTCATTTACGTACCCAGGCATACCAGAGAGAGTTGATGCTCCATAATGTTTAGTTCAGGGATTATCACGCAGCTACAGTGAATGCTCGTTTTCATTTTTTCTTTCATCCTTTTCATGTTTATTTTATGCTAACTAGATACTTCTCTGGCGTACTGTCACCAAGAGTGTAACCCTAATTCATTTGCGTGCCCAGGCATACCAGAGAGAGTTGGTGCCCCATAATGTTTAGTTCAGGGATTATCACGCAGCTACAGTGAATATGCCCGCATACAAAGAGGCCCCAAGTCAGAACGACATGTTGAGACACAAGCTCTGATACAACCCCCCCCCCCCTCCTCTTACCCCTTATGTCAAAATATGGGATAACTCAATGTCACAAATCCCCGCAGGGGGTCCCCTTTCCCCTTGTGCACTTAAATGCTCGAAACTTATAAATGCCTGTATGTTACCTTTACCTTACTTCGGTGCTCAAGGGATGATCATTACACTGTACTACAAATGTTGTCCTACTTGTTTTTGAAAAACAACCAAAACCCTCTCAGCATGGGACAGTGATCCCACTACTACTTACATATGTATTGTTAACTGTGATTTCTCAGGGCGATAGCCAACATATTGTACCGTATTGCCTTATTAACATGCTGAGAGATAAAAAAATAAAGAATTTAAAAAAATAAAGCCCTTTCTGTCCTTTAAAAAACGGTATATAATATGCATCGGTGCAATAAATTAGTAAAATGCAAATTGCAGTTGAATGCAAACAGCAAAAAATGCCATTGTCATTAAGTGAATGGATGTAATGGATGCAGTGTGTGTGTGTCAGTGTAGTGGATGCAGTGTGTGTGTGTCAGTGTAATGGATCCAGTGTGTGTGTGTGTGTCAGTGTAGTGGATGCAGTGTGTGTGTCAGTGTAGTGGATGCAGTGTGTGTGTGTGTCAGTGTAGTGGATGCAGTGTGTGTGTGTGTCAGTGTAGTGGATGCAGTGTGTGTGTCAGTGTAGTGGATGCAGTGTGTGTGTGTCAGTGTAATGGATGCAGTGTGTGTGTCAGTGTAGTGGATGCAGTGTGTGTGTGTCAGTGTAATGGATGCAGTGTGTATGTCAGTGTAGTGGATGCAGTGTGTGTGTGTGTGTGTCAGTGTAGTGGATGCAGTGTGTGTGTGTCAGTGTAATGGATGCAGTGTGTGTGTGTCAGTGTAGTGGATGCAGTGTGTGTCTCAGTGTAGTGGATGCAGTGTGTGTGTCAGTGTAATGGATGCAGTGTGTGTGTCAGTGTAGTGGATGCAGTGTGTGTGTCAGTGTAGTGGATGCAGTGTGTGTGTGTGTCAGTGTAATGGATGCAGTGTGTGTGTCAGTGTAGTGGATGCAGTGTGTGTGTCAGTGTAGTGGATGCAGTGTGTGTGTGTCAGTGTAATGGAGGCAGTGTGTGTCAGTGTAGTGGATGCAGTGTGTGTGTGTGTCAGTGTAGTGGATCCAGTGTGTGTGTGTCAGTGTAATGGATGCAGTGTGTGTGTCAGTGTAGTGGATGCAGTGTGTGTGTCAGTGTAATGGATGCAGTGTGTGTGTGTGTCAGTGTAGTGGGTGCAGTGTGTGTGTCAGTGCAGTGAATGCAGTGTGTGTGTCAGTGTAGTGGATGCAGTGTGTGTGTTAGTGCAGTGAATGCAGGGTGTGTCAGTGTAGTGGATACAGTGTGTGTGTCAGTGTAGTGGATGCAGTGTGTGTGTCAGTGTAATGGATGCAGTGTGTGTGTGTGTGTCAGTGTAGTGGATGCAGTGTGTGTGTCAGTGTAGTGGATGCAGTGTGTGTGTCAGTGTAGTGGATGCAGTGTGTGTGTTTAGTAGTGTATGCATGTAAATGTAAAGTTATTCCCCCCTCCCTGTTTCTTACCTGGTTCAGAGAGAGGGGAAGATTCTTTGATCCCTGGTGGTCCGGTGCCATTGTGGGCCCCCCCCCCCCGGCTCCCTATCCTTGCAGAGGGAGCCCAGCGGACTGTAGCTGTACTTTACAGCATTTCCTGCTCTCTAACTCCCGCGAGATGTGTTATGCGCGCCTGGCGGAGCGTTGCCATGGCAACGCTCTAACGGCCGCACATCTCGCGGGAGTTAGAGATCAGGAAATGCTGTAAAGTACAGCTACAGTCCGCTGGGCCCCCTCTGCAAGTATAGGGAGCCGGGGGGCCCGCGGCTGCACCTAAATATAGCGATCATCGCTGTATATAGGTGCAGAGAGTAATTGTGGGGCCCTGGACTGCCAAAGCAGTCCGGGCCCCCCAGGACCGCCGGGCCCTTGACAACCGTCACGGTTGTCACCCCCTGATGGCGGCCCTGATCAGGATGCCCAAACGTGGCACCACTTTTAGACTGGGAGCATCAGTTAATGCGTTCACTCAATCACAAGCTCCCCAATCAGAAAAGTGAATGAAATAAAGTATGCGTCCTTTCCACTCACTTTCTCAATGAAGAGCTTCTGTCAGCTAATGCTCTCAGCCTATAAGCGACACTCACTCCAAGGCTTCAGACCTTTAGAGGAAGTGTTTGGGGTTAAACGGTTAATGGTTTAACATCTTATGGTGAGATGGTGCCATGGACCTCATCACACCATGACAACTTCATTGTGATGGTGTTATGGTGGTCAGAGTATCCCTTTAATGCCACAACCACAACATGGGAAATTAAATTGTTTCTGTTCTTGTCAATTAAACTCCAATTTAATTTTCAATTGGCTTACATTTCCATAGACATTATGCAGTCAGCCATTCTCTCTGCAACTAGAACAGAGCTGTCAATAGGCAGATCCCCAGATGTAAATGTTGTAGAACTACAACTCCCATGATGCTTTGTCATTCTAAAGGCATGCAAAGCATCATGGGAGTTGTAATTGTACAACATCTGGGATCTACCTATTGTGATCTACCCTGATCTAGAACATCAAGTTCTATTGTGATGTCACTAACCAGAGAATAGAGAACCCTATTCTTGCTGGTTGTACTAGCATTCCACAAGCATTTTCATTGCAGTGGGATGATTTATTAAGAGAATGGGTAACGCTATTTCTATATTTGAATATCCTCTGGTTTCATGGCTGTGGGGTAATCAATCCCCACCCAGGAATTCTACTAAAAAAGAATTCAAAAAACAGCCAAAGATCCAGCCTTCTACGGACAGGTAAGTAAATATCTGCTACATGTATCATATTAGATAGAGCTATTAGAAGTTGGGGTTAGAGTTCAATAGAGATTAGAATAAAGGATGGTTTGTTAATGGGCATCATCTCTATAAATAACACAGCTTTCCTGTAGATTTAACAGTGTCATCTTGAAATGAAAAGTAATAGAAGGGTTACATTTCTTAAAATGTGAATTTAAGTTTCATCTTTTAGTTATTTTTGATGAGATAAAAAAAATGAACAAAAAAATAAATAAAATGAAAGTGTTTATTTAGCCTAGCCCATTTATAGGTATTGAAATAAAGCAAGCAGGCAAGTTATACAGGGGTGCAAAAAAAAAAAAAAAACCAAAGTAAAATATATAAGAATTATCAAAGCCGTTTCTAACTGCTCGATTCTTTACCATTTGGGAGTCAAATCACTTTGATTATGCAGCTCTAATCAAACCTCCCTGAACTTGACCTAAAGAGTCTCCCATTCACATTTCCTGTGAATAGAGATCTAATGTTGAAGCTTCCTTTATTGCACAGTCCGCTTAAATTAGAATTTTATCTCCCATATTCTGTTAATAGCCTGCAGGAACCTCCTGTGTGCTATGAATGGTCAATTAACAGTGCAGTACATAAAATCTGCAAAGTAAACACACAGTGCTGTTACATCTGATTGAAACGGAAACAATTTTTTTTGTCAAGTTGGTTGTGTGAGTCACTGCCCGGGGAGGTTTGGCTAGAGTTGCATGAACAGAAACAAAACTGATTTAACTCTTAAATGGCATAGAATGAGTTGCAGTGAATCATCTATACACCAACACTGCTTCATTAAGCTAAAGTTGTGTTGGTGCTTAGAGACGTTTTTTTAATATTGTCAAAGAACAAAGACAAAATTACAAAATCTTGATCTTGGCGTTATGGTGACCGGAGTATCCCTTTAATGCCACAACAACAAATTGAAAAATTAAGTGGTTTCTGTACCTATCATTTAAATTCTATTTAAATTTTCAATTGGATTTCAATTTAATAGACATTATGCAGTCAGTCATTGTTTCTGCATTTAGACAATCAGGTTCGATTGTGATGTCACTGACCAGAGGACAGAAACCCTACTCCTACTGGTCCTACTACCATTTCACAGGCATTTTCATTGCAGTGAGATTATTTACAGAGACCATGAGTAACGCTATTTCTATATTTGAACATCCCCTGGTTTCATGGCTGTGGGGTACTCAACCCCCACCCAGGAATTCTACTAAAAAAGAATTAAAAAAACAGTCAAAGATCCAGCCTTCTACGGACAGGTAAGCTGCTACAGCTATCGTATTAGATAGGGTTATTAGAAGATGGTGATCAGAGTAAGATAGAGGTTAGAATAAAGGATGGTTTGTTAATGGGCATCATCGCTATAAATAACATAGCTTTCCTGTACATTTAATAGTGTCATCTTGAAATTAATGGGAGTAATATAAGGGTTAAAATCCTTAATATGTGAATTTAATTGTCATCTGTTAAGAAGAGTACCTAACAGATAAGCTAAAACAAACAAACCAATGAATGTGTGTGGCCTAGTTCATTTGTAGTGATACAATTTGAAATAAAATAAACAGGCATGATAAACAGGGGTGTTAAAAAAAAAAAAGTTAAATATATAGGAATTAATAAAGGTGTTTTGAGACCCTGATCAGATAGCACAATCCTGGGATGAAATGCAGAATGACATTAATTTGAGAAATCAAAGTTAGTTAGTTAACCACACAACTAATAATGCATAATATATAATGCCTTCTTTTATCATCTCCTAAACACACTCGGTTATTCCAGAAATAGAATTTCAAATGTATGAAATATTAAAATTCATTAATCATTTTTTCTTTCCTAAATAGGCTTAAAGCTGAGCCCCAGACATTACCCCAGATATCACCTAATCTGGATGTTTGTCCAGATCCTGAGAAGGGTAAGAAATGGGAGCCATGGAAGCAGAAAGGTGGGCTTGTGAAAGAAACTCGAAAAATGTACCAACACGGCAGAAAGAGTCTTCGCTTTCCCCCTTCTGTTACATCTAAATTTGCAGAGCTTGATGAAAGGTAAATAGTGTATGATCATATTAATCAATGGGGGCGGGGGGGGAGGGGGGAATCTTGTGCTTATTTTCTATTGTTGATATTTTGTTTGAACAAATTGACATTTTAACCTCCTATACTGCTGTGAGAATTAGACTGACCATTTTGTTTGTGTTTTTCTTCAAAAGCTTTAGACGTACCTTTGTCAGCTATGGAATAGAGCATAAGATTCCCGATGTACCATACTATATTCGGGTGACTCCAACAAAAACCAGCAAACTAAAGACGTGTGCTCGGCTACCTAGGTAAGTGTATCATTAGACACAGAATAACTGACCACAATGCTATTAGGACATCCAAATAAAACTGCAGTGTCCTCAGTAAGCCAATACCCTGGTTCCCTCACTGAATGTCTGTGTACACAGAAAACCAATGAGAGAAGAACCACAGATAGAGAAATATGTCACTGCTCTTTCTGAACCAACATCACAAATCACTGGGAAGTACTAGGGCAAAGTAACTTACTAAGCATTACCTAATTTCCATAAGGAATGCATTTTAAAATATACAGAAGATTTTATCGTACGAATAAACTAATGAAATTGCGGTAACCAGAATCCAATATATGAAAAATAAATGATCTGATAGTGTCCCTTTAAGCTGTCACAAGTCTAGAGGACATTCTTTGTCATACGTCTACGGAGAGGTAAGTGGACAGCGGCTGCAAGTATCCTATTAAATAGGGTTATTGGAAGATGGAGGTCAGAGATGGGTCACAATACGACCCAAATAATAATTACTTATTTTATCATCTCCTAAACACACTCAGTTATTCCAGAAACAAAACATCCAATGTGTGAAATATGAAACTTCACTAATCACTTTTTCTTTCTTAAATAGGCTACCTCTTAAAGCTGAGCCCCAGATATTGCCCCAGATATCACCTAATCTGGATGTTTGTCCAGATCCTGAGAAGGGTAAGAAATGGGAGCCATCAAAACAGAATGGTGGGCTTGTGGAAGAAATTCTAAAAAGTTACCAACAAGGCATAAAGAAACTTCGCCTTCCCCCTTCTGTTGCATCTGAATTTGCAGAGCTTGATGAAAGGTAAATACTGTATTATCAAATTAATCAATGGGGGGAATCTTGTGCATTTTTCTATTGTTGATATTTTGTTTTAACAAATTTACATTTTAACCTCTATGATGGGTGATATAAGAAGTGGACTGACCATTTTGTGTTTTGTGTTTTTCTTTAAAACCTTTAGACATACCTTTGTCAGCTTTGGAAAACAGGATAAGATTCCCGAAGTACCATACTATATTCGGGTGACTCCAACAAAAACCAACAAACTAAAGACGTGTGCTCGGCTACCTAGGTAAGTGTATCATGAGACACAGAATGATTGACCACAATGCTATTAGGACATCCAAATGAAACTGCAGTGCCCTCAGTAAGCCAATACCCTGGTTCCCTCACTGGCTGGCTGTGTACACAGAAAATCAATGAGAGAAAAAACACAGACAGAGAAACATGTAAATTCTGTTTCTGAACCAACATCACAAATCAGTGGGGAGTGCTACGGCAACGTAACTTACTAAGCATTACCTAAACTTCCATAAGGAATGCATTTAAAAAAAAAAAAAAAACAGAATCTTTTATGGTACGAATAAACTACTGAAATTGCTGTAACCAGAATTGAATATATGAGACAAATGATATGATAGTGTCACTATAAGCTGTCACAAGTCTAGAGGATATTCTTTGTCATACGTTTACGGCAGGGGTGGGGAACCTTTGGCCCTCCAGATGTTTTGGACTACATCTCCATTGATGCTTTGCCAGTATTATGGTTGTAAGAAGATTATAGGAGATGCAGCCCAAAACATCTGGAGATCCCAAGGCTCCCCACCTCTGGTCTACAGAGAGGTAAGTGGACAGCGACTGCAAGTATCATATTAGATAGGGTTATTAGAAGATGGAGGTCAGAGTTCAATAAAAATTAGAATAAAGGATGGTTTGCTCATGGGCATCACCTCTATAAATAACATAGCTTTCCTTTAGATGTAATAGTATCATCTTAAAATGAATGGGAGTAATATACGGGTTAAAGTACTTAAAATATGAATATGGATTTCATCTTTTAGTTATTTTTCATAAAAGACAAGATAAAAATGAACTAAAAAATGAATGTGTGTAGCCTAGCCCATTTGTAGTGATTGAAATTAAATAAGCAGGCATGGTATACAGGGGTGCAAAAAATAAAATATATAGGAATTAAGAAAGGTTTTTGAGGCCCTGATCAGACAGCACCAACAGGGATGAAATGCAGGAAGAAATTAGTCCAGACATTTTATAGGTTTTACAAATCATATTGAATTATTTAACCATTACAATACAACCCAAATAATAATAATGCATAATATATAATGGCTTCTTTTATCATCTCCTAAACACACTCGGTTATTCCAAAAATATACCATCCAATGTGTGAAATATGAAACTTCACTAATCACTTTCTCTTTCCTAAATAGGCTACCTCTTAAAGCTGAGCCCCAGATATTGCCCCAGATATCACCTAATCTGGATGTTTGTCCAGATCCTGTAAAGGGGAAGAAAGGGGAGCCATGGAAACAGAATGGTGGGTTTGTGGAAGAAATTCTACACAATTGCCAACAAGGCACAAAAATATTTTGCCTTCCCCCTTCTGTTACATCTAAATTTGCAGAGCCTGATGAAAGGTAAATACTGTATGATCACATTAATCAAAGGAGGGGGGGGGGGGGACAGGGGGGTAAGGTCTGGTGATTTTTATCTATTGTTGATGTTTGTTTTAACAAAGTGAGATTTAACCTCTATGCTGGGTGCTGGAATAATTAGCCTGACCTTTATTTTTTTTGTGTGTTTTTCTTCAAAAGCTTTAGACATAACATTAATGTCAGATATGGAAAAGAGGAGAATATTCCCGAAGTACCATGCTATATTCGGGTGACTCCAACAAAAACCAACAAACTAATGACATATGGTCAGACACCTAGGTAAGTGTATTATGAAACACAGAATGATTGACCTTATATATATACACATATACAAATAAAACTGCAGTGTCCTCAGTAAGCCAATACCATGGTTCTCTCACTGGCTGTCTCTGTACAAAGAAAACCAATGCGAGAAAAAACACAGACAGAGAAACATGTCACTGCTCTTTCTGAACCAACATCACAAATCAGTGGGGAGTGCTACGGCAACGTAACTTACTAAGCATTACCTAATTTCCATAAGGAATGCATTTATAAAAAAAACAAAAACAGAATCTTTTATGGTACGAATAAACTACTGAAATTGCTGTAACCAGAATTGAATATATGAGACAAATGATATGATAGTGTCACTATAAACTGTCACAAGTCTAGAGGATATTCTTTGTCATACGTCTACGGCAGGGGTGGGGAACCTTTGGCCCTCCAGATGTTTTGGACTACATCTCCATTGATGCTTTGCCAGTATTATGGCTGTAAGAAGATTATAGGAGATGGAGTCCAAAACATCTGGAGGTCCGAAGGCTCCCCACCCCTGGTCTACAGAGAGGTAAGTGGACAGCGACTGCAAGTATCATATTAGATAGGGTTATTAGAAGATGGAGGTCAGAGTTCAATAAAAATTAGAATAAAGGATGGTTTGCTCATGGGCATCACCTCTATAAATAACATAGCTTTCCTTTAGATGTAATAGTTTCATCTTAAAATGGATGGGAGTAATATACGGGTTAAAGTACTTAAAATATGAATATGAATTTCATCTTTTAGTTATTTTTCATAACAGACAAGATAAAAAATGAATGTGTGTAGCCTAGCCCATTTGTAGTGATTGAAATTAAATAAGCAGGCATGGTATACAGGGGTGCAAAAAATAGATAAAATATATAGGAATTAAAAAAGGTGTTTTGAGGCCCTGATCAGACAGCACCAACAGGGATGAAATGCAGGATGAAATTAGTCCAGACATTTTATAGGTTTTACAAATCAGATTGAATTATTTAACCATTACAATACAACCCAAATAATAATAATGCATAATATATAATGGCTTCTTTAATCATCTTCTAAACACACTCAGATATTCCAAAAATATACCATCCAATGTGTGAAATATGAAACTTCACTAATCACTTTCTCTTTCTTAAATAGGCTACCGCTTAAAGCTGAGCCCCAGATATTGCCCCAGATATCATCAAATCTGGATGTTTGTCCAGATCATGTAAAGGGGAAGAAAGGGGAGCCATGGAAACAGAATGGTGGGTTTGTGGAAGAAATTCTACACAATTGCCAACAAGGCACAAAAATATTTTGCCTTCCCCCTTCTGTTACATCTAAATTTGCAGAGCCTGATGAAAGGTAAATACTGTATGATCACATTAATCAAAGGGGGGGGGGGGGGGACAGGGGGGTAAGGTCTGGTGATTTTTATCTATTGTTGATGTTTGTTTTAACAAAGTGAGATTTAACCTCTATGCTGGGTGCTGGAATAATTAGCCTGACCTTTATTTTTTTTGTGTGTTTTTCTTCAAAAGCTTTAGACATAACATTAATGTCAGATATGGAAAAGAGGAGAAAATTCCCGAAGTACCATGCTATATTCGGGTGACTCCAACAAAAACCAACAAACTAATGACATATGGTCAGCCACCTAGGTAAGTGTATTATGAAACACAGAATGATTGACCTTATATATATACACATATACAAATAAAACTGCAGTGTCCTCAGTAAGCCAATACCCTGGTTCTCTCACTGGCTGTCTGTGTTCACAGAAAACCAATGAGAGAAGAGCCACATACAGAGAAACATGTCACTGCTCTTTCTGAACCAACATCACAAATCACTGGGGAGTGCTACGGCAACGTAACTTACTAAGCATTACCTCATTTCCATAATGAATGCTTTTTAAAATAAACAGACGCTTTTATGGTACAACATAAACTACTGAAATTGTTGTAACCAGAATGTATTATTTGAAATATAAATGATCTGATAGCGTCACTATAAGTTGTGCGATAACTGATAAAAACAAAGTGATATGGTGGCTAACGGACCAAAGTAAGAGAATAGCTGAAGAGTAATAAGATAAATGACAAAATGGGCTGATGAATGGAAAGGGAGGAAAGGATAGAATTGTAACAATTGTATTTTAACTTTTCCTAATTAATTGCAGGGACCCATTCCGTTTTACTAAAGTAAAGCCTACATTACTTCCAAGACAAATCATAGCAACTGAAAAGGCTGCAAGTGTCCCAGAAGAGGAAGTGGTCAAAAAAGGACCAGAAAATGAAAAAGATTCTACTGAGTATTATAAACAGAATACTATTCTACAGCCTGAACCTGTCACAAGTCTAGAAGATATTCCTTGTCCTTTGCTGCAGTCTATGTCTCTAGAGCCTACAGCGATTTTCACATGCGTAGAAAACAACAATTCTCTAGAATGCCCTGTTTGCACTATCGAACCTCATACAAATAGATTGACAGAGGATATGCCAGTGAATCTTAGTCACCCACAGTCCACTTTCAGTTCATCTAACCCTACAAATCTAGATTCACAGAACCCAGTCACAGGTCATTGTAATTTGCTGCAGTCTAAGTCTCTAGAACCTACAGAGGTTGTCATGTGTTTAGAAGACAACAATTCTCTCGAGTGCCCTTTTCGTACTATCGAACCTCATACAAGTGAATTGACAGATGAGTTGACAGTAAACCTTGATCAGCCACAGTCCACTTTGAGTTGTCCATCTGAGCCTACAAATATATATTCTCAAGACCCAGTCACAGTTGGTCCTTCACTGCAGTCTATGTCCATAAAGCCAACAGAGATTGTCACATGTTTAGAAGACAACATTTCTCTAGAGTGCCATGTTTGTGCAATCGAGCCTCATACTCTGCCACAGTCCACTTCAAGTTGTCATCCTGAACCTACTAATCTAGATTCCCTGGAGACTGCCACAGTTCAGGAACAGAGTATTCTTCTTGATGTCCCAGTTTGTCCTGCTAAACCACACACTAATGAAATGTTAGAGGAGCTGCCAGTAAACTCTGCCACTGTGATTTATCCCTCTGAGACGACTTTGGATTCCCCCACTGTTAAGCATGAGGAGTTGTTTCTAATTAAGAAAGAGGGCACCCCTGAGCAGAAGCAAATTGGGATAAAGAATAATCAGCCTGCATCATATAGGAGCCTGAGCTGTGACCCTAAAGAGCAAGGATTGCCAGAAACAGAAGAAAAAGAACAACCTGGTAAGGCTGATGTGGTTTCAAAGCCAATTACAGAACGCCAAGACCTTGCAGTACCTTCACTCCAAGATAGGTTGAATATCAAAGCAAAGGTAGAAAGGGTATGCTACGATAGGAATTTCTTACTCCAATTCAAATCGATCACGCAGGAACCAAAGGACTTCTCTGAAATCTGTAAAATCCACCAAGGCATGGTTATTAGACCTCACCTTCGGCCAGTAGATCCATCACATTTGACTCGCAGGAATTGGACACCTCAATCTGGAAATTCCTGCCACCCTGCTAAGGGTAATCGCAGATTGCCACCTGGAATCCATCAAATGAAGTCTCAGCAAGCTCCTGTTAAAGAACGTCGACAAATCCTTGAACTAAATGAGAATGTGAAACTGCAAAAATGTGAAAAAGCTTGGAGACCTCCCATGAAAAGGGCAAACGAAGAACCCAGTAGAGTCAAGGCTGAAGAACTGTTTCGGAAAGTTCGCGGTATCCTGAATAAGATCACTCCTCAGACATTCGAGCACTTAATCCATCAGGTGAAGGACCTCTCCGTAGACACTGAGTATCAGCTTAAAGGAGTCGCAGAACTCATATTTGAAAAAGCAGTAGCAGAGACTCATTTTGCAGTTATATATGCAAACATGTGCAACTGGCTAAAGATGCTTGAGGTCCCAACTGAAGAAAATCGTGAAGTGTCCATTACGTTCCGCAGGCTGCTAATAAGGCTCTGCCAGGTGGAGTTTGAGAGAGGTGAAAAGGGTGGTGAAAGAATTGAAGAACTGCAGAAGGAACTGGACGCTGCTATATCACCTAATGAAAAGGCTCGACTAAAGGAAGAATTAAGTGATGCCTGTAAAAGAGCACGCAGGCGATCCCTTGGAAACATCAAATTTATTGGGGAGCTATTTAAATTAAAGTTGATCTCAGAAGCCACAATTAAAGAGTGCCTTATTAAGCTACTAAACAAGAACACCGAGGAGTCCATGGAGTGCATCTGTCAATTGTTGACATCAGTTGGAAAATACCTGGAAAATGGACAGGCTGGCATGGACAATTATTTCAAGAAGATTAATATCTTTATTAAAAACAAGACCTCTTCTAGGATTAGATTTTTGGTGCAGGATGTGCTGGATCTGAGGAGGAATAATTGGGTACCGCGACACAAACCCGAGGGGCCAAAAACAATTGATCAAATACATAAAGAGGCAGAACAGGAATCCAAAAAAAAAGTGCCTTGAACCAAAAGAAAAAAAAACCAAAAAGCACAGAGTATCTTAACATGTATAGCTCGGAGGAAACTATAACTTGGACGAAAGACGAGACAGGAGAATATGATAAAAACATTTACATATATAAAGGAAATCAACACCATAAAGGAGAAGAGTAGTAGTGGATGCATGGAATAGCCTTCCGACTGAAGTGGTACAGTTTAACACAGTGAGGGAGTTTAAGAATGCGTGGGATAGGTATAAGGCTATTCTCGATACAAGAGACTAATGAAAGTATTCATAAAATTGGGCAGACTAAATGGGCCGAATGGCTCTTATCTGTCATCACATTCTAAGTTTCTATTCCATGGACAAAAGGACATATGCAACATATGCACAAAGACAAGCCTGCATATTCATTTACTTAAAAAATAATTCAGACAATGACAACCAACTTTTATTTACAAAGCAACACATACTCATATACAGGAAGAGACATACATATTCATGCACAAGCACAAACATTTATTCAAAGACAAATTCAGACAATTATGCAAAGACAAACATTCACATACACTCACACACTTCCTAATGACAACTTTAACAATATTTATTCAGATAAAAAGACACACCCATGTTATAAAAACAAACACATTAGTGGTAGCATAAAAACATGATTTAGTTATTTTCATCATTGCCAAATAAAATACAGAGTGAAACGCACATTAACAAAATGCAAGGTTCACTGGCCTCCACCTGCAGAATTCACACTTGGCATGCCAGAACCACCACTGTTTTCCTAGACATATGTATTCTATATAGTGTTCATTTTATTACAACAATAAAGTCTGTTCTTTAAATTTACCTTGTTATACTGATGTTGGTTTGTTCTTTGGATGGGTTTTATTGCCAGGGCCGTTGCTAAGTTTAAGAAAATTCCTATAGATTCAGTCCATATTATATCTCACGTACACCTTCCTAAGCACTACCGGGCAGTTGTAGTTATGGTGTCTGATTTTTCCTGCTCCCCTTACAGGGTAAGTAGTCAAACTTTTTGAGATTGTGCCCAAAAGCTCCTGCACTGAACCAAACCAGTATTCCAGGGCTTAGGTCATTGGTTGAGAGTGCTCACCTTACCATCTCAGCCAGCGGGATTAAAAAAGTGGAGTTAATGGAAGTTCCTTCTATCACTATTTAATCTGCAAGGGCATTACTAGCACCATAACTACTGCTGCGTACTGTTATGGTGCTTCAAATATTCCTTTAACCCCTTAATGACGAGTGACGGACAAAGTCCGTCACTCAGGGGATTGCCATAACGACGAGTGACGGACCTCGTCCGTCACCCGTTAAAATTAACCCCAGATAGCTGCAATCGCGGTGATCGTGGGGTTAATGGTGCTCCGGTCTGCCTCTGTATTAGAGGCAGACCGGGAGCACCAACTCGCGCTGTCCCAGCACATGTGCCCGCTCTGACAGCATGTGCCTCCGTGCACTTCTGGGTTCACTGTGAAGTGCAGGGAGATGGATCTTCACTGATCCTGCCCCCTGTAAAAAAATAAATAAAGTTAAATTAAAATCCCAACCCCCTTTAACCAGTTTTATAAAAAATTAACCCCTTCCCTGCCAATTGATCACTGACTACAGTGATCAATTGGCAGTGATTGCATTTTCCTATGATCTCACTTTCCCCTGAGGGTTCATTCTTTTTTTTTTTTTTTAACCCTCAGAGGTTACATTTATTTTATTAATTAATTTAAATATTTTAAAATTATAAATTTAGCTAGCTGGGGAAGGTCGAAGTTAGTGGGGAATTGGGGGATTTAGTGTCAAGCTAACTAGGGGTTAATGTTAAAAAAAAGTTTTAAAATAAGCTTTAAAAAGTTAAAAAATTAAGTTTAAAAAAGTTTTAATAACGTTTAAGTAAAAAATAAAAAACACCCCCCTTTACCCAGTCCAAATAAAAATTAACCCTTTCCCTGCCAGTCGATCACTGCTTACAGTGATCAAAATACAGATCACAGTATTATACTGTGATCTAATTTTTTTTTTAACCCCTGACGATTAACTTTTATTCCTTTTTTTAACCCTCAGGGGTTAAATTTATTTAATTAACTAAGTTAAATATTGTATAATTAAATATTTTGCTAGCTGGGGTGGGTGGGAGTTATGGGAAAATGGGGAATTTACTGTTAGTGCTGCTTACTGCTAGTTAGGGGTTAACGGTAAAAAAAAAAAAAAGCTTAGAAAAATGTTAAATCTGTAAAAAAAAGTTTTAAGAAAGTTTAGGAAACTTTTAAAAAATTAATAAGCAAAACAAAAGTTTAAAAAATAGTTTTAAAAAGTAAAAAAAGTTTTAAAAAGTTAAAAAATACATTTAAAAACGCTCATTACCACTACACCTGGAACAAACTAGAGAAAAAATTATCCCACGCCAAAGTTCAAAATATGCCTTTTGAATTACCCCAGGGTGTATTCTTTAATAAATAGTATGTGTTTGTGGGGAAGTTTCAATAACCAACCATCTAAACTACTCCAAATTGGAACATGGACACAGCATAAAGCCTCAAAGTTAGAACAAAACTGAATGTCTGCGTCTCAAATGTGCCCCTTCAACATCCACATATACCTGGCAAAGGTACATACGGGGGTATTTTTGTACTCAGCAGACATAGCTGAGCAACATATGAAGTATTATACAGTGGTAGTACACATAAGGTTTGCAAAATATACTGTGCAAACTCACTTTGTGTGTCAAAAAGTCATAAAAAACGCTTATTACCACTACACCTGGTACAAGCTAGCGGAAAAATGATCCCACGCTAAGGTTCAAAATATGCCTTTTGAAATACCCTGGGGTGTTTACTTTAAGAAATGGTAGGTCTTTGTGGGGTAGTTTGAATTTAAAACCTGCAAAGATGCTTGGAAATTGCACATTGGCCCAGCGTCAAAATTCAAAGTTCGGTAAACACTGATATGGCTTGGTCTCCTATATGGCACTGTAGCTTCACAAAATAGTGCCAAAGACATTCATTGGGGGTGTCTTTTTACTCAGAAGACTTAGCTGAGCATAATTTGGGGGTTTTGAACTTAGTGGCACATATGAAATATACAAAATGCCCAGCAAAAATGCAATCCGTATGTAAACAAAAAGGCCCAAAATATTTTTTTACCACATACTTTGGCATATAATGGTGAAAAAATGGGGGCATGCTAAGGCACAATATGCACCTTATGAGATACCCTGGAGTGTCTACTTTTATAAATGGTAGGCCTTTGTGGTTTTTTTTTTGAACAGTCAAACTACTATAATACCCCAAATGGAAGCATAGGTTCATTAAATCCGTCTCTCAAAATTCGACTGTGAATACCGAAAAAGACAGGTCTCCTATATGGCACTGTAGCTTCACAAAATAGTGCCAAAGACATACAATGGGGGTGTCATTTTACTCAGCAGATGTAACTGAATACAAAATAAAACTTTGTACAAGAATAGCACACACTAACGTTACAAAATACACATGAGAAGTTCTTTGTTATAAGTTTGTGTGCCAAAACCCCCAAAAAACACAATTTTACTCCAATATTTAGCAGAGGTTGGCGGTGAAATGGCTACGTAGAAAGTGTCAAAACAACCTTAGGTAAATAGCCTGTGGTGTCTACTTTATATAAATATATACTTTTGTGTGGCAATTTTGTTTTCTTTTATGGCTATTAAGCTTACAAGACAAACATACCAAATTCTAAAATCGCCCACATTAAAAGTTTATTTTTACTCCTTGTGCTTTGTGACCTGTAACTACCAAAAAAAACTTAAAATCCCAGACACGTTATATATTCTGTAAATCAGAACAACTAAATGAATTTATTTTTAATTACTTTCCTTAACCTGCACTAATTGTGCACACATTAAAAACTGTAAAAAAAACTCAAAATTTGTAATTTTTTTTGCATTTTTCTGTATTTTTTTTATAATAAAGAAGCATTTAAGTATATATATGTTACATCAAAATAAAGCCCTTTCTGTCCTTTAAAAAACGGTATATAATATGCATCGGTGCAATAAATTAGTAAAATGCAAATTGCAGTTGAACGCAAACAGCAAAAAATGCCGTTGTCATTAAGTGAAAGACAACCCCAGCCCTTTTAGGGCTGTGGTATAGTTAGTGGATTGTTTTGGAGCAAAATAATGCAGTGCATATCTCAGTCACTGAACGGGTAAAGCTCTGCAGGCTGTGTCTCCCTTGTTGTAGTCCAGTGGGCAATAATATGCATATATTTGCTACAAACTTTCAGGGTTATTCACTACAGTAGGACTTTAAAGTTAACTTCAAATTTAAGGTAAAAATAGCCAAACTGGAAGCATAGCTGACTTGGAGAATTTCCATTTAATCACTTTGGCCTCAAATGTAAAATTCACTTTGAATTCCCAGTACTTTTTAAATTCGTTGATAACCCTGAAAGGATCCATAATCATTGGCTGCCTGAGAACCATCTGTGTTTCATAAAATGATTATCAGCGCAAGATACCACACATGTATTTGGAGTAGCAATGCAAATCATAAATGTTTCAGGAGAAATACCCTTTAGTTACATACAGAGTCCCTATTCTTTCATAAAGAATATCACTATATCAGAAAACATTTATGTTTTCACTCCAAATAAATGTGGAGTGAAACTAGCGCATCCTTAAAGGGACACTATAGTCACTAAAAGCACTTTAGCTTGCTGAAGCAGTTATGGTATATAGTATACGAAAAAAGAGAGCGCTAGTACTAAATTGGTAACTGGCTAACGTAATAACCAATAAATAATATCAATAAAATGTATGAAAAATAATACAATGACAGTATCTTAAGTAGATAAGCAGCTAAAACAAAAGAAAATCCCAATTTCTATTTAAAGATGCATATGTGGATTTCAGCACTTAATAGATAATCCCCTTATTAGTAATAAGGGTCTAAAAAATAAAAATAAATATAATATCAAAAATAAATATCAACGCGTTTCGCCCTTTCTCCGAGGGCTTTCTCAAGATCATCTTGAGAAAGCCCTCGGAGAAAGGGCGAAACGCGTTGATCAGGTGTCCACCAAGATCTTGTCTGCAGCACATCCTGCTTTACCAGCTTCCAACTAAAGCCGCATTTGCCGCAAGTTTGTTTTTCCCTGCCAGTATCACAGACAGCTCTCCCGAGTGCACCGGGCAGCTCCTGTCTTCTTGGGGAAACTGCAGCTGCATCTGAACGCATAAACGTCGGGGCATGGAAGTGTTTTCTGATTTATGATGAGTATCTCCTTTATTCGTGTAAGAGTATTTATGTAGGGGGGTATTTTTATATCTGGAATAAATTGTGTTACGGTTTTACACTATATACCGTTTCTGTTTCCCTTTTTTTTTTTTGTCAATCTCTTTTTTATTGAAGCATATTAGATGGGGTACAGAAACAAAGAGTGGGAAATGCAAAAACGGGTTACATTAGAGGGTAAGTACATCGGTAGCTTGAGAAATTACATTTCCTGAGTAGAGGATGCTTCATTTTTTATATATTTGTAAATCATGTCAACATAAGCGTGTAGTAATTAGTTTCGATGTCTAGTTTGCCAGACTGGGGTAACAATGAGCTATGCATAGCAAGATATATTAAAGTTTCCTGTACTTGCAGGCATTAAGTATAGCACGATTCAGACTATTTGTACTCCGAATAACAATAGCATAGGGGACTTAAACACATGCGGATTATCGGTAGATTAAGCCAGGAATAGGTAAAGACGTCAGCCTAGCGTAACAAACGATAATATGGAGCTTTCAGGAGGGTCGCCTTCTAAGTGTAGCATACAGTACATGTTAAAACAAAATGATTAGCAATGTGTGAGCATCCTTAATGTGGTAGCTTGTGATCATGAACTGTGCTGTACATTTTTAAACTGCAGTGCGTCACATAAATTTACGTTCCTACCCAGGTGGGCAATGATAGTACAGGCTGTATGCTGTTTAAAGTTAAAACTTACACATTATAATACTGAGCAACTTAGTACTAGCATCCTAAAGATTATAAGGCACCTGTGTCCAGGTATTGAGGCATATGCAGAAACGAATGACAAGTGACAAATGAAAAGGGCATTTTAACTTGGAGGTGATGTTGCAAAGAAGAGTCCAGCAAAGAGAGGTCGTGTGTCCAAGCAGGTAATGACCCAACAGTTCATAGCCAGGTGTGGTGGTAGTGAGACTGTCTGTTGGGGAGGTTAGTTCAACCTATTCCTCTGCTGGGTAGTGCAGCCGCACACTTCTGAGGAGTGGGAAAGATGGCCCCTTCGGCTTGTAAGATCCATGGGAGTGCGGCTCGGTGTAGGCCGTTGGTAACCGACTGCCGGCCCCAGGCCTCTGTGAAGGCCCTCACCTGTGGTCCACTGACGCGGGTACTCAAGGAGGCCGTGTCATCCCTTCTGCGGGCGTCTTGTGGGGCTCCGGTGTGCTGCCGCCGCCAGCGGCGGGTGGGCCTCCGACGGTGTGGTCGGTGATTTGGAGTGTAACTCCAGGTGGTCTTCAGCCTGGGAAGGCGTCGTGGGCGGCCCACCGGGCTGCGTTTCTGTCGTTGGTCGAGCTTTGGGCCCTGAGGCACATCTTTGGGCCTGGTAGAGGCTCCACCACCGTGGTGAGGTGGTTTAGAGTGCGTGATTGGCTTCACCTGTCTTCTCTGCCACTCGTCAATGTGTGACTCTGGAGCTGTCCGGGAGAACAGGTTTGGTGCGTGGTGGACAGAGTACGAGTGCGGTATGTCTGGTGATGGTTGCACTTTTCGTGGTTTATTCTCAAGCTTCGCCCAGAAGGCTGTGAACAGCTTGTCGATGCGAACCTCTAGCGGCTCCGTTAGGTCCCATGTGGTGAGGATCCCTGTGGAGTCCGCCATCTTGGCAGCAGTTGCATAGCGTGGCTGTCGTTTTCGGGTTGCCCCGTCGTCGTTTGGCAGCAAGTAGTGGTGAGCTGGGACCGGGATAACCCCCACCGGTCCATAGGGGGGGGAACGTGTGTTCAGGCTCTGTCTGGAGGCCGTCGCCGACGACGGAGGAGCGGCCGCCTCCTCCCCGCCGGCCATGCTTGAAGGCCTCGGGTCGCTTCGCCGGGTATTCTGCAGTCGGTACCTGTTGTGTGGTACCAATGCGTAGCCCTCTTCAGCAGCCGTCTGTATGTGGCCCATTTGTCGGGTTTTGAGAGTTATTTCGGCTTTTAACCGGGCAGATTCGTAGTTGAGAGCCGGAGCAGCTTTGTCCTGCGTCCGCTCGGCTCTGCGTCCAGGCCACGCCCCCCTGTTTCCCTTTTATCCAAGGTATTTTCGTATATATTTGGACCCCTACCTTCCACTACACATTTGGATTTTTTTGGTGCAGGACTCACACTCCAATTTAGAGTACCGGTACTTTGGATTTTCTATAGTGGTATTTTCCCACAATTAATTCTGGACGATTATTTTTGGACTTTATTAGTGTTTCTTTTGCCTCTATATTCTGTTCCACATATGTTTTATTGTTTTTTATTGTGTTTTTTACTGTTTTTTATTTTTTATTTTTTAGTCCCTTATTACTAATAAGGGGATTATCTATTAAGCGCTGAAATCCACATATGCAGTTATGGTATATAGATCATGTCCCTGCGATTTCACTGCTCAATTCTCTGTTTTTTGTTTTGTTATCAGCCCGGTTCAGGGAATCGCTGTCTTGTATGTTACTTTATTAGATATTCTCAGATCTTGTATGATCCTTCAGCATACTTATCCAAGTATCCCAAGCCTCTATTTGGATATATCTATTGCCTAGGTTTGCCATTAAATGCACGCTCTTCTGACACCAGATATGAGTGGCAATGTGCACTGGCAGAGGTTGGCAGAGTAGACGCTGTAGGCCTGACGCACCCGCTTGAAGACAACTAACTGCTATTCAATCTATAACAGTGAAAAAAATTTTTGGTTTTAAATGCACGCTATTGTGACACCAGTTATGAGTGGCAATGTGCACTGGCAGGGGTTGGAAGAGTACACGCTGTAGGCCTGACACCCGCTTGAAGATAACTAACTGCTATTCAATCTATAACAGTGAAAAAAGATTTTGGGTTTTTAAATGCACGCTATTGTGACACCAGATATGAGTGGCAATGTGCACTGGCAGAGGTTGGCAGAGTACACGCTGTAGGCCTGACACCCGCTTAAAGACAACTAACTGCTATTCAATCTATAACAGTGAAAAAGTTTTGGGGTTTTTAACCCCTTAAGGACACATGACATGTGTGACATGTCATGATTCCTTTTTATTCCAGAAGTTTGGTCCTTAAGGTGTTAAATGCAATCTATTGCGACACCAGATATGAGTGGCACTGTGCACTAGCAGAGGTTGGCAGAGTAGACGCTGTAGGCCTGACACACCCGCTTGAAGACAACTAACTGCTATTCAATCTATAACAGTGAAAAAAGTTTTTTGGTTTTAAATGCACGCTCTTGTGACACCAGATATGAGTGGCAATGTGCACTGCAAGAGGTTGGCAGAGTAGACGCTGTAGGCCTGACGCACCCGCTTGAAGACAACTAACTGCTGTTCAATCTATAACAGTGAAACATGTTTTTGGTTTTAAATGCACGCTATTGTGACACCAGATATGAGTGGCAATGTGCACTGGCAGAGGTTGGCAGAGTACACGCTGTAGGCCTTACACCCGCTTGAAGACAACTAACTGCTATTCAATCTATAACAGTGAAAAAAGTTTTTGGGTTTTTAAATGCACGCTATTGTGACACCAGATATGAGTGGCAATGTGCACTGGCAGAGGTTGTCAGAGTACACGCTGTAGGCCTGACACCCGCTTAAAGACAACTAACTGCTATTCAATCTATAACAGTGAAAAAAGTTTTTGGGTTTTTAAATGCAATCTATTGCGACACCAGATATGAGTGGCACTGTGCACTAGCAGAGGTTGGCAGAGTAGACGCTGTAGGCCTGACACACCCGCTTGAGGACAACTAACTGCTATTCAATCTATAACAGTGAAAAAAGTTTTTGGGTTTTAAATGCACGCTATTGTGACACCAGTTATGAGTGGCAATGTGCACTAGCAGAGGTTGGCAGAGTAGACGCTGTAGGCCTGACACACCCGCTTGAAGATAACTAACTGCTATTCAATCTATAACAGTGAAAAAAGTTTTTTGGTTTTAAATGCACGCTCTTGTGACACCAGATATGAGTGGCAATGTGCACTGGCAGAGGTTGGCAGAGTAGACGCTGTAGGCCTGACGCACCCGCTTGAAGACAACTAACTGCTATTCAATCTATAACAGTGAAACATTTTTTTTGGTTTTAAATGCACGCTATTGTGACACCAGATATGAGTGGCACTGTGCACTGGCAGAGGTTGGCAGAGTACACGCTGTAGGCCTGACACCCGCTTGAAGACAACTAACTGCTATTCAATCTATAACAGTGAAAAAAGTTTTTGGGTTTTTAAATGCACGCTATTGTGACACCAGATATGAGTGGCAATGTGCACTGGCAGAGGTTGTCAGAGTACACGCTGTAAGCTTGACACCCGCTTAAAGACAACTAACTGCTATTCAATCTATAACAGTGAAAGAAGTTTTTGGGTTTTTAAATGCAATCTATTGCGACACCAGATATGAGTGGCACTGTGCACTAGCAGAGGTTGGCAGAGTAGACGCTGTAGGCCTGACACACCCGCTTGAGGAAAACTAACTGCTATTCAATCTATAACAGTGAAAAAAGTTTTTTACTAACTGCTCTCCGGGGGAAGACCACACTGCCTTTTGAAGGCGCCACTATAATGATTTTCCCAGACCTCACAAAGGCGAAGAACCCTGCAACTGCTACTGCAAGCCCTCAAGAATGCAAACATTCCATATAAATGGGGGGACCCACGGGTGCTCCTCTTTACCCATGATGGATCCACTTATACAGCTCACAAGAACTGGAGGCACACCTGCGTACCCTACACCAGAGAAGGCGTGCCTGTCAAGGCTAAACCCTGAAGTTATCCTGGAGTTCACCCCCCCCCCCCCCCATGCGCTCCAGCATCCCGGGTCTGCTAGATCACTGACAGGAGGGACTGTGCCCTGAAGCGAGTAATTGATCCAGATGGGAACTCCTCACGTCATCCCTTCACTGTAATGGATAAACCGAGATCCCAATCTTAATTGACGTTTGCCTAACCACCAAGCACCAGTTAAATTAAGTTTATGTTTCTCTTTCGATTTGTGCCTTTATATTTATATTTTATTTACTGGTTATACACGATTGTACATTATACACTGGTCCCGCTCAGACCTGAACCGTCTTTCACAATCCCCTGACAACCCCCCTTTCCCCGGTACCGTTATGAGGCAAAATCGACATTCCAAAGTCTCAGGGTGGGGGATGACTCCCTTGACGGGCACTGCACTACAACACATGCTAGCTAGACCCTACTCACATGCCCACATAGGGAGCTCGCACTAAGATGTTACATCTGTGCCAATTGTTTTATTACTATTATAAAAACAAATTGTGCAGTTTCTAACAGTGTTTTTATGAAAATACACCATCACGCATAAAATGCCAAAGCCTGATAACCTTGATATGATACAATGTGTATGTTTGATCCTAATAGCACTACAAAAATAAAGATTTTTTTTTTTTTTAAGTCTCAATATGCATGGATATAATCGGTGATAAATGTCAATTTCTGACCTGTACAGTCCGGGAAGTAACAAGCCTGGACCCTGTGTGCTCCTATAGAGGTCCTCAACCTAAAGGGGAGAGTATGGATTTTCATAATTTATTTATTTTTTGAAGTACGTACTGTATATAGCTGTGAATAAAGGGCTTTTTTTAAACTTCCACTCCTAGCATCTCTAGCTCTCCATCTATTTTAATTATTGTTGTGTTTTTGTACTACTATAAGGCAGTACAAGTAGCTGCCTTAGGATGCACTGGCCCTGGGTAGTACAATGCCTGGGTGACCGTCAGTAGGGAGGTGCACAGCGCTCCCACTACTGCCAGTCACACTATGTTGTGTGGCCTAGGAGCAGCGAGTAACTTCCTGTACGACCGGGTAGACCAGTGGTAGTCAACCTTTTTTTACCTACCGCCCACTAATGCAACTTTTTGGTTGAAAAAATTTCCTTACCGCCCACCAGTTTTCGCGCAAATGCGGAATATTTTTTAGAAAGGAGGGTGTTTTACAAAAAATAAATGTACGTACATTTATCTTTTTATTTCTACTTAATGCAGGTTTATAAGGTTTTTAACTTTATAAAGTTTAATGAGAAAACAATAAAGTAAATTGAAATTACCTTTACTAGTGATTAATGAGATCCTTGAGGTTGATGCTGCGAGACTAAATATTTGATATCTGGTTCGATTTTCGTAAGGAACAAACGAAGGTCTCTTTCAGTGATATTCAGACGACTTCTCTGTTTGCGCATAATATGATTTCTCATATTATCTCTCTATGATTTTTCTTGTGCGTCAGCTCATCTCCTCTCCCTCCTCAATTCCCCTCCCCACCTTTTTTTCCCCTTTTTTCTATTTTTTAACCTTCCTTGTAGCAATGCCCAGTAGGAAGGCTGAGCTAGGTAGCCCACTTACTATATAGTCCACTATAACAGACAGACACACGTACAAGACACACGTACAAGACACACGTACAAGACACACATACAGACACACACGACACACATACAGACACACACACCACACATACATACACACACACGACACATACATACACACACACACGACAAATACACACGACACACACACATACACGACACACACACGACACACACACGACACATACATACACACACACGACACATACATACACACACACGACACATACATACACACACACAACACACACACACACGACATACATACACACACACACAACACATACATACACACACACACAACACATACATACACACACACACACAACACATACATACACACACACACAACACACATACATACACACACACACAACACACATACAGACACACATACACAAATACAGACACATAGATACACAAATACAGACACATAGATACACACACACGACACATACATACACACACACGACACATACATACACACACACACACGACACATACATACACGACACATACAGACACACATGACACATACAGACACACACGACACATACATACACGACACATACAGACACACATGACACATACAGACACACACAACACATACAGACACACACGACACACACACACGACACACATACATACACATACATACATACACACACACGACACACACATACACACACACACATACATACACACACACGACACACACATACACACACACAACACACATACAGACACAAATACGACACATACAGACACATACACACACATACACAAGACACACACGACACATACAGGAACACAGACAGACACACATACACACAAGACACATACATACAGACACACACAAGACACATACCAACAGACAGTCACACATGCATACACACACACACACAAGACACACATATATACAGACACACACAAGACATACATACAAAGACACACACACACACACACATTATATTTAAGTCACCCTCCTGTTTCCTACCTTTTAGATTCAGGAGGGTGACTTTCCCTGGGGTCCAGTGGTGGCTCAGGTGGATGGGAGTCAGAGTTCCCACTCTGACTCCCTGGTCTTCCTCCCGCGCGGCTCTCAGGGTTAGCTGGGAGGAGTGATGTGCAGTCACTTCCTCCCAGCTCTGCGATGTCATCACAGGGGGCCCGGTCGCGCTGTTAAAGCGCCCAGCGCTGACCGGGCCCCCTCACAATCCACATCCATCGGGTGGCCCTGACAGCATGGGCCACCCGATGGACCCCTCCATATGCAGCCCCGGCGGTTTGCCGCGCGGGCCGGAGCCGCAATTTGTCATGGCGGTACCCAGTCGCAGGGGTACCGCCGGCTCGCACCCGCCCGCCCGTCCGCCCGGTCGTCAGGTCGTCAAAACCTGGAAATCCCTACCGCCCACCTGAAATCCTAAAACGCCCACTAGTGGGCGGTAGGGACCAGGTTGACGACCCATGGGGTAGACGATAAAAAAGACATTAAAAAAAGGCGTTTAACCCCTTAAGGACACATGACATGTGAGACATGTCATGATTCCCTTTTATTCCAGAAGTTTGGTCCTTAAGGGGTTAAGAGACACACAGGTGAATGCGCTTTTCGGAGGGTGGCAAAATACTTTTTCACCTTTGTAACAAAAAATCTTTGCACTGGCCCTGCTTATACCTCTCTTCACTAACAGTTCCTATTGGAGCTAAAATTCTTTGACACTTGCTACCCATGCAACATGTCGTATGCAACCCTCTTACTTTGCCTACACACTTGCCGAATTATCCAGAAATTCTGGAAATACTTGCTAGACTGTTTCCAACTATTGAAACTCCTCCAACCGAACTTAACACCTGATGTGTAACAGAAATATGGTGACTGGTCAATATATCAAACTTTTGATTCTATTTGCAGTTGTCAGGAAAGCTATCCTGCATACATGGATTAGTTCCACGCCAACCGTAACACAATTATTAGAGATAAGCTATCCTTCCTCTTTTGGATAGAGTTGTTGGATACCTTAACAACACTTGAAACTTAGATATGCACTGCTCTCCAGATTTTCACTTCAAGTTTCATACTGAACACACTACACATACAGACTCCATGCCACCATTCATGGTACACGGAGCAACCATTTAAACACTGAATTGTAGTTAATAAGCAATTAACCTAAAGTTAGCATAAAATAATAGCATGCGTCTTAATATCCATTATCTTTTTAGAAACATAGAATGTGACAACAAATAAGAACCATTCGGCCCATCTAGTTTGCCCAATTTTCTAAATACTCTCATTAGTCCCTGGGCTTATCTTATATCTAGGATAGCCTCATGCCCATCCCACGCATGCTTAAACTCTCACTGTGTTAACTTCTACCACTTCAGCTGGAAGGCTATGTCATGTATCAACTACCCTCTCAGTAAAAAAATACTTCCTGATATTATTTTTAAACCTTTGCCCCTCTTATTTAAGATTACGTCCTCTTGTAGTTTTTCTTCTTTTAAATATAGTCTCCCCCTTTACTGTGTTGATTCCCTTTATGTATTTAAATGTTTCTATCATATCCCATCTGTCTCGTCTTTCCTCCAAGCTATACATGTTAAGATCCTTTAACCTTTCCTTGTAACCGAGAATGGAGTATAGGGATGTGCATGAGCAAGAGATTTGGTTTGGCACTTCGGCAATTTCGCACTTCGTTTCAGCACTCCGAAATTCGTCACTTCGGCAATTCGAGACTTCGGCAATTCGGTTCAGTTTGGCACTTCCGAAATTCGGGACTTTGGCAATTTGAGACTTCGGGACTTCATGAATTCGGGACTATGGCAATTCCCTTACCCTGACCCCTAACCCTACCCCTAACCATACCCCTAACCCTACCCTACTCCTAACTCTAAGTCTACCCCTAACACTACCCCTAACACTAACTCTACCCTAACCCTACTCCTAACCCTACCCCTGTCATCATTCACGTAATTTTCCCTTCCTCTCTTGTTTTGCCACTTTTCAGAAATCCGAAGCACTTCGACACTTCTGAAATTCGGCACTTCTGAAAATTGGCACTTCGGCAATTTGGAAATTCGGCAATTTGGTTTGGTTCTGCACTTCGGACATTCGGAAGCATCCGAATTGCCTGAATTTCATCCGAATTCACATTTGGACCTAAACTAATTGCACATGTCTAATATAGTACATTGATGTGGCAGGCTTATGCAATGTATGATCATATACTGTAACTAAATCCCCATTATTTTTTGCCCAGGTGATGGGTTTTTATATTACATTCTGTGAGACTTGAAATCGCTGTTTAGTGAATGAGCGAGTGCGCAGGATTTTGTATGTTGTATCAATTGGCCCCAGCAGCACCCTATAATGTATGCATGTTCAGGTGAGTGCAGCCCTCTTGGTTTTATTTTTGTACTTTGGATTTCCTGGCATTCTTCTGGTTAATCATTGGTATTATGTACACTTTGCTTATGATCTCACGTAAGAATTTCAAACCAAGCCTGAGTGTGTGGTTGCTGAGGACACAGCAAACACAGACAAACATCCAAGCATTTTTTTACAATGACTTCAACCCGAAGGGCCATTCATTGAAGGGGATCTTGCCAATATATAAAGAGCTACTGTCAATTTTGGTGTCTTTTGTTTGGTGGTGGACAGCTGGAATTTTATCTTAGAATATCTTTGATTGCAATGAAATTCCAACGTACTCAGCATGTGATTTTCAAAAGATTATCTTTTTATCTCAACACAACATTTTATCTCACTGAAAAATTTCACTGTATGCCCTTACAACTTTAACTGTGCAATAATGTGTTTTATAAGATAACAGCATACAATAATGAACATAGCAACATGATTATTACTATCCGTAAAGGAATTCAAATCTATCAGCTCCAACCTGTGTTAATTCAGTTAGCATAAAAAGGTTTATTGGAAATGACACACTGTGCATTTTAGCCAGTGCAGTCGTTATGGTGCATGGTTTTGAAAACATTTGACAAAAAACAAATTTGTGCATAAACAAATTTTGCTTAGCATTTTGCAACAAATGAAGTTTTCATCATAATGATTATGTTGCAAATTTTAGCTACAGATTTTACCTTTTCCCTAACCCTTTTTTCTGTGCCTGACCAAATATAAGGCACCAGATGTACAATTGTGACGGTTATCGCATGTTTAAAGTAACTGCCATTAATTTCTTAGGTGCTTTATAAATAAACATAGGCTTTAACCCATTAGGTGACAGAAGGAATACATCTATTTATTTTTTTTCCCTCCCAACCTGCACTTAGAGGCAGTTAGTACTGCTGTAATATTCACCATTCACCACTAGATGTCATTGCTGTATATTAAGCACATACAGTGAGACCAGCTGGCAATGGAAAAAATGTAAGTAATCTCACCTTTTACTCCACAGAGAGAGGGGGGTAGACTTCTAAACATGTATTCCAACATTAGAGTGTTAGGAATACATATTTTTTATTGGCGACAGTATAGTGTTCCTTTAAGACAAAAACAGGTTTGGGTCCAGGATAACCACAATGGAAACCAATAGAATAGGCAGCCTCACAACATTTAGCCCAATAATAGAATCTGATACCCTTTATAGATGTAGCTGTACATCCGTGACTCATTCTGGCTAACAGTAATTACAGCCGGGAATAATGTTAAAGGGTTACTATAAGTACCATAACCACTTCAGCTTGTTAATGAGCTTAATATAGCCTAGTTCAAATAACGGTGAATCCGTCTATGACAGTAACTGCTGTGGGGCTGTTCCAAGTATCCCTACTTGTCCCATTATCCCACAATTCTGGACATTAGTAATGATGTATCAGTGGGATCTGTTCTCTGAACTGTGAGTTTTTGGCAACTGGCTACAGCATTGCAAAATTTACATCAAAATAGAGATTTTGGAGAAAATCACCCATTTCGGCAAAGTGGAGATCGATTCTAATTCACTTTTTTTTTTCCATTTCATTTTTAAATTCTTTATTTTAAAGGTGCATGTTTATAATACTTGCATTACAGTGACAGAGGTGGTATAACATACAGAAAGAAAGGTGGGTTATTAGCATGTCACGTGAGTCTGCACACATTTTTGACTTTTTCAAACAGGTTACGTTACTGTTGTGTTCCCTGGTGTAGATCAGTGCACCCATGCTATTAGCTTAGCCGTGTTATCATTCGATTATACTATGTTCCATTTCATTTTTAACATTAATACAAATTTTCAACTCACAATTGCATACTGTTTACTCAATTGTCTCAAACTTCAGGGTTAGTTCAGTGACCACATATTGAGGGATTAAAAATTTTACAGGGGTTTTTCAGTTAACAGATAATAAGAGAAAAATTTATTTCTTCCCAGTTTTCCTGTTTTGGTCTTAAATTTGCAATTAATTTGTGAATTCTTCATATTTTAGGTAATAAACCATCTTTGATATTTATTAACTAGCTAAACAATTAAAGGGATTCTATAGTGGTAGGAATAGAAAGTTGTATTCCTTACACTATAGAGCCCTCTGGTCCCCTCTCCCTCGAGGCCCCACCCTGTGGCACCCTAATTTCAACGCTAATCTCCCTAGGCGCTGAGTCGGCCTTTCTTCGACATCATCTGACAAGTGGGGTAATGCGCATGCGAGGCAAATACTGCAAGCACATTAGGCCCTCCGCATAGAGAATTAATACTTTCCTATGGGGATTTTACTGACACTAGATGTCCTCACTCAGAGCGTTATGAGTTCCAGCATCAGTTAGGCAACCCAAAGTCTGGTAAAATCCCAGAAGCACCTCTAGTGACTTTCTTGTAGGCAGCCACTAGAGGCCCCCTTAGTGCGGCAATGTAAACATGGCAGTTTCTCAAAAACTGCAATTTTTACATTGCAGGACTAAGGGAGATAGGGACAGTGCACCCAGACCACTTCAATGAGCTGATGGGGTCTGGGTGCCTATAGTGTCCCTTTAATTGCAGTGAATTAAAATAAATATATTTAGGATCTGCAATAAATGAAAGTAGCAAACAAATGTCCGAACACATGACATTATATGGAATGTTCACTGCGGTATAGTAAATTGTAGCATTAATTATTCTTTAAAGCTCCAGGGTAGTTTGCAGGTCATATAAATGTTTTTAAGGTGAAACTGTCAATTCTATGGAACTGACAGTTCCTCCTTATGGCTGTGAATATTATTGAATCACATAGGGGATACGTTAATTTGCATGGTATGCCCGAGCTGTGCCAGGAAACCCAAGAATAAAATGTAAATACAAAATAAAACTATTGACGCTAAAAGAACCATTTGGAGCTAAAAAAAAATCTTACAAATCTATAATCTAAGTCCTACTGCCACGAGTGGCATTATACAGAGGGATTTTGCATGTTTATCGTAAGGAGTTTAAATTCTGTTTTAGAAACATATCAATATGGGGAAATGATACACTGAAGTCCATCAATGAGATCTGATAGGTACTAAGCGATAGCTCTCAGCTACAGTTTACTCTCTCTTTCGAGTTTAGACTGCCAACCCACACACATTTTACACTCCCATTAATCTCTACACACCATTTACTGCACCTTAATCACACATGTTTTATTGCTATGGTGAATGGTGACACACAGTCACACAAACATACACGCCTCTTGGACACAATCTGACATAAATGGATGCTAGCGCTCAATGGGATATATTTACTACCAGACAAATGTGATGACAACGCAACTATTTGCGTTTCATTTGAGCGACTTTTTAAAATGCTTACTAACTATTACGTTACTACTGCCCTGAACGGCAGCTGAAAGTCTATTGTCCTTAGCTCTCTATATGTATATATAACAAAGACACTCGCCACAGTACTCTGTACTTCATCCCAATCTATATATACTTCAGAACATTGTTATTAACATTATAAAAGGGCAAAGATCAGCGCTTTTGTATTATGGAGCGTGATGTCTGTGGGTAAGGTGAACCTGGGTAGGGCTATTCCAGAATTGTTAGTTGACTTCATAACCTACTGCGCACCATCTATGAAAATGAAGATACAAGCCATTACAAGACCAAAGAGTTTAATTACACAGTCTAATTTCTAACCAAAGCAACAATCATTATAAAACACAATGTTGTTATCACTGTGAGCCTCTGTGGCTCACACAAATGCAGCGACATTGCTGACCTCATAGAAAAGAGGGGCATTAGGATAGAAATGTGGGACTGAGGAGTTTGGGTCACAAATAGGGACTGTCCTTCCAAAAAAAGGGATGATTGGAAAGTATATTAACATAGTTTTGATGAACAAAACAAACAGAAGGGGATGTTAAAATAGGTAGCTAGAGGAATCGAGATGGTAAGTATGCAGGTAGGCAGACATTACATAAAAAGGTAGGCAAGCAAAAAGCTAGGGTACCGGGCAGAAATTAAGCGGCAGGTAGGTTGATAAAGCGGCAGGTAAGGAAATATGTAACCTGCACTGTACACTCCCTACAGTTACATACAACTTAAACATACAACATCGTCTTGGCCCACAGAGAGTTAATAATGTCCTAGCTACTTCAAATGCCACAAATGTAAATCCTTATAACCTCACAATTGTGTTACAATTTTCTAGATACATGAACTGTATGTCACTATATTTTGCTGGAGAGTGATCACAGGGCTGAAAGTTGGAAGCATCGCCATAAGTTTTTTTTCTTCTCACAAGTTATTATGATAATGTGCGGTTTTGTGGGTTGACCCTCTGAAATTATTATTTTTAGGGCGAGTGACTAGGCTATTCACATCCTGATGGAGCCAATCGATTGCCATTGGAGAATGAAGTAGTTGTGATGGGCCTGCAGACTGGAGTGTTACTACACTGCAGAGACAAAAATCATGTCACTTGCATCTTAAACAGACTCAGGGCACATCACATACACCAGCTTACTCTATAAGTCACTGTCATTTTAAAGAATGATCACATTTCTATTTTGATGATATGTTGGGTTTTTCAGAATATGCAGCTAAACTAAAAATAATATAAGCTGTCCTCTGCTGATTTAAATGGATAGTGAATACCACAATTTTTTTTCTTTAAGAGTTACGCACTAAAGTGTGAGCTGTCAGGATACCCAACAAGAGATATTTTTCCAAGGTAGTTCTCTTGGCCTCCAATTTAAATCTCCCTTTAAAAATACTCTAGATAGAATGTAAGCTTGTTTGAGCTGGGCCATCACCCTCTGCTCCTGTGCGTCCATCTCATCTTGTTGCAAATACATGTGTATTAGTCCACCTATTGTACAGCGCTGCGGAATTTGTTGGCGCTTCATAAATAATAATGACAATTTGCACTTTAGAGAATAAGAGAGGGGGGGATTGTGTGTGTGTGTGTCACACTCACTTTTGCAAGTAAATCATGTGTACTGACAGTTTTACTGAACTGACAAATAATAGAGGAAGATTAAACGTGATGACTTGTCTGTGCATTTTCACATAAAAAAGTGGAATTTTTGTATCTGCCTATCTAACTTTAGGAGACCATGATTGGCTGAGAACCTAGAACTAACCTGACCTAACCCCATCGATTATAGTTGTGGAAGCCTCTAGTGACTGTCAGGAAGACAACCACTATGGTCATGTTAACCCTTCAATGAAAACATTGCTGTTCCTGCAAAATTGAATTTATTTCACTTGCAGGATTACAAAGCCAGAGGCACTGCATCCAGTGGTGTGGGTGCCTATAAAGTTTGTTTAATCAATAAGTATATAGGTACACCAGGGCCGCCATCAGGGGGTGACAACCATGACGGTTGTCACGGGCCCGGCGGCCCTGGGGGGCCCGGACTGCTCTGGCAGTCCTGGGCCCCACTTTCCCTCCCTGCACACATAGATAGCGAACAGGGCCGCCATCAGGGGGTGACAACCATGACGGTTGTCACGGGCCCGGCGGCCCTGGGGGGCCCGGACTGCTCTGGCAGTCCTGGGCCCCACTTTCCCTCCCTGCACACATAGATAGCGAATATCGCGATCTATGTGTGCAGCCGGGGGCCCCCGGCTCCCTGTTACCACAGAGGGGGCCCAGGCAGCACACAGACTCTTCTCCTCTCGTTTCTACTAATAACTCTCGCGAGACCCGGTTGCCATGGCAACGCTCCGCGGGTCTCGCGAGAGTTATTGGAGGAGAGAGAAGAGGAGAAGCTGTGTGCTGCCTGGGCCCCCTCTGCGGTAACAGGGAAGCCGGGGGGCCCCACCATGCCACCGGACCACCAGGGATGGAAACTCCCCCCTCCCTAGACACAGGTAAGCAGGGAGGGGGGAGAAACAATTTAAATAAATGTATTTTTTTTTTAAATTATGTTAAAACGCCCCTCATCCCCCCCACACACACTACATACACTAACACAACACACACACTGCTTACACTGACACAACACCCTACATACACTGACACAACACACACACTACATACACTAACGCAACACACACACTGCATACACTGACACAACACACACACACTGCATACACTGACACAACACACACACACTACATACACTGACACAACACACACACACTACATACACTGACACAACACACACTACATACACTGACACAACACACACACTACATACACTGACACAACACACACACTGCATACACTGACACAACACACACACTGCATACACTGACACAGCACACACTCTGCATACACTGACACAACACACACTCTGCATACACTAACACAACACACACTGCATACACTAACACAACACACACTGCATACACTAATACAACACACACTGCATACACTAACACAACATACATACTGCATACACTAACACAACACACACACACACTGCATACACTAACACACAGTGCATACACTAATACACTAATACAATACACACACTGTATTCACTAATACAACATGCACTCTGCATACACTACACACTAACCCACTCACTGCATCCACTATACTGACACACACTCTGCATTCGCTACATATTAACACACTCTGCATTCACTACACCAGCACACACTCTGCATCCGCTACACACTAACACACTCTCTGCATTCACTACACATTAACACTCTGCATTCACTACACTAACACACACTCTGCATCCGCTACACACTAACACACTCTCTGCATTCACTACACATTAACACACTCTCTGCATTCACTACACTAACACACTTTCTGCATTCACTACACTAACACACTCTCTGCATTCACTACACTAACACACTCTCTGCATTCACTACACATTAACACACTCTCTGCATTCACTACAAATTTACACACACACTACATTCATTACACTGACACACTCTAACACACACTCTGCATTTATTACACACTAACACACACTCTGCATTCACTACACTAACATACACTCTGCATCAACTGTACACACAGCATCCACTACACAAACATCTTGTATTCACAGTACACACACTACATCCACCACAAATTAAAACACTCTGCATTCACTATACACAGACACTGCGTCTAATACACACACTACATCCACTACAGACACTGCATCCACTAAACACATTTCATCTAGTACATACAAACACTACATCCACTACACAAACACACACTACATCACTGTACACACACTACATCCACTACTCAAACACTCTCTGCATTCACTACACAATAACACTCTGCATTCACTACACTAACACACACACTGCATCCGCTACACACTAACACACACTCTGCATCCGCTACACACTAACACACACTCTGCATTCACTACACATTAACACACACTCTGCATTCACTACACATTTACACACACTCTGCATTCACTGCACTAACACACACACACACTACATTCATTACACTGACACACTCTGCATTCACTACACACTAACACACACTCTGCATTCATTACACACTAACACACACTCTGCATTCACTAAACTATGCACACACTCTGGATTCACTATACTGACACACACTCTGCATTAACTGTACACACAGCATCCACTACACAAACATCCTGTATTCACAGTACACACACTACATCCACCACAAATTGAAACACTCTGCATTCACTATACACAGACACTGCGTCTAATACACACACTGCATCCACTAAACACATTTCATCTAGTACATACAAACACTACATCCACTACACAAACACACACTACATCACTGTACACACACTACATCCACTACTCAAACACACTTTGCGTTCACTATACACACTGCATCCGCTACACAAACACACACTCTGCATTCACTGCACAAACAGTATCTAATACACACAAACTACCTCCATTACACACATTCTAATTCACTTCCACTATACACACCACATTCAGTCCCGCATCATTGTCAGCGGACTAGGTAGGGCGTGGGCGGCCCGGGAGGGAGGGGGCGGGGGGGGCCCAGACCTTGTGCTTTGTCAGGGGCCCCAAAATTTCTGATGGCAGCCCTGAGGTACACACACAAAGAATAGCACAAACAATAGATATGGCTTATGCTGGATTCCAAGATTGTATCCGTATATAAAATGTGACAGTTTCTCTTTAAATGTCTAAATGGGTTTAGTGCACTGGAAGAGAGAAAGCAGTAATTGGCACATGTACAACAACTGCCCCTCCTATCATTGGAACTACACTGAACGAGATGTTTCCCTGTGAAATCGTATCATGCCTGCCACATGCAAATACTTTCTCGCTCACTCTATCTGCAAATTCTATCCACTTACTGTGTCTAAAAGTGGCTTCCCAGTGAGGAATGGTAATACCTGCCAATCATTGACTTAACTCTTACAGGGTTCTTTAAGTGAGAATTGTCGGGACTTAGAAGTGAATGAAACATTTTAGACCAAAATAGCTGAACTGGAAGCATAGCTAATTTTCCAATTCAGCTTATTTTGGCCTTAAATGTGAAAGTCACTTTGAATTCCTGACGATTTTCACGTAAGTAAACAGCCCTGTTAGCCTGCAATGCATGGATCAGCCTTTCGGCTGACGTGGTAGGCACATTGATGGCTGATGGAAACGATGTGAGGGTTATATGCGTTCACATAAAGAAAAGTGTTTGAATACTGAATGAGCAGGATAAATTGGTAGACTTTTTTTTAACTCCTTAAGGACACATGACATGTCTGACATGTCATGATTCCCTTTTATTCCAGAAGTTTGGTCCTTAAGGGGTTAAATTGCTATAAAAAAAAAATTATGTGTTATAAAAATAGAAGTATGCGCCTGACTTGAATATAGAACAATTCCTCTACTATCTGATGTGAAAGGCTACGAATATTAATGTTATATCTTAACGCAAATCTCAAGGGTTTATTTACTAAACAGTGAGTTGTGGTGAACAGACAAGGTTTCAAAGGTCAATTCAAAATAGTGATACCGGAGAAACTGACGGAAGCCAAGCACAGAGAGATGGACACAGGTTTCTTCAGGAAGGAAGAGATTCTTTATTGGATCACCGATCGGGACTCAGAGGGACTAGCGTCACCAAAATACAGCAAAGTCTGAGTACTGAATACATAGAGTACATTCCTTATATAGCACTGTAGCTCCTCCCACAATTAACTACACCCACACATACCCTTAACCTATTTAATGAATAGAGTCTAAACTCATCCATCCGGTCTAACCACGTGGCTCATCTGATACAAAGGAGAGGGACGCGTAATTCCAGTTCTTACATTCCTGCACCTGGTCAGTACAGTGATGACAGTATCTTAGCTACGTGTAATTAACCAACTGATACTACAAACACATATACATACATATGCCTTGTGGCAATCTTAGCCTGCTAAACTTGTATTTTACTGGAATTACATCACATTCCCCCCTTTGATGCCTCTGATATTTCACAATTACTTGAGGCATCACTTAACCTTGGTTTGCATATACCTCAGGTTACCATGAACCAGACCAGACTTATCTTATGATGTGAATCTTCAACATTCATCTTCTTGCATTGGTTCTCCCTGATCTAAAGCCTTATACTTATATATGGCCATTATCTGTGCAGCAGCCTTCCTCTCTGCTATACTTCCTATCAGGCTTTGCACAGACCTAACTACTAAGGGTATAAGACACGGTAGGAGTAGACACAACATTAAAATTAGTAGGACTCCACCTACCACTGCCTTAAGCCCTCCAAACCACTCATACCAGCTACCAAACCAACTACTTGGATTGTACCCTTTCCATACCTGAGTAGGCACATGCGCTAGTTTAACCATATGGCTAGTAAGCTCAGCTATTGCTTGCCCTTCGTCATCTATTTGAAGACAGCAATTACTTAGGTTAAACTTCCCACATACACCTCCCTCTACTGCCAAAAGGTAATCCAAGGCTAATCTATTTTGGTATACTGCTGTCCTCATCCTGGTGTTATGCTTCGCTAGAAGATTGAGCGCTTGTGATGTTTCATTAGTGATAATCTCAACCACCGCCTGTAACCTTATAATACGGTTGAGCATATAAATAGGGGTTCTATAACCAAAGGTACCATCCTCAGCCCACGTGGCTGGCCCATAATAATCTATGATACGCTGGGGAGGCCATTCGTTATCTTCCCAGGTACCTATCTCTATGGGTCCCCTTTTCTTCCTATGATTCACATCATACACTTTAACACCTAAAGTCTCACCTGTTTCAATCGGTAACAAGAAGAAGGATGGTTTGAGCATACCCAACACACATGCCCCTTCCCAGTCCTGTGGCAGCTCCGAATAGGCTTTCTTACCACAGATCCAGTACAAATTTGCTGGGGCTCTCCAAGTAGATGTGATGGATAGATCAAACCACACATCCTTTAAATTGGCATATCTAGCAAACGGGTTAGATGGTTCTGAGACATTTGAAGCCGACCACCAAGTTGTATTCTTTGTATCATCATCATAAGCTTTTTGCCCTAGACAAGTTAATTCTCCTACAGAAGTATTATACATTATTCCTTTCCTTGCTATGCAAACATAACCTATGATGGAGGTCTTTAATCTCCACTCAGATTTACCTCTAACACTCATATGATAATCGGCTTGTGTAGATATTAATTGGTCAACTGCCTCAGAACCGGACATTACCTCCTTTGCTTCCCAAGGCCATTGGTCTCCCATGTTAGTACCTCCACACACATAGCAGTTGGTAACATTAAGACTACCGGCAATACTTTCAGCTAAATCGATGAACAGGTTTTTAGCATTATGGGGGATCTTATTATCTATACTCATCTCTTCGTAAAAGGAATGGTATACTTGATGAGTCTGGGAGGATACCGTATCAGTCTCTATCCCTATAAATAATATTGTCCCAGGGTCTAAACCCGTCCCGTATATTTGAAACCCAAATAAATTTCCATACTTATCTAAGAACTTGTCGGGGTTATTAATGAGTATATGGACTGGGTTGCATTCCATAGACTTACAATAAGGGCTAGTCGGCAACTTAGTCACTATCATGTCTTTGTCTACTGTCTGTCCCCAAGTTGCCCACCCCACACAAGACCAATATGGGCAAAAGTTATAATCTCTATTTGGGCATCTAGGACTTACATATTTATTTTTGCTACTGGGACAAATATATTTATCGTTAGACCCATACGTCCTCTCCCATCTAAGATCCCCACATACATTCCACGGCTTTCTACCACTCGATATCGCTTTACACGCATCAAATAGCAGAACACCCGAAGAATGTACGGATTCTAACACCGTTTTATTAATTAGGGTCCCCTGAGGATCTCCATTCCTGAGAGTCAACCAAATTGTACGAGGCTGATACTCCGGACTGAAGCACTTAGGTTCTCCTACTCCTAAATGGCACACACTATAATCTATATTTAAGTATCTACATCTCGATACATCTCCTTTACACTCGTATTGTGAATGCCAAATTAGGGTTTGGGAAATATGGTTACCTGTTCTCGTAGTCTTAATGCATACCTCACAGCTAGGAGTGTCGGTACCTCTACCTTCCTGAATATAAAAACACATGTAAATAAACACAATCAAAAGCACATCTTTCGCCGTCATCCTCAGTCTTCGTCCGTGCGATGGAACCTCAGCTTCCAGGATGTGAGGGCTGCAGGGAATGGAGTTCTGCTCGTCTTCACAGGTGTCCCTTCGAGACTTTCCTGGCTTATACACTATGTGATGGTAAGCGGACAGGCTTTATTATGGCCTTCTCACTCACACCTGTAACAATAAAATTTGTAATCCACAATAATTCCTCGTTACTCCGACTGAGTAGTACGTTTTAACCGGATCTTGCAGGGATTCTCTGGATCTGCTGTAACTTGCCAAGAATCGACTGCTGCTGGTTTAACCCTGGAGTGATGTATCCACGGAGTCACTTCTGCTACTTTTATTGCTGTAGGGGTAGACAAAAGAACAACATAAGGACCTCTCCACTTGGGCCCTAACGGTACAGTATTCCACTCTTTAATCCACACTTGATCTCCTGGATGATAACTATGAACAGGGGGATAAATATTCACAGGTAATCTATCTTGTACCCATTTCTGTACCTCCTCCATAGTCTTACCCAACTCTACAACCTGCTGCCGAGTAATTCCTTCTCCCAACTGACTCAAATCCCCCCTTAAGTTACCAAGTACGGGAGGTGGTCGTCCATACATAATTTCAAAAGGAGAGAGGCCCATCCTTCTGGTAGGGGTACTGCGGATTCGCAATAGAGCTATAGGTAAGAGAACGTTCCACTTAAGTTGGGTTTCCTGACACATTTTAGCCAACTGGTTCTTTATAGTTCTATTCATTCTCTCTACCTTACCAGAACTCTGGGGTCTATATGCAGTATGAAGCCTCCACTTTATACCAAGCATATGAGTCAGTTGTTGTAGGCACTGGTGAACAAAAGCTGGACCATTGTCCGATCCTATAGAACAGGGTAGTCCATATCGGGGTATTATTTCTCGTAGCAGGAATCTCACAACTTCTCCTGCTTTCTCTGTACGAGTAGGACATGCTTCTACCCAGCCTGAATAGGTGCACACAATTACCAGCAGGTAACGATGTCCACCCGATTTAGGCATCACTGTAAAGTCTATTTGTAGATCGGACATGGGGAGTCCCCCCATAAACTGGACTCCTGGTGGCTTTACTGGTCCTTGTCTTGCATTATTCTTAGCACACGTTACACATCTGCGTACAATGGCCTGAGTCAAGTTGGACAATCTTGGTATGTAGAAATGTTTTCTAAGAGATTCTTCAGTACTGTCTCTCCCAGAATGTGTCCCGTTGTGATAATTTTGGACAATTTCTACCGCTAGCGATGCTGGTATAACTATTCTTCCATCTTCTAGCTGATACCACTTGTTCTCCAGATACTTTCCCGGTTCAGTCTTTAACCACTCCTCTTCTTGAGCTGTATAAACTGGAGTCCATTGGGACAGTGGAGTTGGTATAAGAGCAGCTATATGCCCTACATACTCCTGTCTTCCTGATTCAGCAGCACGCTTAGCTGCACTATCTGCCATCCGATTTCCCTTGGTTACATCACCATCTCCTCTCAGATGCGCTCGACAATGTATGATACCGACTTCTTTCGGCTCCCACACTGCTTCCAATAGTTGTAGGATTTCAGCTGCGTACTTGATTTCTTTGCCTTCTGAATTCAGTAGTCCTCTTTCTTTATACAAAGCTCCGTGGGCATGAGTGGTTAAAAACGCATACTTAGAGTCCGTATAGATATTTACTCTTAAACCTTCAGCCAATTGTAACGCTCGTGTTAGTGCTATTAATTCTGCCTTTTGTGCTGATGTTCCTTTCGCCAGTGGCCGAGCTTCTATCACCTTGTCTATTGTTGTCACTGCATATCCTGCATAGCGGATCCCTTCTTTCACATAACTACTGCCGTCGGTGTAATATTGAACATCGGGGTTCTGGATGGGAAAATCACGAAGATCTGGTCTACTTGAGAATACTTCATCCATTACTTCCAAACAATCATGTTGACTTTCAGTAGGTTGTGGCAAAAGGGTAGCTGGATTTAAGGTGTTTACAGTCTCTAAATGCACTCTTGGGTTTTCACACAACATTGCTTGATACTTGGTCATACGGCTATTACTAAACCAATGATTTCCTTTGTAATCCAACAACGTCTGTACTGCATGTGGGACTCGTACATAAAGTTCTTGACCCAGAGTGAGTTTATCGGCTTCAGCTACTAGCAGGGCGGCTGCAGCTACGGCTCTTAGACAAGGTGGAAGTCCGCTGGCCACTGCATCCAATTGTTTAGACATGTAGGCAACAGGTCTTTGCCATGATCCCAAGTACTGTGTCAATACTCCCACAGCCATTCTTCTTTGCTCGTGTACATACAGGTAGAATGGTCGTGTGTGATCAGGTAGACCTAATGCTGGGGCACTCATCAAAGCCTTCTTCACATCTTCAAATGCCGTTTGCTGTTCTTGGGTCCATAGGAAGGGGTCGTGCTCTGTACCTTTGATAGCTGCGTACAGAGGTTTTGCTAGTATCGCATAACTGGGAATCCATATCCTACAGAAGCCTGCTGCCCCCAAGAATTCTCGCACTTGTCTTCTATTCTTGGGTATTGGTATTTGGCAGACAGCCTCTTTTCTCTCTGGCCCCATAATTCTTTGACCTTCAGAGATATGGAACCCCAGATACTTGACAGTTGGCAAACACAACTGAGCCTTCTTTCTAGACACCTTGTATCCTGCCTTCCAGAGAATGTGTAGTAGATCGTGCGTTGCTTGCTGACAGATTTCTTTTGTAACTGCTGCTATCAACAAGTCATCTACATATTGTAACAATACACACTCTCCTGGGATGGACTCGAAATCCAATAGATCTTGACTTAGGGCTGAACCAAATAGGGTAGGTGAATTTTTAAACCCTTGGGGCAGTCTTGTCCAAGTCATTTGGCGTTTTGAGCCCGTTACAGCGTTCTCCCACTGGAAAGCGAAAATACATTGACTTTCTGCGGCAATTCGGAGGCAAAAGAAGGCATCTTTGAGATCTAAGACTGTGAAGTAAGTAGCCCCGCCCGGAATTAAAGCAAGCAGGTTATATGGATTGGGTACAACTGGATGTATACTAACAACCGCATCATTGACTGCTCTTAAGTCCTGCACAGGTCGATACTCATCTGTGCCGGGCTTTTGAACAGGCAGCAATGGGGTGTTCCAGGGGGAAGTACAGAATTTTAGGATACCATACCGTATGAACTTATCCAGATAGGATTGGATGTTCTTCTTAGCCTTCTGCGGAATGTGATATTGTCTTAGGCTCACTGGATAAACCCCATGTTTCAGTTCAATTTTTATTGGTGGAATATTGCGGGCCAGTCCTGGTGGGTTGTTCTCTGCCCAAACTCCTGGTATGTTAAACAATGTCTCATCACTCCTAGGGTTTTGGCTAGTCAACACTGTATAAAGTCGCCACTCTTCTTCCTTTGGTACGGATAAAGTCATAATACCTGAAGGTCCATTAAACTTTAAAGATGTTGTTCCATCTGGTAGGAACGTAATCTGCGCTTGTAATTTGGATAGCATATCACGTCCCAGCAATTGGACTGGACATTCAGGCATATAAAGGAATTGGTGTTTTACTACGTGGCCTCCCAATGTACAGAGTCGACTTTTAAGAACCGGTCTTTCAGCACTTCTTCCAGTTGCTCCTATCACAGTAATAGTCCTTCCAGATGGAGGAGCAACTAGATTAGTCACCACTGAATGTTCAGCACCAGTGTCGATCATGAACGCACTCCTTTTCCCCCCTATTGATACATCGACCATAGGCTCCGCTCGACCAAGGGGGATGGAGCCCGGTCGGTATCAATAGTCCTCCATGACCGTGTCAGCCAATCCTACGAAGTCCCTACCTTCTCTATCGCGGGACCTTTGCGCTGCTGGAATATATCTGTCTTCCCTAACACTTCCTCTGTTCCCATTACTCCCTCTATAACCATTACTCCCTCCGGGACCTCCTCTACCTCTCGCTCTGCCTCTAAAGTTTCCGTAGCCTGCCCTGGGTTGGTCTCTCTCGTACTGCTCTCTTTGCGGACATTCGTTCCTCCAATGCCCTTCTTCCTTGCAATACGCACACTGATCCCTACTCAAAGGCTCCCTACTCCATCTATTATTGCCTCTATCTGGGCCCCGTTTATCTACGCCTGCGATCGCTACCGCTAGCATATCAGCCTTTTTACGCATCTTGCGCTCCTCCTCTTTCTTGCTTTCTGTTTCCCTATTCATATAGACCTTATTAGCTACCTCCATTAGTTGGGAGATTGACATACCTGCAAACCCTTCTAACTTTTGTAGCTTGCGCTTAATATCTCCGTAAGCTTGGCTGACAAAGGCGGAGTTAACCATTCGGGAATTGTCTGCGTCTTCCGGATTTAAAGGGGGTGTACAAGCGGTACGCCTCCAATAATCGGTCATAAAAGACACTGGGCGCTTCATCGCTTTTCTGAATCACCTCAACTGTCTTTGACATATTAATAGCTTTCTTTCCTCCGGCTTTCATGCCAGCAATTATAGCGTCTCTATAGGCTCTGAGTTGAACCATATCAGCACCATTTACGTTCCAATCGGGATCAGTGTTGGGATAATGTGTTGCGGCCCATGCTGCTGGGTTAGCTTGGTTCAAAGCACGGGCTCTATCTTCTAATGCTTTAATGGCTGCTTGATTTATTCTTGTCCTTTCCTCATTGTTAAATAAAGTCATTAGTAACTGCTGGCAATCAGCCCATGTCGGATTATGTGTCTGTACTATTGAGGTGAACAGATCAGTCATGGCTTGTGGTTTCTCAGTATACGAGGAATTATGGGTCTTCCAGTTTAAAAGGTCGGTAGTGGTGAAAGGGACATATACGAAGACAGGGTCAGCGTGTGCCATTTGACCTGCGGCATCGATATAAGCTGACCCGGGATTTAAGCGAAGAGGCATCTGATAGTGCTTTAATTGTTGGGCACCAGTCAACTGTCGGGTTTGGATGGGGCTACGTAGGGAAGCGTCAGTCATGGGTTCCGGTCGGGGAGAGATAGGGTATGGGGATGTGGGAGGTTGGTTTTGGGAAAAGGTAGTGAATAGAACACTTCGGGCCGAGCTAGATGAAGCTTGACCGGAAGTCTGAAGTGGCGCCAAATCAGGATATTCATTTTTAATGGAGGTTGGTCTATCTGGTTCCGGAAGGGGGGATTTAGTACGAGGGGGGGTGGATCCTGTACTGGAGGAGGAAGCGGAAGTGGATGAGGGTAATGAGGGAAGGGTTACAGGACTTCCTGTATTTGCGTCACTTCCTCTTACCGGAAAGTAAGGGGGCGGCAAAGGGATCTCGGACTCAGGGGGCATGTCCAAAATGGGCCTAACACCAGTCCTAGTGGACGAACAAGTCCTAGCTACCATGAGGCGACACTGCTCCTCGTGGCATGTCCGGAGCCATTTTGGCGAGTCATTTACGGCCTGTCTCCAACAATCAATATAAGGAAACTGGCCGTAAAGTTCAGGCCTACCTGATACAGCCACGTGTAAGCGCTGTACCAGAGTTGGATCCAAACTGCCACGTGGCGGCCATGCCGCAACCAAAGTAGGCCACTCCCTAGTGCACAAAGTGACCAAACGTACAGGGGACATCTTAACCCCAAAATCACAAACTTTGAATCCCTTTTTAATATTCTTAACCATACATCCTAAGGGATCCGGAATCGTTGACTGCGACGCACCCATATTTAACAGTGGAACGTCGTCGACAACGATTACTATACACGCGTACTATTCAACAGTCACACCCGTTTCCTCTGGCAACAGCACCACGTGGTATGGTTACCAAGTGAAACGTACACAATAACAATAAACACTCAGGGAATTCCCATACACACACAGCTGCTACACCAGTCACTATATAATCAATATTATGCCCTTTGGCGTAACTACACAGTCACCCACGCTATAATTCTCTATATACGAATTACCCGTCTATAACACACCCAGTAACATCGTCTTTTACAAATAGCGGTTACAGTACGGTTAGCATAGGTCAAAGCACAAGTTAAGGTCACAATACAATTATTAGTGGTTATGGTGTTAAAACATGCAATGGACGACAATGATTATTACTTATTATACAATGTCAGTAAATATACAGGGTTATGGTACCGTGCACTATAATACAGCAACACACTATTAACACTCTCGCTAGACGGCTGAGCTCGCGCTATCTAACAAGATATACACTTTACTAAACAATCGTTAACACATTTACAATTCCCAACTAAACTATTGGCCAGTACCTTGAATGGACTACCTAAAACTATATACACCCGTTTTGGTTAGCCACACTGCCCAATCACCACATATACATAGCGAGCTAGAGAACCGAATTTACACAGGCGCCTCTTAGTCGCACTATACAACGAGCTAGAGATCCGAATTTACACAGGCGCCTCTTAGTCGTACTATCAAAAGTCTAGTGGGTTCCAAATTTACACGCCTTCCCACTTAGCCCAGATAGGATGAGAACTAGCGAACCGAATTTACACAGGCGCCGCTTAGTCTCCCGGTCCCTCCGACCTAGCGAACGTAATATACACCCTAGAACGCTAGTCTAGACAAGACACCGGTGTCCGGCTAGGGCTATCTTACACCAGGACCCCGCCTGACTAACCAAATCAAACGGTCTGACTAAAGAGCGTTCGATCGAGCGGTGCGCCTTCGCTCCTTCCCTCCGACAGAGGGGGCAGATACACAGATTCAAAAACCCCTTTGGGCCTACCGCACAATCGGTATACCCCTAGCGGGTCCTGCCGTCTAAAACAGCAGTTGTCTTACCTCCTCGTTCCTGAACCTGAGTTCACACTCATCGACGGGGACACCCCAGCACTTCTCACGTAGAGGCCGATGATCTCCTGGACAACAGACCAGTGGCGCCGAGACGAAGGGAGGTCCACGCAGAAGTTCAGGGGTGCAGCCGTAGAGAACGTGGGCAAAGATAGACCGTCTCACGCCTCTGCCTCTCAGCTACCGTTGAACGATGAGCTTCCCGGCCAATGCACCAAATGATACCGGAGAAACTGACGGAAGCCAAGCACAGAGAGATGGACACAGGTTTCTTCAGGAAGGAAGAGATTCTTTATTGGATCACCGATCGGGACTCAGAGGGACTAGCGTCACCAAAATACAGCAAAGTCTGAGTACTGAATACATAGAGTACATTCCTTATATAGCACTGTAGCTCCTCCCACAATTAACTACACCCACACATACCCTTAACCTATTTAATGAATAGAGTCTAAACTCATCCATCCGGTCTAACCACGTGGCTCATCTGATACAAAGGAGAGGGACGCGTAATTCCAGTTCTTACATTCCTGCACCTGGTCAGTACAGTGATGACAGTATCTTAGCTACGTGTAATTAACCAACTGATACTACAAACACATATACATACATATGCCTTGTGGCAATCTTAGCCTGCTAAACTTGTATTTTACTGGAATTACATCACAATAGGTGAGCTGGGACATTTATTTGAGCTTGACGGCTGTATATCACCCTTTAACTTGTGATGTTGGCTTTGCCATAAAGACAGTCTCTAGTCCTCAATCTTCTACAGCTTGGGCCTGATGGGAGTTATCCTCTACAGCACCAAGAGGCAGATATTTATGTACTGCTTTTTTTGTATTATACGGAAAGGAGCGTGTTTAAAATGCAGTTAGTGTGTGTAGTTAGTGTGTGTACGCAAAGCTTACACTCTAATGATGTAAGAGTTCCTGCCTGATTAACTGATTTATGTAATGTCACAGGATGACACATGACACCGACCAAGGCTCCTTCCCCCACACTCTGTGTCGCAGTCAGTATTTGACTGTTTTTAGTGGCTTTTGCTAGTTTTGTCAATTAGATAAGAAATGCAGAGACTGTTGATTCTACCCTTCACTTCCGGTAGGCTCCATGGAAACTCCAATAGATTCATAAACATATAATGCAGTAATCATTCACAGTGGTCACAACACAGTAGTGTTACTGTGGCTTCTAACATTTTATTGACAAGAACTAAAACCACATACATGGAAGTTGCCTTAATAATCCATTCTTCAATTGTAAAATAACCCCAGGAACCTATTCTTCAACTGTTATGTAATATACTACAAAAATACCGGTAATTCTGCAATATACCTTAACCAGGCTCTTCCCAGAGTCAGAGGGGTTTCCACTGCCATGTACAAGCCATTGCTGCTATAGTAACCAATTTAATGTGGGATGTTGCCTTGGGCTAGACTAGAGGGATAGGCAACCTTCGGCTCTCCAGATGTTGTGGACTACATCCCCCTTAATGCTCTTACACACATAATGCTGGCAAAGCATCATGGGAGGTGTAGTCCAAAACATCTGGAGAGCCGAAGGTTGCCTATCCTGGATATGATGTACCTGGTCCACGCATTGAAGACCCCCTGATATAGCTATGGAACCCAATTTTGAATCCTGGCCCAGGAGTTAGGAATGACTAGTCTTATTATGTGAATATAATGTTATTGTCTATAATCCCAAGTACTACATGCAGAAAAGCCAGTCAAAGCCCTAGAAAATAGTGAAACAAGATAATGTGTTTTAGTGCAGGACCAGTGAAGCGTGTTTTTAACAAGCCTTATAAAGCTCTCTCCATCTGATGCTAAATTGCTTTCATTAAATTAGATTGTTGATTAAAGAGTTTCCAGATTCAAAGTTCTCTAAGACTTGTGTTTATACATATTTAAACACACTCAGATGTAAATGGATCATAGCTTGGATTTGGATAAAGTTTATGAGTAGGCAATCACCCTTTGCACCTAGGTTCATTTTACAACCCCCCTCCGCAACGTAAAAAATAATAAGTTTAGTTTAGATTGCCGCCCATGGTTAGGATAACACATTTATTTGCTGTGGGACTATGTACAATTATTTTACTGCCGTTTGTTAATTCACCCCATCCCTTCTTCCTGGCATTGACATATATATCCTCCCAGTACAGGGATATTATAGGTACCCTGCATACTGAAATGCTAGACAGCTCCCATGTCTTGGGTTAATATATACCCTGCCCTGCTATGAAGCTATCCTCCTAGATTAAGTGCACACAAACTCCAGCGGACAGTGCCATATACACAATCTAGCTGTGAGAGTAATGTATATGTCACAGCTCTCCTGTCCTCAGAGCACTGTGACCCCAGCAGATAGAGTCATGCAGATAGCTTGTTAAGGTCCCCTGTTTCTGGTTGGTAACTCTAGAAATGCTCTGCACACAGCCTATTGCCCTAGCAGACACCCAGCCGGCAGCCCTCAGACATTATTATTATTATTGTTTTTAATTCTTTATTTTTGCACAAGATAGGTACAGCAAGTATATCACAATTTTTGGCTTGTGCAGAAGCCAACTTTGGAAAGAACTTACTTGGACAATGATGTAGTGAACATAAGCACATATAAATAAGCCTCTCTGTGGCTCCCTTATGCCTTGCCACCTATCTAGGATTTTATGGTTATTCCAGGCTACGCAACCTAATGAGGAGCTCTAACACTGTATACACCAGATTTACCTTTAGGCATCCTCGTTTCTCTGTTAGCCCTCAGACATTATATGTAAGGACACTGTTTAAGTGCAGTGACTTCAGCTGACATAGCCAGGCTCACAGCTTGCAGCCCTGTGATATAATAAATAAAGCCCCCACTGCCCAGTGAGACCATGCAGAAAGTGAAGGGGAATTATATATAAAGCCCCCTTCTACAATGGAGTAATATGTACAGAGCCCTCTCTGTCCTGGGGTATTATATTCAGAGCTCTCTATATTGGGGCATTATATACAGAATTCTCTCTATACTGGGTTATTATATACAGAGCTGTCACTATATTGGGGTATTATTTACAGAGCTCTCTCTATATTGGGGCATTATATACAGAGCTCTCTCTATATTGGGATATTATATACAGAGCTCTCTATATTGGGGCATTATATACAGAGCTCTCTCTATATTGGGGTATTATATACAGAGCTCTATCTATATTGGGGTATTATATACAGAGCTCTCTATATTGGGGTATTATATACAGAGCTCTCTCTATATTGGGGTATTATATACAGAGCTCTCTATATTGGGGTATTATATACAGAGCTCTCTCTATATTGGGGTATTATATACAGAGCTCTCTATATATTGGGGCATTATATACAGAGCTCTCTATATTGGGGTATTATATACAGAGCTCTCTCTATATTGGGGTATTATATACAGAGCTCTCTCTATATTGGGGCATTATATACAGAGCTCTCTCTATATTGGGGAATTATATACAGAGCTCTCTATATATTGGGGCATTGTATACAGAGCTCTCTATATTGGGGCATTATATACAGAGCTCTCTCTATATTGGGGAATTATATACAGAGCTCTCTATATATTGGGGCATTATATACAGAGCTCTCTATATTGGGGCATTATATACAGAGCTCTCTCTATATTGGGGCATTATATACAGAGCTCTCTCTATATTGGGATATTATATACAGAGCTCTCTATATTGGGGCATTATATACAGAGCTCTCTCTATATTGGGGTATTATATACAGAGCTCTATCTATATTGGGGCATTATATACAGAGTTCTCTCTATATTGGGGCATTATATACAGAGCTCTCTCTATATTGGGGTATTATATACAGAGCTCTCTCTATATTGGGGCATTATATACAGAGCTCTCTCTATATTGGGGCATTATATACAGAGCTCTCTCTATATTGGGGCATTATATACAGAGCTCTCTCTATATTGGGGCATTATATACAGAGCTCTCTCTATATTGGGGCATTATATACAGAGCTGTCTCTATATTGGGGCATTATATACAGAGCTCTCTCTATATTGGGGTATTATATACAGAGCTCTATCTATATTGGGGCATTATATACAGAGCTCTCTCTATATTGGGATATTATATACAGAGCTCTCTATATTGGGGCATTATATACAGAGCTCTCTCTATATTGGGGTATTATATACAGAGCTCTATCTATATTGGGGCATTATATACAGAGCTCTCTCTATATTGGGGCATTATATACAGAGCTCTCTCTATATTGGGGCATTATATACAGAGCTCTCTCTATATTGGGGCATTATATACAGAGCTCTCTCTATATTGGGGTATTATATTCAGAGCTCTCTCTAAATTGGGGTATTATATACAGAGCTCTCTCTATATTGGGGCATTATATACAGAGCTCTCTCTATATTGGGGCATTATATACAGAGCTCTCTCTATATTGGGGTATTATATACAGAGCTCTATCTATATTGGGGCATTATATACAGAGCTCTCTCTATATTGGAGCATTATATACAGAGCTCTCTCTATATTGGGATATTACATACAGAGCTCTCTATATTGGGGTATTATATACAGAGCTCTCTCTATATTGGGGTATTATATACAGAGCTCTCTCTATATTGGAATATTACATACAGAGCTCTCTATATTGGGGTATTATATACAGAGCTCTCTCTATATTGGGGTATTATATACAGAGCTCTCTCTATATTGGGGCATTATATACAGAGCTCTCTCTATATTGGGGTATTATATACAGAGCTCTCTCTATATTGGGGCATTATATACAGAGCTCTCTCTATATTGGGGCATTATATACAGAGCTCTCTCTATATTGGGGCATTATATACAGAGCTCTCTCTATATTGGGGCATTATATACAGAGCTCTCTCTATATTGGGGCATTATATACAGAGCTGTCTCTATATTGGGGCATTATATACAGAGCTCTCTCTATATTGGGGTATTATATACAGAGCTCTATCTATATTGGGGCATTATATACAGAGCTCTCTCTATATTGGGATATTATATACAGAGCTCTCTATATTGGGGCATTATATACAGAGCTCTCTCTATATTGGGGTATTATATACAGAGCTCTATCTATATTGGGGCATTATATACAGAGCTCTCTCTATATTGGGGCATTATATACAGAGCTCTCTCTATATTGGGTCATTATATACAGAGCTCTCTCTATATTGGGGTATTATATTCAGAGCTCTCTCTAAATTGGGGTATTATATACAGAGCTCTCTCTATATTGGGGCATTATATACAGAGCTCTCTCTATATTGGGGCATTATATACAGAGCTCTCTCTATATTGGGGTATTATATACAGAGCTCTATCTATATTGGGGCATTATATACAGAGCTCTCTCTATATTGGAGCATTATATACAGAGCTCTCTCTATATTGGGATATTACATACAGAGCTCTCTATATTGGGGTATTATATACAGAGCTCTCTCTATATTGGGGTATTATATACAGAGCTCTCTCTATATTGGAATATTACATACAGAGCTCTCTATATTGGGGTATTATATACAGAGCTCTCTCTATATTGGGGTATTATATACAGAGCTCTCTCTATATTGGGGAATTATATACAGAGCTCTCTCTATATTGGGGATTATATACAGAGCTCTCTCTATATTGGGGCATTATATACAGAGCTCTCTCTATATTGGGGCATTATATACAGAGCTCTCTCTATATTGGGCATTATATACAGAGCACTCTCTATATTGGGGTATTATATACAGAACTCTCTATATTGGGGCATTATATACAGAGCTCTCTCTATATTAGGGTATTATATACAGAGCTCTATCTATATTGGGGTATTATATACAGAGCTCTCTCTATATTGGGGTATTATATACAGAGCTCTCTCTATATTGGGATATTACATACAGAGCTCTCTATATTGGGGCATTATATACAGAGCTCTCTCTATATTGGGGTATTATATACAGAGCTCTCTCTATATTGGGGCATTATATACAGAGCTCTCTCTATATTGGGGTATTATATACAGAGCTCTCTCTATATTGGGGCATTATATACAGAGCTCTCTCTATATTGGGGCATTATATACAGAGCTCTCTCTATATTGGGATATTACATACAGAGCTCTCTCTATATTGGGGCATTATATACAGAACTCTCTCCATACTGGGTTATTATATGTAAATCCTCCTATCCTGGGATATTATATATTGTATGTATAAAGCAGTTCCTGCCCTGGGATATTATATATGAAGCAGTTCCTGCCCTGGGATATTACATATAAAGTCCCCTGTAACAGTAATGTATTGGTACAGTATAATTAAATATATAAAGGCCTGGCTGGCTGGGTGCACAGTGAGTCCAGCAGACAGAGCCATGCACAGAGGCTGCTACTGCCGCCACCACTACTTGACGCATTGCAGGTACAGCGCGACCAATAGCAGCCCTCGGCTCTGCCAGGAAATCATTGCAGGGTCCGGCCGACCAATCACAGCGCTCCTCACAAATCGCGTCCCCAAGACCTCACAGCGCCAACTAAGCAATGGTATAGTGTGCGTCTCCGTAAGCATGAGAGGCGGTGTAACCCTCCGCGCTCGAATATAGTCCCCATGTAAACCAGTCTTTCCGACCCAATCCGTTGATTTAAAGGGACCGAGCTGGGAGGGGAGGTCTGGTTCACGGTCTATTTATTGCACTGTAATAAAACCTGTGTGCAATGCAGGGCTAGTACCTTCATAGCACATTAACCCTTTCATAGCATTACCTATATTAGTGTTTATATGTGGAATAAAGATAAAATTAATATTTACACAGTTATATTACATTCATAAACAGAATCTATTAACTGTTAATTAATCCCATCCTTGCTTGCACTTATTATAAACTTTATTTACAAATAAATAGTTGTTTGTTTTTTTCAATTTCATTTAGTTATTTTTGTTATTTTAAGGGGAAGTGGTCACTATTATCATGCTAGTTCATTAAATGTACTTAAACTCTATCACTTTTATTTTTTTTTATTTCATCACAACTTTAGTGATTTAATCATGTTAAGCTATCAGGCTGAGGAGACCTTGCACATTGTACATATAATTATAACTGATAACGTCACTACTAATGGCCAGGACAAAGTGCTACAAAACCTCTTGGTAACCAATAAAGAACAAAGTTCCAAGTAATAATGTTTTTGGCTTATATTTAGCTCCAACATAGTCCATAGCGCAGTGTACACATACATGCACATGTATACGCATATTTATATAGACACACATACACAATTGTCTACATTTATTGCAAGTTGTATCTCATATGTTTACAAAACTGCCGAAATGTCCGTGTTGACACTTATCGCCGTAGTTATGTTTCTGTGCCTGATTACTAGCTTTGAAATACAACCCTTCCATGCCTGCATATTTAGTTTTACAATGCTAACCACGCCAAACCAGTTTATCGTGTAAAGAGTTAACCAGTAACTACCATATCTTTGTGTAGAGTTTGGCACCAAGGTGCGTTATACTGTACATGTTTGCTTTGTGTGTCAATATTTAGCCGCCTCAGTGTTCTAATTGCTACCATTTGCGCCCAAGCACCACCTCTTGCTAGCAACCATCATTCCGGTGAACAGTCCCAGCATTTACCTTTAAAATGGTGCCATTCAAATTATTGCAATATTACGCCCCTGTGCCAGCAGGACCAAGACCCACTTACTAGCAGATAAGGATGAAATGTTTTTGGAAGTGGTACACACCAAGAAAATACACTTGTAGTAAGAGGTTTTCCTAGCAATAATCTACATTATTACGGTACATTTAATTCGATAGAGCCATAACTGTGCATATTTCTTTGAAAATTACTTAAAGGGACACAGGCCTTTTATGTAGTTATTATTGTTGCTATTTATTTTTTTGCATTATACATATAACGTGTTAACAATGTAAGAAAGCATTAATAAGGCAGAAGCGGGCAAAAACATTTAGCCAGTCAATGTTCTCCGATACACATGGAACTGTGATGTCCACTCGTTTAGCTATATAAAATATCATGTTGTGCTTCCTCTTTCTAATAGTGAATTTCCTGTTGGAAGATTTTGCCATAAGATAGCCGAAAAACATTCATAATGGATATTAAGCCAGGCCAGTTATTTTACTATTAAGCTTTAACATCAATGACAGTTGTCTATATGCCTACAGTGACTCTTTAACATTTATTTTGATAGAACAAAACTGTTCAATAAGGTCTGTTTGCAAGCATATGATCTAGCATTTAACACGAGAAACACAAGATATAGAAAGAAACTGGTCACAAGCATACAATTTAGAGCAGGCTTCCCCAAACTCTGGCCCTCCAGATGTTGCTGAACTACAACTCCCATGCTTCTATGAATGAAATAGATAGGCTGAGAATCATGGGAGTTGTAGTTCAGCAACATCTGGGGAAGCCTGATCTAGAAAAAATAAGGTATAAAAGGCATCCTGCTTGCTAGCGTAAAGTCTAATGTAAGTGAAAGCAGATGTAGAGAGCAGCGTGCTCAGAAGCTTACAATCTATCTAGAGGGAGCAATTATTATTGATACAGATGTAATTAAGATGTAACCCACTACCCAGGTTATGCCTGAACGTTTGTAATCTTGGAGTCAGTATTGTTATATGTCAATCCACTCATATATTGAGTAGCAAATTTCAGTGTTTCCTCTCCTGGCAGTAAACGGTTATATCCATGCTGATATACTCAGATTAGGATAAAAATGTGTCTTGAGGAATTTATGTATTTCTGATGTATGTAATTTCCACTGCGAGACATACTCATATGTTATATTTTTGGCAAATAAATTGTCCAGGAAAAATGTCATGACTCAGCCTCAGAGTTTAATCTTCACCTGCAGAAAAGTCACTTCCTTTACAATGAATTAAAAATATTTACTATACTATATATTTATTTTTTTATAATTGGACATTTTTTTATAATTGGACATAAGAGACATAAAAAAAATGTCCATCATTTGATGAGATTTAAAGGAACACTGTCATAACAAGCACGACAGAGGTCTGTTTAGCAGTACTAAGAATTTGATCTGTGCTAGCAAATGTTAAGAAACAATTTTATATTCTGTAACTATGACATCCACAATTTAACAATATAAATACGGCCATCAAAAAGTTATATTACTGGCGACAGGCGCAGCCGACTGCGCATGTAGCGACTCCGGCGGACATATTGGAGACTGCAGACTCTATATTTAGATACACTTAACATTTAATGTAAGCTTTTCACCAGAACGACCTATGGATTACATGTATGTCTAACTACGTGTTTTAGTGGGAAACACTGTCTCTTTAATTGTATCGTTTTTTTTGTGTTTTTTTTTCCAAGCAGGCTTGAGAAAGCACTTCTCAGTCCTGAACTGCAGAGTTTGGAAAAAACAGAGCAGAGGTTTAAGAAAGAATTTGACTTCCTGACCTCCTGAGAGCAAAATGCATCCAATTTCAAATATATTTTTGTTGTTCCCTCTGTAGTAACTTGCACAGTTTGTATGTGTTGCATCCGCTCATTCAAATAGGCATTTATTTTAAAAAATACTTTTTTTCTGTAACTCTTTTTTTATGTAATCCGGTGTCCTCAGTACAATTATGTAGTACAATTTAGTCCTCATCTTTCTGATACTGGCAGAATTAATCCATGAAGACGTGTGACTGAGTAACTTGCGCTTAGCCTTATCTGACGTTCGACCCACATAGCCGGCTGCATATTTGACTGCTACTATAACTGTGTCCAATGATTAAAGGGATCTGTCATTTATTGGCAAACTACACAATTGAATAAAATATTGAAAATCACCTTAACCTTTTATAGGTGACACTTTTATTTTCTTTTAAATTTATATTAAATATTTAGGAAATGACACAATCTAGAACAGTCCAGGCATATTTAGTGCACACATTGCAAATTATTATTTATTTAGCGCCAACATATACCAGAGCGCTTTAAATTGATAAATTGGGGAAATTTGACAAGTCATTTACATATGGAATAAAACAGAGAAGAGACAGGAGGCGAAGAAGGCCCGAGTTTACAATCTATGAAATGAGAAGGAGAAACAGAGATATATATTTTACTTTATTTTTATTTATTTATGGGGAGTGTGTGCAGGGCCATTCAGGTATATTACATTGATTACAGATGGTATAGTTTCCCGCCACCATTTTGTTTTTATAATGGCAACCAATTAGCACCACTCTACCGGATCCAGTCAAGTGAAATAAAATATTATCTTGCATCTGACCAGGCCATTATTGTTGCTACGTAACGGACGAGGGACTCATGGAAGACTCTTATAAGAATCTTATCTTATGGTGTTTCACTATGATTTAATTAATTTATTAATAAACTTGACTCCACCGAGGTTACGGTAAAATTCCTTCAACATGGTTCGTCCAAAGAAAAGAATATATATTGTATTGAAACGATTGCAAAGGCATTTGTTTCACACCAATTTTAAATTACATAATGAACGGAAAAATGGCATTGTTCTTGCCTAGCATTAACGGCATTGTTTCCTGAACTTCACAGGACTAGGTCCAAATAAGTCCTTCTGAAACGGCTCATGTAACATTAAAGAAGAACGAAGGAAGTTCATCATCATTTAAAGGAATTTCCAGGTATAGTGGCCAATTTGTATTCACACTCTTAGTTTCCACATGCAGTGGACTGCAATTCTCATGGTGTTTAATGGAATCACTGGTTGTGATCATGAAAATATTATTAATTACATTTTAAAAATGAATGTCACTTACATTCTTTAGAGCTGAGGCATACTCTCGAAGAAGTGTTACCTTTCCAATTTGACAAGAGTTTAGCATAATCTAAATAAATACGTAAATATTATATGGGACACACACACATCATATCCAGAATCCCTCTTTATACTGCTAATAGACATTGTATCCTGTGTCCTCAGTCCTGGTTCAAATAGCAGGTTAGAAATTCACTTTTCTCAGTGCTATTTGTATTCAACTATCAACATACAAGAGTGATTGTATTTAAAGCAACTTTGAAGAGGCCTCCTGAGATAATAAATTGTTTAACCCATTTAAAGCACATTAAGCCTGCATTGCAGGTAAAGCTGGAAGGCATCTAGGAGGCTGGTCATTCAGAATATTTACATGTCCTTACTTGCTGCATAGGATCAATCATCATTCATCTGCACCTTGAATTAGCTCAGTGATTGACAGTCCTGTTTCCAAAGATGTTCTACAGGAGCAGTGACATAGTCATAGAGTGAGGTGGTATATATGGTAACAATACATAAACTTCACCATTTTAAACAGTAGTAATCTTTATAGAAATTATCCAGGTTTCCAAAAACTGTGATATACAATTTCTTTGTCCTGTCAATGGGTTCTTGATAAATAAAACATCTTACATAAAGTATAACCTAACACTAATTTATAAGTTGCTGCTAACAGAGGGGGGTGGGTTGGAGGTTGGAGGGGTGAAACAATAAGCCAGATATACTGTGTAACATTGCACTCATCCACAAGAAATTCTAGAAGACTTCAACTAATTACATTGCCCCCCTTCCCTAAATCTATCTGACACCTGATAAGGTCATTGCATGTTTAAGTATGTGAAAAAAAAAAAAAAGTGTTTTGCACACGTTTTAGGAAAAAGTATATGGATCATTAAAAGAGATGGGCATGCATGAGACCCCCATCATAACAAGGACAGCCCTCTCTGTCACCCTAATATCACTGGTAGAGGAAGCCTGGGTGAGCTGGATGAATTAACCCTTTGAGGGCCCAGCAAGTGTGCAAAGCAGTCCCTATGCCTTACTCACCCACATGACCCTTGAATGGTTAAATCTAGTCCTGCAACTTGCCATTTGTGATGCTCCACCCCACACCCCAAAGTCCCTGCAGCCTTTCTCTGCACCAAATTGGACAGACAACGTCATCCACCAGCAGCAGTAGAGGCTTCCCACTGGGGTGTAGTCAGACATGTGGGATTAATGCAGGGTGTGTGTGCTTGTGCCTCTTTCTAACCTCATAAAGTCAGGCTATAGAAGGTTTTCTGAATAGCAAATAGCATGAAAATTACCCCCCCAAAATATACTACTGAAAATAAAATGCAGAGCACACCTCCTCCAATGCCTGGCGATTTCTGGAGTTAAATATGAATCTCTTTAAATTAGTGCAGGCTCTGAGAGTGTCCCTGGTTTTAGATGGGAGACACACTGCATGTAACCCTGTGGATTGCAACAGAGATCAATGCAGGGCTAGCATGGCTCTTGAATAAAGTATGAATAATGGGCACTGATGTAGTAAAAGTAATGCTAACAGGTTTTGCAGAACCTCTTGGGGAGTAAAGCTGTCCTACAGTTTGTATTTCAAGGTGTATTGGAGCAGTTGGGTATCTGTACTTTGCATTTCTATATAAAGGTGCTGCTTGTCATACCCTGGAGAACAGTGAGGTTCAACAGCATCCCAGCAATATCCATTGAGATACATCAGTACCCCAGCTAGGAGGGGCATTCAGGTGAATACCAAAGGGCGGCTGATTGTTACACCCTGGGTGGTCCAGTCAGGCCCTCAAGTATCCTGGCAAGAAAAGACATAAGGGTGACTGCTTATTATATCTTGAGTCCAGTGATTACCCCAATATCCAGGCTAGGAGAGACATTTCATGTGTTTAGACAGGGAGGACTTCTTGTTAGACTTGGGGGTCTGGTGATTACCCCAGTATCCCAACTAGGAGAGATAATCCATGTGTTTAGATAGGGAGGGCTGTTTGTTGGATCTGGGGTCCAGTGATTACCCCAATATCCTAACTATGAAAGACATTCCATGTGTATAGACAGGGAGGTGTGCTTGTTATAACTGGGCTCCAGTGATTGTCCCAATATTCCGACTAGTAGAGACATTCCATGCGTATAGGTAAGGAGGGCTGCTTGTTAGACCAGGGGTCCAGTAAATAACCCCAATATCCAGGCTAGGAGAGACATTCTATGTTTTTAGACAGAGAGGGCTGCTTGTTAGACCCGGGGTCAAGTTAGGGCCCAAATATCCTAGCTTGGATTGTTATTTAAAGTGAATAGACATGGTGGGCCACTTGTTGCACCCTAGGGTTCAGTTTGTACCTCAATTACCCTGACTAGGGGTGTATAGATTATTGAGGGATACCTGTTATACTGTAGAGTGCAATAAAATGCCCAAGAGTGGGTGATAATCGTTACCAAACTGGGTGTAGTGAACTATACATATATTTGCTAAAATAGAACCCCTTTAAGGGTAGTACCATTCTACAATACCCACCTAGGGGCAATATATAAATAGTGAATGTATAAATAGTGAAATCTAGTATTTTACTCTGATTTTGGATATACTACAGTTATTTAACAAAGAAAGGAGGCACAAAAAGGGGCAGCATGTTACCCCCCATTTAGGCAATACTGAACAGGTAAGATGTGTTGCATAAGCCCTCCCTCATATCCCAGCTAGTTGAATTATTTATATAGTACTACCGAGAAGACCTCTTACACTTTGAAAGCATTGAACCTCCAATATTTAACTGAAGTAAGATATTCCTGGAGTAATACAGGAAGGGGTGCCTAGAAGTATAGAGCCACCAGCTACACAGTGCAGGGTGAAGAGTAAGGTATATTTATGGTCCAAGAGACAAAACAAAGATATGGCATTTTGGCCGTCAGCTACAGACCCCCTATATTACAAAATAGTGAGATACTGTAGTAGTATACACAATGACGACTGGCTGTTACCCCATGTCAGTGCAATAAACCCCCTCTATTCCAAATAGGTGAGATATACTAGTAGGGATGTCTGGTACCCCTTGCAGAGCCAGTAGACCACCAGCATCCCATCTACGGGAGATAAACTAGCATTATAGAGAGGTTTGCCTGCTTGACCCCCAGCATGAGATAAACAGTAGAGACAGGGTGGGCTGCCTGCTGACCCCCAGTATACTATATAGGTGAGATAAGCTGGCAGTATATAGAGGGTGGGCTGTCTGCTGGACCCCAGTATCCTTTATAGGTGAGATATACTATTAGTGTAGAGGGTGGTATAGAGAGGGTAGTATAGAGAGAGTGGGCGCCTTATCTAGGAGAAATACACTAGTATTAAAAAGAGGGTGGGCTGCCTGCAAAGTCCCAAGAATCCCAGCAATATGAGATAAGCTAGCAGTATAGAAAGGGTGGGCTGCCTGCAGGACCCCTAGTATTCCAGCTATGGGAGATAAACTAGCAGGATAGAGATGGTGGGCTGCCTGTGAGACCCCTACTATCCCAGCTAGGTGAGATACACTAGCAGTATAGGGAGAGTGGGCTACCTGTAGGACCCCCAGTATCCCAGCTATATTAGATAAGCTAGCAGTATATGGAGGGTGCTATAAAAAGAGTGGGCTGCCTGTGGGACCCTCACTATCTCAGCTAGGTGAAATACACTAGCAGTATAGGGAGGGTGGGTTGCATGTGAGACCCTCAGTATCCCAGCTATATGAGATAAGCTCTCAGTATAGAGAGGGTGGGCTGCCTGTGAGACCCCCAGTATCCCAGCTATATGAGATAAGCTGGCAGTATAGAGAGGGTGGGCTGCCTGTGGGACCCCCTGTATCCCAGCTATATGAGATAAGCTAGCGGTATAAAGAGGGTGGGCTGCCTATGGGACCCCAAGTATCCAAGCAATATGAGATAAGCTGGCAGTATAGAAAGGGTGGGCTGCCTGTGGGACCCCCTGTATCCCAGCTGTATGAGGTAAGCTCGCAGGACAGAGAGGGTGGGCTGCCTGTGAGACCCCCAGTATCCCAGCTATATGAGATAAGCTGGCAGTATAGAGAGGGTGGGCTGCCTGTGGGTCCCCCTGTATCCCAGCTGTATGAGATAAGCTAGCAGTATAGAGAGGGTGGGCTGCCTGTGGGACCCCCAGTATCCCAGCTATATGAGATAAGCTCTCAGTATAGGGAGGGTGGGCTGCCTGTGAGACCCCCAGTATCCCAGCTATATGAGATAAGCTAGCAGGAGAGAGAGGGTGGGCTGCCTGTGAGACCCCAGTATCCCAGATATATGAGATAAGCTGGCAGTATAGAGAGGGTGGGCTGCTGGTGGGACCCCCTGTATCCCAGCTATATGAGATAAGCTAGCGGTATAAAGAGGGTGGGCTGCTGGTGGGACCCCCTGTATCCCAGATATATGAGATAAGCTAGCGGTATAAAGAGGGTGGGCTGCCTGTGGGACCCCCAGTATCCCAGCTATATGAGATAAGCTGGCAGTATAGAGAGGGTGGGCTGCCTGTGGGACCCCCTGTATCCCAGCTGTATGAGGTAAGCTCGCAGGACAGAGATGGTGGGCTGCCTGTGAGACCCCCAGTATCCCAGCTATATGAGATAAGCTGGCAGTATAGAGAGGGTGGGCTGCCTGTGGGACCCCCAGTATCCCAGCTATATGAGATAAGCTAGCGGTATAAAGAGGGTGGGCTGCCTGTGGGACCCCCAGTATCCCAGCTATATGAGATAAGCTGGCAGTATAGAGAGGGTGGGCTGCCTGTGGGACCCCCTGTATCCCAGTTGTATGAGGTAAGCTCGCAGGACAGAGAGGGTGGGCTGCCTGTAAGCCCCCCAGTATCCCAGCTATATGAGATAAGCTAGCAGTATAGAGAGGGTGGGCTGCCTGTGGGACCCCCAGTATCCCAGCTATATGAGATAAGCTCTCAGTATAGGGAGGGTGGGCTGCCTGTGAGACCCCAGTATCCCAGCTATATGAGATAAGCTAGCAGGACAGAGAGGGCGGGCTGCCTGTGAGACCACCAGTATCCCAGCTATATGAGATAAGCTGGCAGTATAGAGAGTGTGGGCTGCCGGTGGGATCCCCTGTATCCCAGCTATATGAGATAAGCTAGCGGTATAGAGAGGGTGGGCTGCCTGTGAGACCCCCAGTATCCCAGCTATATAGAGAGGGTGGGCTGCCTGTGAGACCCCCAGTATCCCAGCTATATAGAGAGGGTGGGCTGCCTGTGAGACCCCCAGTATCCCAGCTGTATGAGATAATCTAGCAGTATAGAGAGGGTGGGCTGCCTGTGAGACCCCCAGTATCCCAGCTATATGAGATAAGCTAGCAGTATAGAGAGGGTGGGCTGCCTGTGAGACCCCCAGTATCCCAGCTATATGAGATAAGCTCTCAGTATAGGGAGGGTGGGCTGCCTGTGAGACCCCCAGTATCCCAGCTATATGAGATAATCTAGCAGTATAGAGAGGGTGGGCTGCCTGTGAGACCCCCAGTATCCCAGCTATATGAGATAAGCTAGCGGTATAGAGAGGGTGGGCTGCCTGTGAGACCCCCAGTATCCCAGCTATATAGAGAGGGTGGGCTGCCTGTGAGACCCCCAGTATCCCAGCTATATAGAGAGGGTGGGCTGCCTGTGAGACCCCCAGTATCCCAGCTGTATGAGATAATCTAGCAGTATAGAGAGGGTGGGCTGCCTGTGAGACCCCCAGTATCCCAGCTATATGAGATAAGCTAGCAGTATAGAGAGGGTGGGCTGCCTGTGAGACCCCCAGTATCCCAGCTATATGAGATAAGCTCTCAGTATAGGGAGGGTGGGCTGCCTGTGAGACCCCCAGTATCCCAGCTATATGAGATAATCTAGCAGTATAGAGAGGGTGGGCTGCCTGTGAGACCCCCAGTATCCCAGCTATATGAGATAAGCTCTCAGTATAGAGAGGGTGGGCTGCCTGTGAGACCCCCAGTATCCCAGCTATATGAGATAAGCTCTCAGTATAGGGAGGGTGGGCTGCCTGTGAGACCCCCAGTATCCCAGCTATATGAGATAAGCTAGCGGTATAGAGAGGGTGGGCTGCCTGTGAGACCCCCAGTATCCCAGCTATATGAGATAAGCTAGCGGTATAGAAAGGGTGGGCTGCCTGTGAGACCCCCAATATCCCAGCTATATGAGGTCAGGACAAGCAGACCTGACAACAGGGGGGCGAGGCCGAGGAATGCTGGAAGGCGTGTCTGTGTGGACAGTGGGCGTGGCTTTACACCGCAGTCCCGGCTCCCGGCCGTTGGCGGAAGGATACGCGCTTATAAATCGGTGAGGCCGCCTCACACCCCTAGCACTCTGAGGAGCACCGCGTACCTTGCTGGATCTACAGAGCTGCTGAAGGGAGAATCCACGTAGCGTGCCGGCTTCCTCACCAACCTCCCCCAAAGGACATACCGCCATGGTAGGTAGCCCTCACCCCTGAATGCCACCGGATTCATAGCCTGCTCCCCGCGGTACCCTGTGCTCCCGTTACCCGGTGGGGATTATATAACGGGCTTGGATGTCTCGGCTGGGACCGGCCTCTCCGCGGTTTGTGTGTCGTGGTATATGTCTCACCCTCTGGCACAGTAAGGGTTAATGTCCGAGAAAGGGGGGGTGAGGTATTGGGGGGTCGCGCTCTCACGGGGGGGGGGTTACACCCTGAGTAAAAAAGTGGGGCGGGGTGCTGAGCTCCAGTAAATGGAGGAGTTATGTGTTCTGGGTGGGTGGCGACCGTGGGTAATGATGGGTAGTGGGGGCAAGCGGTTGGCGAGTGTAGGTGTGATGGGACCAGGGGGTGGCGAGCGGGTCTGAAGAATTGGCTACTGTGGGGTTTGAGCGTTAGCTGGGATGTGGTGGCTAGTTTGGTAAGATGTCGGCGAGTGAAGGATGTGATGGCTAATGCGGCAACGGGGGGGGGGGGGAGCTGGTAATGTCTGGCCAATATGGGGTTTGACAGGCTGTTGGGCGAGAGCCTTGCTTAGTATGGGCTTTGAGAGGTAGTGGGATGCTATAACGAGAAATGGGCTAGCTTGGTAAGATGACACTAGCCAGCAATGTCTGATGTCTAGTTGGCTTTAAGGAGTACTCGGTGATATAGGCACTGACAGGTTAAGGTGGTGACTAGTAGCAAATCTGAGTAAATGTTTGATTATTGTTGGGGTGGGAGACTATCAGCTTAAAAGGGTGCAGCAGGCTAATGGTTATTTTTCTGGCAGATGGCTAGGGGTTGGCTAGTGATACTTGACAAGTGCAGTACTGGCGACCTATCTTGTGTCACACATGACAGGCATTGTATCCAGTGTCAGGTTTGTTGGGGTAAGAGGTGGAACTGTGGAAGCCAAAGATGATGTAACAAGTGTCAGATGAAATGAATGCAGTGCAAGCGGTCTAACTATGGAGTGCATGGCTATATCATAGTACCCTGCGGTGGTCTCTGCACAATATTGTAAAAGTCTCAAATACATAAGCCTCATTAAAGCATCCAGTATCCATTCTGGGCCTGCGTGTTAATTCACACCATCACCATGTAATACGTTGGTGGGGTTGTGAACCTGCCACTTTATGTTCAAGAAGGATTGTCCCATTGTGATCTGCTGCCACAGTGTCTCCTTTTTTAGTTTCACAATAGTGAAACTCTTGGCCTTATTTCCTAGCAACCCCTCCTTCCCCAATGGCTTGTGCTGCTTGCTGTAGTGACAGCAAAATTACTAAGTGTTACCTGCTGACTTGTGTTCAGTACGTATATTAAAAAGGATGTGGAGCTTGTTATGGAAACCCAGTGTTCTTATTTTATTACATCACTTTACTGGAATCAAGCACTAATTTCCTTTACCCAGGGTGTTTCCCAGAGACAGGTGCCTAGCTGCTTGCAGTAACTCTGGAGTGGAACTCACACAGGCTTCATGTAGCACGGTTACTGGTGACTAGTAAACACATATGAATTTTCTGATTTATGCCTTACTCTTGAGGTGTGGCCAGGACGTGTGCTATGCCCTTACCCCTGTGCAGTCCTCATCATACAATTGGCTATGAACATGCAAAATTGAGATAATGGCTTCTTGAATATGATTGATAGAAATGCAAATAAATGGCATCTTTAGCCGCCCTAGATTGGTGTTAAGGAGCCTTTTTGAAACTGCTTATGGAGACTTCCAAATAATCTTTGGGCCTATGAATTTCATAGTTTATGCAAATGGTGTTGGTTCTTACTAAACACTTATTGTATGTGCAAACCTTTTTGGGGAGCTTTTAAATACACTTTGAATGCACTGGTGAACATGGTTGTGGAGTGCATTGCTTATATCCTTAAAAGGAAATGTGCAGTGCTGGCTAACATTTATTCCTCAACTCTACTAATTTCCCTTTTGGTTATTCAACTGATCTTTCTGTTGCACTGGCTAAACACAAAATGAAGCAGACTAAAATCACTGTAGTACCAGAGATTCTTGCTATGCTGTGGCAATTAATGGCTATATTGTAACTATTTTAATTGCTGTTGACCAGGCTATGAACTTGTATCTAAGGCTTGATGTTAGCTGAAGTTCCTTTGTTTATCCAATCGAGCACAATTCACTACATATTTTGTCCTATATTGTAAACTGAGGACAACTGAGCAAACGTTTATTCATTTGCATCCATACAATTAATGTGGCTTGCGGATGTTCCCCTCTTCTTGACTTAAATGCACACTCCACATACCTACAGTAATGGATAGTGTCCTTTTGTTTTTCATCTTACAAAAAGTGCAGATTTCGCTAGAAATTGGTGCATTTATGAATTTACTTTTACATCTATCTGGCTGTCAGACAACTGGTCCTGTTACTTCCTGGTTTGGTTAGCCCAGTGGATCTAAGAGGGGGGTCCTTCCAAAAGATGCAGACAAGATATGCAGCTTTTAAAAGCTGTTTTATGTATACCCCAATGAGAGTGTGTATAGTTTAATTGGAGACATGTCTACTAACTAGCAATCACTTTTTTTTTTATTGGGTAGTGTAGTCCTTTAAAAGAAAAGGAGTGATTGGGATTTAGAAGGTTGTATCCTGACGTGGTAGGAACTTTTTCTGGGCTTTAAAGATAAAATCCTTATAGAATATAGCATTTTGCTAGATCTCTGTGAAACATTACTTTAGTTTGAATAAACAGTTGAGTTATGCATGCAGCGTGACAGATTCTTCCCTCTGCCTCTAACTGAATGCATTTAATTTACAGGCTGATCAACTGACCGAAGAACAGATTGCTGGTAAGTCTGGTATTAGTTTTCCCTGCACCAAACAATAGTTTCCTCTCTTCTGCTTATTAATGGATTACCAATTCTGCACTGTCTTTACAAATGTTCATGAAAAGCGGTTTCTAACTTGCTCTGGGCGACTTTCTTGAAGAGTAAAGTCTTGCATACATGTGCATGGTGCCTCACCTTTCTATGCCCTATTAGATGTAATGAGTAACGAAGTTCCTGCAAATGTGCCAGCTCATAGTAAAGGCGTGGCATTCCCTTAAGGGATATTACATGAGTAAACATTTCAGTAATCAGTTGGCTTTATGTGTAGCATTCTACCTTTAAGAATTAAAGCTCTCTGAAAATAGCCACTATTCCTATTTGAATACCAATTGTATACTGGCACCCATTACCTTTTGATTTTACTTAAATTTGTAAAGGTATTGGCTTAAAGTAACACTCCAAGCGCCATAACAAATATGGCCTGCTGTAGTGTTGGTGGCGGCAGAAATGCTCTGGTGCCTCCCAGGGTAAGTTGTTAAATCTTTAACTTACCTGTAGACTGCTCAGCATCGCCTCTCCTCAGCCAGCTGTAGTGGTTATGGTGCCGGAGTGTCTAAGACATGCACTTTTTTTTGTGCACTACCACTTGAGCTAAATTGCAGTGGTTACTAACCATTAAATTTTTCAACTGAAAACTGAACTATGATACTGGATACAATGTTAAAATTGTTACAGCTTTAAACTGTTTTTAGTTTAGTAGTTGGGTGCATATTAAAAACTTATGTAAAGTTAAAAAATTTTTATTAAAAAAAATTCCTCATGTATGAAAAGGAGTCTCAGTTATCTTACCTGCTTCTTTAATGAGTTGCAGTTTTTTATACTTGTACTGTAAATGTCTTTTCTGACCCTCTTAACAGAATTTAAGGAGGCATTCTCCTTATTTGACAAAGACGGCGATGGCACCATCACAACAAAAGAACTTGGGACAGTTATGAGGTCACTTGGACAGAACCCCACAGAGGCTGAGTTACAAGACATGATCAATGAAGTAGATGCTGACGGTAAGTTTACTGCTGAAGAACCTTGTAAGCTAGGTTGCTTAAAGTCTGAAGTATGTGACATTTAATGTTTTGTCAATCCCTATTCATGCAAAAGGAGGCAAACTCTTGGCATTAATTACCAATGTGTGCCTGAAATTGGATAAAATCATCCTGGAAAGATAACATTTTTCCATAGTGGCATTCTGACTTCTGTGGATCAACACATTAATGTACAAAATAACTTTTTATTATTATTCCCAAGTGTTAAAGTGCTAAATAGTCTATTATAGAATAGTTTTAGTGAAGAACCATTGCATCTGAATTTATTTTGTAGTTATGTAAAGTAGCAATGACATTTCAGAGGTTTTCATATAGATAGAATTTCAATTAAAAAGCATTATATTGAAATTCCAATGCAGGCAAAGATAATGTCTTGAGGCAAGGACAAGTGAATAGTGAAGCAAAAGCTCTATACTTTGCCATAGCTAGAAATTGCAAAGGCTAATGGGAAGAGGCATATTACATGATGTCAAATACCTCACTGTATGAATTCCTCCACTGAAGATCTCATGCTATCTTTGTCTTATTTTTATTATTTATTTTGTCAAACACCTGTCTGCTAGAGTACAACTATAGAATGGCTCCCAACAACTTCACTTGCCAACCAAATGTCAAGACCTTTCAATTGACTGCTTAAAAGGAAAATGGCACTCAGTGGTTTGAATTGCACCTCTATAAGATACACATTTATAATGCCATACCCCTGACTGAATCAAGTCAGTATCCTTGGCACGGAGACTTTGTCCACCACCGTGACAGCCAGGCAGATATTGAACTCTGAATATTTGTCCTAAAGGAGCAGGTTTTAGGGTACTGTGGGTGTGTTCTTAGTTAAAATATTGGATGCACTCATTCTGTGATGTTAAACCTTTGTTTTAGGCAATGGCACAATCGACTTTCCAGAGTTTCTAACAATGATGGCAAGAAAAATGAAAGATACAGATAGCGAGGAAGAAATCCGTGAAGCTTTCAGAGTTTTTGATAAGGTATAAAATATTCAGAAAACACTTGACAGTCAACTGAATTTATTTCTATGAATGTTATAAAAGTAACTGTCACTTTCAGTCCTTCACTGGGTTGTTAATGAACGCTAGAAAAAGTAATATTAAAGTGAATTCCATGTTTTCTGTATTTTGAAATTCCATATTTGGTTTGGGAAGTCTGATTTCACTTTGGTTATTTTAGCCTAAAATTTGATATTCACTTTGGGATCCAAAAAACTCAGTTACTGATGAAAAACAGTGCTGCAGGGAACACTTATCAGCTAATATTACAGAATGATGGGCTTAATTGCCATTCTTGCTGTGCTTTTTGTGTTCCTATTAAAGCAAAAATTTGTACAAAAATGCCATAAGGATGTGTATTCCAACATCTCAAGGGCCTAATCCTGCATGGAGTGTTTGTACATAGCCCAACTATTTCCTTGGTTGCTGTAATGCTTATCTGATGTATGAGGTGCCTACTATTTAACTTATCAAGTATCTATCTTTATTCTACAGGATGGAAATGGGTATATCAGTGCAGCCGAGCTCCGCCATGTAATGACTAATTTAGGGGAAAAGCTGACAGACGAAGAAGTAGATGAAATGATCAGGGAAGCTGATATAGATGGAGATGGGCAGGTCAACTACGAAGGTAAGACTGGGCTGTTGTGGGGCACTTTATTTTAGTGATAAGTATAGTTTGCACCAAAAACTTGCTTGAGATGTGTTAAAAGGTAATACCTAGTGTCATTTCTGAACTTGCCATCAGGTAATCTGTTTACACCTACACTAGATGTATGAAGTTGGCATTATTCTGTTTATGTATCTAAACCCAATGCTTTGGGTATGCCCATACCTTTCTACTTCCCATAATACACAAGTCCTGCCTAGAACACTGAATGCAGAATAGTAAATGCCTAGAGGGGGACCTTGTCACCCACACTTCTATTTACTGATCTCATTTATGTCAAGTTTAAATGACATAATCAAACCTTAGTGTCTTTATGTAGTGCCTACAATCCAGACCTGCAGTCTGGTAACAATACTAGTAGGTTTGAAAGTTAGAATGACCTTGCACTAGGTTGGAATTAATGTGGTAAGTGTGCAATTTGCAAGATGGAATAGATCAAAACACTCTATGCTGATTAACACCTGAATTCTATGCTCTTAATTTACAGAATTCGTACAGATGATGACAGCAAAATGAAGACTCCTCTTACCTGTTCCTCCCTCTAGAAGAATCAAATTGAATCTTTTACTTACCTCTTGCAAAAATGTTCATTTACTCATTCTGTTTCTGTATAGCAAAACTGAATGTCAAGAAATACCTTCTGTCCACAAAAACTCTGCATGTAATGGTTGGTGGTCCTGTCCCCAAAAGATGAGTTTAAACATCAGTTTTACAGTATATAAATACTTGTACTACCTTTAAACAACAAGGAAGCACTTAGGGGACTCCTTAAGTTCCATTTGCTAATGATTACTACACTGTTTGGGCTGGCCAGTTTTACATGCATGCAGCTTGACAATTGAGCACAGTCAGATCTTTGTATTTAAAAATCAACAAAAAGCAAAAAAAATTACATCCACTACCAGGTGGATTCTGTTTCAATTTGTAGTATAAATTGTCATAGCTGGTTTACTTTAAAATTGGTTTATACCTCAGGATGGTATGCAGCAAAATAGTTGAAGGGTGCAAATGTTGAGGAAAGTCCCTAATGGATGAGTGGCTCTTTTGTACTCGATGTGCTCCCAAATCTGATCTTAACTAAGGATGGCATGTCCTAATATTGGTTTAACTTTGTTTGCATTGCACTAACGTGAAACGGGTGTCAGGCTGTTAGACGTTCACAACATTTTTCAGAGTAACTTTCACAGAGAGGAGCATCTTTGGACTCTCATGTTTTTAAAATGTCTGTACCAGACTTGGAGCCGGCAGAGTAACCTTGTATCTACATAGGACTTCAGCACAACGATCAACATGGCTGTTTCAAGAAATTTCAATGTCCATTCCAAGTTGTAAAAGCTAGTCATTATTTTTGTTTTTTGTTTTTTTCTCAATAAAAGACCATTAATGTAATTTTTTTGTTAACACTTTAATTTATTCATCAGTGTACAGATTGCTTTTCATTGTTAAGTAGACCTAGCCATTCGTATTGTTGCTTTCCCTTGGTCTCCATTTATCGAGTAGTGATTCATTGGCTTGTGATCTCTGTACAGGCTTTTGCATGTAAAACCTTTTTATCAGTTGGGAAGGTAAGTGGTGTGATTTTTACACAACCGGTCCAGCAGCAGAGGTTTTAGTGAAGATGGCCTTGTTTGTTTTTTTACAGTATGCGTTGTTTTGGGGAAGTATCTTCTGAATATCACTAATGTTTGCATTGAATAGTTTTAACTCCTGAGAGTTGATGAGGTCTTGGGCTTGGCACATGGAAAATCTTTTGCATGCACAAAACTTACCAGAACTGTAAAGGGTGTTTAGCTGTAAGTTGACCTGTCTGAGCAATGAAGAGGTGGATCCTGGGTATTACCGGCTTTCCAGCCTAGTCTGTGGTCTTGCATACAATAAACAAACTACCATCATGTTTAAAGCCACAATCCCAGTTACTTTGAGTGACAAAGGGTGGGGTCTTCAAATGCTAGAATAGGAAACTGTGTAAACTTTTTTGCATGGGGTGCCCTTTAACATTAACTGGTTTGAATTTATTGGAAAAACCTGGAGTTTGTGGTCTTAATATGTTGGTTGTGAATCACAGGAAACTTGGTCAGCAACTGCTGCAGTGCCAAAGGTTAGCAGTCTGTCTTAGTGGGTATTGCAACCTTGTGTACCTGACTGAAAAGTAAAATTCCGTTTGCTATAACTTTACAGACCAGAGTTTAGCAGTCAACACTTAGTGATGTGCTTACCCATTGGTGCTGAAAGTTATTTTGCTGTGCCGTTTAATGCAGAAGTACATCTAACAAATTACCAGTCCAAGTGCAGTATAACTTGATTTAGTACTGGCCCATGTATATTGCCAGCAAGTTGTAAGGGTTATATGCACTTAACCTTTTTTGAGTGCACTGTACAAAATGCATGCAGTCTCCAGTTGTATTACGTTGTGGTGAATAATCCTATTCCCACAGTGATGTAAGCTTCCTCCCTTTCTTGGTCCCTTGTCCAGTAAGACTTGGGTTTGTAATGGAAACAGATTTGTAAAAATATATCTATATCCCTGAAGTACATCTCATCACTTCATGTGGGTTATCATGGGAGATTAACTTGTATGACCTGTATGCATTGCGATACGTTATTGGAGTAACATACAACTACTGAATTCTTGCAAAGCCTGGGTTGCAAACAGTTAAAAATAAACTGCTTAAACAGTGGCTTCACATTCTGATTTATGGCTGGAATCTGACTTAAAACAAACTCTAACTGCTGAACAGGATCTCCTTGTTTTTGCTTAAAGCGGATACCATCGAAGCTGCTTGACTGCAAATGAGCAATGTGTCTTGAACTTACGTTAACATTGGATTGTTGGACAGTATGTTGCCTCTCTGGTAGCATGGTGTGGTTAATGATGCCTTTTCTTCTTCACTTCCCATCTTTAACCTATTACAAACTACAATAGAAGTGCAGTAGTGTGGCTTCAACCTATCGAACCTGTGCCTGCACAATCTGGCAAAACCTAGTCCTGTTTTGAAATAGATGTGGGATGAGGTGGAAAGCTGTTGTATTGCAACTGAACTTAATAAATCAAATTTAAAAAAACAACTTATTTCGTGTTCATTAAGGGTGGTGTAACCTTGGTGACATTTAGAAGCTCTGAGATCTATATGTGCTGATGTCATGGAGGTCTGGAACAAAGGCTTCTGTCTGCTCTTTGTGTTTGATTATGCAAGTTGAGGTGCTTTGCATAACAGTGTGCGCTCAGTAGAGTCTGGGACTAGAAGCTTTGCAATAGCCATATTTTACTAAAGGAGGCAAATGATTAGGTTTGATGTATTGTAGGATAACTTCCTACAGACAATACAAAAAGCAGGCTAGATCACACTTCCATCTGTTAGAGGCACAAGAACTAGTTTAGTTTAAAGGGACACTCCAGTGCCAGGAAAACAATCGGTTTTCCTGGCACTGGAGTGTCTTCCTCCCACCCCATACCATGTTGCTGAAGGGGTGAAAACCCCTTGAGTGACTTACCTGAGACCACGGTCGATGTCCCTTGTCAGTGGTTTAGGGTCTGCTCACGCTCCTCCCCGCCTACGACAGCTGGTGGGGGAGACTGACTGCGCATTTGCAGCTGCCGGTCAGGGAGACCTAATGTGCATGCGTGGCAATGTTGCGCACGCACATTAGGTCTCCCCACAGGAAAGCAGTGAAAATGTAGACAGCCACTAGAGGAGTTAACCCTGCAAGGTAACTATTGCAGTTGATAAACAACTGCAATAATTACACTTGCAGGGTTAAGGGTAGTGGGAGTTGGCACCCAGACTACTCCAATGGGCAGAAGTGGTCTGGGTGCCTGGAGTGTCCCTTTAATGCAGTTTGGGCGTATAGATCATGCCACTACAGTCTCATTGCTGAATTCTCTGCCATTTAGTAGTTTAATCACTGTTTACAGTAGTCACTCCTCCCTGCATGTGACTTGCACAGTCTTTCTAAACACTTCCTGCAAATAGATCTAATGTTTAAACTTTATTGCTCATTCTGGTTAACTTGGAATCGTATCCCCTGCTCTGGTAATAGCATTCCGGAGCCTCCAGTGTATGATTTAAAGTTCAATTTAGTGTATGAGATCAATGTTAAAACAAGTTATCTAATTGGAAATTAAACTTTTTTTTGTGTGGAGGATATGATTCATATCCAGGGGAGGTGGCAAATAACTCGGCAGTACTTAATTAAGCTAAAGTTGTTCTTGTTCCTATATTATCACTTCTAAGATTTCTGTCAAGGTTTGTTTTCAGTAGAAAACCAGTGGCATCTGAGGGATACACCTATTAAACACACTGTCTGGATTCATCATTTTTATTTAAACTAAAATGATCTGATCATTCATTCTGTCACTTCAGTATTTGCATACTTTACAAAGACCCGTGATGGTGTTGCTGCATGGAGGCCCGGGGATGCATCAGAGGTGATGTGCTTGATGCTGTCCCTTGTGGGCAGTGTCATCTTCAATCTTCAGCTCCTGGTGTTCAGTCACCAGGGTCCTACAGCATTGCTGTAGTCATATGTGCAAGAGTACAACACTATCTATGAAGGAGACCATTGGAGCCTCCACAGATATTTAGCGACGAGTGAGGATATACCTTATTCTCAAAGTGACTTGGAAATTTCTCCTGGGCTCTAAAGGCATGCCTTTGGGTGAATCGGCATATGCTCTAAAAAAATAAAAAATCTGCTGCATTGCAGTATTTAAAGGGGTACTCTAAGCACCATTACAGAATTGAATTCTTTTAGTAGTTATGGTATAATGCATTTTAATTCTGGGCCTTTTGTTTTTTGAGGTGTGACAAATGGTACTCTTAGGTGCTTAGATGTTATGAAGTTTCTTACCTGATAGCTTCAGATCCCTGGTTGAAGAGGGTTGTTCAACGAAGTCCTGCAATGTATGTAACAGTGGTACTCTATAGCACCAAGAGTTAGGAACTGTCGGGTTAATGGTACATAAAACCTGGTTAGGGATCAGTTCCAGCCTAAGGGATATTAAAACCTGTTAGATTGTATAAACATTAACCCTAAATGTTTTAATTGAAAGTGTTGTGAAAATACAAATTAAAAAGCCCAACCTATGGATAACATTACTTATCTTGCAGGACCTGTGTACAGAGATCTTAATGAAGTGTGCACACCTGTTCCCAAGAGATCAGGTTGACTATCTTTAGAAGGCCCTTCGGCTAATGTGCAAGTGAACTTCTGTCCAAATTCCGATGATAATAGGCTAACATAGGGTAATAGAACTCTCTTCTGCATTAGTTTTAGTATCTCAAAGTATTTCACCAATGTCTGAACTGCTAAAATAAAATCTGAAAAAAAATTCAGATATTTTGGCCTGAAATGTTAACACCAGGATTTGTATAGATGGTAGTAATTTTTGGGGGGGTGTTGGGAGAAGGTCCACATTCGTTTGAGGGTGTTTCTAATTTGGCTATTCTGGCCTGTCCAATTGCCTCGTCAATTCATGGCCAGCCATGGTTTTACTTTGGAAATTGACCAATAATTTAAATAAACTAAAGTGCACAGAAAGCCTGCCTCTTCAATCCAGGAAGTCCCTAAGATGAAATTTCAGCAGAAGTGCACATCATTTACAAAATTAATTTCTATATTTTGGTGTTTTTTTGTTTTTTAAATTAAAGCAGAATCACTGTCTGAATTGGCCAATTAAATGAGAAACCACAGCAGATGCAATGGCAGTTTTGACACCTGTATCTAAAGCAATTGGTTCTAGAAAGTGAAAGTTCACACTAGTCAAAATGCTAAAACTCCAAATTTCATCTCTAATTCTGACAGTAATTATTAAGGCACCTTGGCAAATATCATATGTGCCGGTATGGTGGCTTGAAAATATTGAAAACATATTGGCATTGCCCCAGGATCTTAGGTGGAGACAAATTGCTTGGCTTTATACTGTATATACAAATAAATCTTGGCTCTCAGAGACAAATGGCATTGTGCCTAAGTTAGGAGTGGTTGCTTGGGGATAACAATCTTAGCTCTGTGGCATATTGCGGTTTCTAACTCCAGGGATGTGCATTATGTATATCAAATGCTCATTAAACTGTTACTGTTGCTTTTCAAAATGATGTTAAAATTGACTGGAATATTTAAATGATCTTTTTATCGATCACAAAACATGTCCCATTTAATTCTGTCTTTATGGGACATTACAGGGTAAAGCTAATGTACATTTTTTTTATTTATTTTTTTTAAGCTCCATTGATAAAACATTCGCATATCAAAACAAAAGCTTGTGATGTTTCTATGTTTTCAGCTAATCAAGGGTCGCTTACATGCTTTTTCCCCAGTCGAAAATGCAGAATACTCACAGTCTGTCCTGTTTTTCTGTTTGTCATGATGAGGTTTGTAATTCAACAGTTCCAAGTGTTTTCAACAATGGAAAGGTGATTGAAGCAAGAACGCCTACTAATTGGAGCCTTGTTACGTAGTTAATCTACATTTACATCAAGGTAGAGATGGCTTTTACCCACTCGTGAACACACAAATGAACTAAAATATGGGCTTCATCTTTAAGGAGAAATTGCAGTGTCAATAGAGTTGGTGTCACCCCACCCTCGACCTCCTGTACCAAATCATATAAGATCCCTGGTAGCCCAGTTTTGAAGGTGCAGATCTTCATTGCAATTATCTGATAGTACCAGGTTACTCTATGACTTTTCACTCCTTGGAGAACATATTATTGTTTACCATTTTGGAGTCAAGGTGTTTCTTCACAAAGTTTTAGTCACAACATTTGGAATCTCTTTCAATTAGGGTTCTGGCCTTTTGGATCAACAGCTGTATTAAAGATGGGAGAAAATATGAACTTGATGGTTGTGTGTCTTTTTAAGCCTATATTATGTAACTGTGAATTTGGAAGCACAGTGTGCCCCCTGACTGCAATAGCATCAACTTATGAGCAGAGCTTGTACCATATTACTGCCAGTACTGTTTTTTTTTTTTTGGTTTTTAGTGTTTTCTGCATTACACACCTATTGTGCAGTGCTGCATTCCACATCTTGTCCAGATTTAAAGCATGCTATCCAAGGTTGGCAAGTATGGAGCTTGGACTAGTCAGTGACACAGAATGCTACGAATATAGCTGGATTACCCATTAGGCGCCAGAGGCAGTACCTGGAGCCCACTGACCCACCAGAGCATATTATTTCTCCCTTACTGTGAAAGGACATGTAGGCACCATAACTGCTTCATCTTATTGAAGTGGTTATAGTGTCTGTAATACCCTGTTATGAGCTATGGGCATTGTTGGGGGGGTACGTGAGTGGTTGAGGCCCTGGATCTCTGCAGTTGATAGTAGGGGCTTTAGGATATAAGTATTGTGTGTGGTGGGGGCTCTTTTTTGCATTTTCCACCAGACTACTTTACAAAAAATAGGATCAGTAAGATAGAGCTCTGCCAGGCTACTTAAGAGGTGGGGTTGGTGCCTCCAAGTGGCTGCTAAGAGGGGGTGCTGTGGAACAGAACTTTTCACTCCACTCTTAGTTGGTTAGTATGGTGGGATCACGTTAAACAGTTGGCCGTGCAGTATGTGCTTGTTTCTGGCTATGCTTTCATTGAGATCCTAAAGCGCATCAGCAGCTGTTCATGGATAGAGCGAAAGGAACCGTGGAGGCTCATCCATAATGGAACTTGGGGCAGCGATCCACCAGCTTTTATGTGCAAACAAAATTATTTGCAGTAGTTTAGAAACCATAAGATTCTTTTTGTAAGTGGGTCATAATAACCCTCCAGCATTTATCGTCTGGTTTCCATATCTGTACATATGCTTGTAACGTGACATTTGCCGAATGAGCAGTATGCTCCATTTGCTTTGTATGCTTTGTGAAGGAACTCCAAGATTGTGATTTACTTGGAGTCATTTTGCAGGCACTAGGGGCCACCGATTACTACGTTTATTAAGAATGTCTTTATGCTTAACACATTTGGTAAAGCTAGCATAGTTCTTCTGTGTTCTAATCCAGTCTCCCAAAGAAATTGAGTGACCTATCTTTTTCCCACCGTTTTTGAAATGAGGGTAGGCTTAGTATGTTCAATAGCTGTTATTAAAAATAGAAATGAAACCCCTGGACTCTGAAACCTGTAATCAGGAGTGGCAACTCATTATTTTGGGACTCATTAACTACATTTCAGAGCTTGGTGACGGAATCCCTTGAAGAATAAAGGCCACAGAGGAAACTGTGTTACTAAAATATATCAGACAATATTTGCATCTGAGACTCTAATCCCAATGCAAAGTTCACCTGGTATAAATTATCTCCAGTATATTACCACGCTGGCACAGGTACGTCTAAATGGATGGGTATCTTAGCAACCTTGCAGGGCCTTATACGTTATCTGAAGGAGAACATCCTCAAGGAAACCAGTGTGCCGGTGAGGGCACTTGTTTAATTTCTGTCTCTACATCCTACAACCTGCTTTCCAGGTAGTACAGAAGATATCAGGGGCACAGTGCTATCTTCATGCATTTTCAGATCTTTTCTAGAGATTCTATAGGAAAGTGGGCACATGGCAGGACTGTTGCTTAATACACCTATACTAGCAGGTAGTCATTGGGGTTCTTGATCAGATGTTCTATGGAACTTTACTCCTACCTCTGTGACTTTCATTGCAACATGCCCTTACATCAATAATTAATAATGACATTTGCACAACATAGATAAGGCAATAATTCCTCTATATCGCACGGATATCTCCCCCCTTTCCATTCTGGGATGGATTCACAAGGTTGGGAATATCAGGAACATAGAGGACCTAATTTTGCCTCCCAGTGATTTACCCGCAAGAAGAGTCAGTTATATCACCATCTTGGGGGTCGTGGGACCAGTTCTTGGTATCTGAGCTATTCTGTACCTTAGTCACTTCCGCTCCTCACTTTCCTAACCAACCAATAGATTCCTTGATTACCCTCTTCTGCTATTCTGGACTCCTTAAGGTCTTAACTGCTAATGTTTTTCTTCCTTTTCTTTTTGAATATGATGTGACGATTTGGTTCTTAGTCATTGTCTATTTTTCTTAATTTCACTGTTGTCTACTGCCTGATACCAGTACAAAGCGTTCACTTTTTGAGTGATACCATCCCTTCGTATGATGACAATGAAAACATCCCCCTGATTACAAGGCTTCTATCTCTATGCATCTCCTTTCTTATAATATTTATATGTATGATAATTTTCCCTATGCTGCAGTATGTTTTAAGTCTGTCTTACACTTGTTAGTATAACTTTCGTTCTTAGGCAGTACCTTTTTTTTTTTTAAATATGTTTTTATTTATTTTCATATATGAACAGTAAACATCGAGACTCGCAGGTCTCGCTTTTTAACCTTTAGTGTTAACTTTACACTTATAAATTCCGAAACTCACAGGTTTCGTCCCTTCTGCGTACAACATACTTTTGAGACGCGTAGGTCTCCCGTTTTTTGTAGGTTTCATTTTAAGTGAGTTTTTCCATTTATATTAACATCAGTAAGTCTGAGAATTCCATTGACCGTATTATGTTGTGTTGGGAAATGTAGCTGACCATAACTACATAATATATACAGTGGGCTGTATAGGGGTATCTTGCTGTTCAGCATGTATTGGACTCGCAGGTCCTTGATCAAGTTCTTCGCTTTTTGGCTCGCAGGCCTCAAGTACCATATACGTTTCAAGGAGTAGTTCCTGCGTGTTGTGTGTTGTTTGTGGGTTAGGTAGCTACCTTTTATTGTGTCAGTGTCAACTCTGTGGGTATCTGGTGGTTGGGGAGGGTGGGAGCTCAAGCCGCTCCCTGCATCCGGGATCGGATCGTTCTACCCCTCTGGTGTTGTTGGGCATGTTGCCTGTCGCCCTTTTGTGAATCTCCTGCCCGATATGTCGTGTTCATGGTACGGTCATGCTTTCCTCATTCTTATTTAGACCCGTCTCCCTCCTGTACCTTTGGCCCTTCAAGTGGTCGGGGGCACTCGTTCCCCTGTCTCTCCCTGTCGGTCGATTTGTCCTGTGCGGTGGGGTTGGGGTGTCCAGTCCAATGTCGTGGCGGGTTGGGGAAGGGGGGTAGGGGTGGTGTAAGGCGTCCTTAATGGTCAGTTGTCTATAGACGACTGGGAGTTGTTCAGTCGACTAGAGGTCTAGTGGTCGGTGTCAGGTTGGAAGTCTTGTCGGAGCTTACGTTGGAAGTCTTCCCGTCCTGTCTCTAGGATCCATCGTGTCCATATGTCAGTGTAAATTGTTGGGTTTGTCGTGGTCGTCAGGGTCAGCTCTTCTATAGCTCTGAGTCCCTCCATTTGGTTGAACCAGGTTAGTAGTGAGGGGGTTTTCTTCTGCTTCCATAATTGGGGAAGGACCTGTTTTGCTATATTTAATATTCTAATGGTCATAGATTTTTTGTACCGCGTTCTGGGTATTGTGGTATGGTGGAGTAACATTGCCGCCGGTTCCGGGGGGGGGGGGGGGGGGTGCATCGGAGAACATCTCCAGAACTTTGTGGATCCCCACCCAGTATGGTCTGATTAATTCGCAGTCCCGCCAGATGTGTCTTGCTGTACCTACGTCTTTTTCGCACCTCCAGCAGAGGTCGGGGTGGGTCGGGTCGAGGTAGTACCTTTTTAATCATAATAACTTTATGTCCGCACTAAGACCAGTACATGTCTCAGATTAACCAACTACTGACTATCATCTGCAGACATGGCCCTTATCTTGTTTTCTTTTTCTTATATAAAATGCGCAGAATTTATTACTAGCATGTTTATTATAAAAATTGGGCAGTCTTTTCTCATGCCATACTATTATTCACTTTGAGTTACCAGTATCTGCTGTTGTGGCATTACCGGCAAGTCTGGACCTTTTATGCACAGCAAAAATAAAGAATTAAAAAAAAAAAAAACATCCTCGAAAAACAAACAAGAAAAAACAACCTTTGTATGCCCATATAGAATTTCAGAATGATGTAGTTGAGAATGTATGAAAATACCATATTTCAGCAAAATTGGAAGTGCTTCAAACTGAAGTTTTTTTTGCCTTCTTTTGGATCAACAGCAAAAAACAAATATGAGGAAGACTGAACTTGATGGACATAGGTCTCTTTTCCGCCTATGTAACTATGTTGCATTAAAGGATCACTATAGGGTCAAGAACACAAACATGTATTCCTGACCCTATAGTGTTAACACCACCATCTAGCCCCCCCGGGGCCCCTCATGCCTCAAGCCAGAAGCTGTAACTCTGCATGCTGTTTGTCTCAGAAAAAAACAAGCTGTCTGCTGACATCATCAGAAGTGGTAGCCTGATCCAATCACAGTGCTTCCCCATAGGATTGGCTGAGACTGACAAATAGGCAGATCAGGGGCAGAGCCAGCATGATTCAAACACAGACAGTACCATGTAGGTTATTGAGTGCAGACTTGTTCCTACAATCCAGGCTTCCCCAAACTCCGGCCCTCCAGATGTTGCTGAACTACAACCCCCATGATTCTCAGCCTATATATTTAATTCATAGATTCATGGGAGTTGTAGTTCAGCAACATCTGGAGGGCCGGAGTTTGGGGAAGCCTGCTACAATCCTTAAATTTGTGATGGACTGTCAAGCACAGGATATGGTAGTTTGAATAGACTCAGAAAAATATTTTAAAAATAATTATTCAAATATGAATTATTATATTTGATAAACTAGATTGTCCGCTTTCTGACTTTGTGGAATAATAATCAAATTATTTTTTTAGGCCAAATAGCCAAATTGAAATAAAAGAAATCCACTGTGGTCTCAGTTCTGCAATTATGGCTACGTAATCAAAAATTTACTTGAGTTTATTCACTAAAATTTGAATTGTAGCTAAATTTAGTCTAAAGTAGCTGATCAGGAAAAAAAAATCTCAAAATCTGCTATAGTCACAGCTTGGCTACTGTAGACTAAATTTTGCCATTTGGATTTCAGATTGTTGCAGATCGGTGAGTGAGGAGGGTACTGTACAAAGCATGTATGCACAAGTTATTCTGGATATGATAATGAAACTAACTTGGTGTGTTCCTGTAAATGGTATGCTCCACACCGGAAGCATTGTTGGTAGGGATGCCAAATCTACCATGTTTTCTGCACACACATCACATATTTCTGTCCAAAAGCAGCACATGAAAAGTGCTGACCTGTATTATGTACCAAAAGTAAATAAATTAAGCAATGTACCGATTTTCTTTTGTGCGGCATGGAACATGCTGATTTTTAAATTACATTTTTCACAGAAAGTCTGTGTTACCGTATCCACCATGTATGTTTTCCTTTGATACAAATCAGCTCTACATATCCATGGGTAAAACTGCTGCCCTTTGATATACACAGGTTTATTCATTATAGAGATAATTCAACATGAATCTCAAATTTAAGGCCAAAATAGCCAAATTGGTGACATTCTCTAAGTCAGCTACTATGGCCTTAAATTTAACGTTAACAAAAACGTTAACAAAGTTGTCTTTTCTATTAGATTCACAAATCAATTTCCTCCATGACTCAAAAATTCTACATACTACAGATCAGCACTTTTCATATACACCCCATCACCATGAAAGAGTCAACTCTGTCCAAGAAAATATAGTAGGACTGCCAAAAATAATTTATCCTCCTCTGTACAAGGGGCACTGCCTATATTTGAGTTCCAGCTGTATCCTGATTAGCTGAAAACCCAGCACTGTCAATCAGAACACACCTTGGATCACACATGGTTCTGTTTTTTTAAGCCTCCTTTCTTTTCCTGCAGACTTTCTTAAATGCAAGGAGATCTTTGCAGTATGAAATACATAACATGCAGTCCCACAGCCTTTATGCATATGATTAAACGTACTACAGTGTGCTGTGACAAGCAAAATCCACTGATAATGAGAAATGACTACCAATCAATATATTTAATCACTCCTGCGGTCGTGGACAGGTAAGGATTGTTCCATATCTCACAGCCTTACAATTCAGATTTCAAAGTTTGCATTACAGATTTTGAATGTTACAGTTAAAGGTTCACTTTAAATAGGATTGTCAATCAAAGAAGTGGCATTGGATTGTACAGGTGTCTTAATAGTTTACTTTTGACTGATTACATTTACTATGTGGAAGGAAGCTTGCTGTGAGGACGTAGTAGGGATTTGCCTTGTTAGATGTGGCTGTACAGACAGTAGGGGTTGCCATATCCACCATGTTTTCCTGGACACAAATACCTATCGATGGGCAGCAAATGAAAACATTTTCCGTATGTAGCATTTATATGCTGCAGGATTCCTTATTGATTCCTTGCATGAAGTGTTTGAATGTTGCATACATCTGGCAGCACTTATCATGTGCTGTCCCACAATATGTTCTGAACAAGTGTCCAGAAAAATATGAACGATCATGCAACACTAATGTAGCTGACATTAGTACGTTGATGCAAAAAAAGTCAAATTTTCCTAAATGTATTACTTTTGATATTGCTGTGTCGTTCTACCTGGTACATTTAACACCTTGTATGTCTTTCAGTTAGTACTGCAATGGAAGTATTTTCATACAATTACATTGCAGAACCTCCTATTTGGTGTCACCTCACCATTAGTGTTATGGCAAGGGGGGATATCCTATTGGTTTTCCTGGACTTGCAACACTTTGTTAAATGGTAAATGGAATGTGTAGCCTTAGAGCATGCATAATTAACTTGTTGCAAGAAAGAAATCAATTTATAAAGAAGAGATCACAAAGTTACTGCTTTTTAAGCATTATTGCGAAACAAATCTTAAAGGAATTATCTCTTTCGAGGGTTATTATATTGTGTTAACTTATCCTTTACCCAGGGCAAGATTATTTTGCACCCTAAGCCTTACTACTACTCTATTTTGCACCCTTACTACTGCTCTTCTCCCTCCCCCTCCAAAAAAGGGCATGTTGTGTGTGGCTTTCTTTGCCCAGCACCTTTATGTGTGTGTATCTACCCCAACTCTATTGTGTGTCTATTTTTACCTTTCCCTATTCCTCCGTGTGTCTCTTCCCCAACAGCACATTTGTTGGTCTCTATGTTCCCCCCAGCCTTTCTGTGTGCCTCTTTATACCACCCCACAGCCCTTCTGTGTGCCTCTTTATCCCACCCCACAGCCCTTCTGTGTGCTTCTTTATCCCACCCCACAGCCCTTCTGTGTGCTTCTTTATCCCACCCCACAGCCCTTCTGTGTGCTTCTTTATCCCACCCCACAGCCCTTCTGTGTGCTTCTTTATCCCACCCCACAGCCCTTCTGTGTGCTTCTTTATCCCACCCCACAGCCCTTCTGTGTGCTTCTTTATCCCACCCCACAGCCCTTCTGTGTGCTTCTTTATCCCACCCCACAGCCCTTCTGTGTGCTTCTTTATCCCACCCCACAGCCCTTCTGTGTGCCTCTTTATCTCCCCTTTTTAAATACTTTCTTTTATTGAGGTATTCAAGAATATTGCAGAGAGTAAAAGGAAGTTGGCATGCAGTATTTGTGTATAAAATTAGTGCATAACATTGGTACAACAATATCATTTCATAGTATAGACAGGTTGATTTCTCCTTCAAGATTTCTTAACCTCTTTATGTTATGATAGTAGTAAAATGGGAAAAAGATAACTGATTATAACTTGGAACTGTGTTCCTGATCACCAACCGTGATCCTTTGCAGTTAAGATCTCTCGCTGTGAGATTAACTTGTTAGTATCTACCAGGCCCTTTGCCGTGTGGGTCTAACGGGGAGACCTGATTAGTCATGTTAGTGCATTAATGGGGCCGTGAAGAGCCTGGATGACTATGGGGAGTTTCTATATTAACTAATTGTCAGGTTACTGCCCTGTATAGGATTAATCTGACTGCCATTCTGGGGTCAAGAGGGATTTTTTTCCCCCTAGTTTGTTGCAAAATTTGGAAGTGCTTCAAACTGAAGTTTTTTGCCTTCTTTGGGATCAAAAGCAAAAAAACAAATATGAGGAAGGCTGAACTTGATGGACACATGTCTCTTTTCATCCTATGTAACTATGTTGCATTAATTGTAGATGAGTTATGACCCACTTCTATGAGCGTCTTTACCTCCCCTCCCCCCAACCCTTCTGTGTGTCTTTGTGCTTACCTAGCCCTTCTGTGTACTTCTGTCTGTCTCTCCCCTCTCCCCTATTGTGCCTGTTGACCTTCATGTAACGTGACCAGACAGTGGTAGAGGATCTGCTGTTTCCTCTACCCGGACTGACCGAAAGCAGTTTGTTGCTCTCTGTGAGCACTTCCTGTCAGACCGGGTAGGATACAGAAGATCCTCCACTGTGGTCCGTTGCTCGGTCATGCTACGTGCACACTACATGCGCTCCCATCCTACTGGCACCCAGACATTGTGTGCCCTAGTTGACTACCTAATTTGCCAGGCAGTCACTTTGGCCCTGCCTTTACCATAAACAAATATGTATTTGTAAGATTCAAATTAAACATAGAAATTCATATATTTCTCTCTGGGAACTGGGTATCTCCATATTGGGTTCCTTTTGATCATTGTTATAAACTCTGCCCTTTGTAGTGGTCAAGGCAGGGGATGGTAAGGAGAAGCAGAAACATTCACTAAAGTGAGAATTCAAAGTAAATTTAAAATACACTAGTGTTAGGAATACAAATCTGTATTTCTAATGCCAGGCCTCCCAACCATCCCAATTCTGGATATTTGGGTCCTGTTTCTCTGTCTTGACTTGGTTCCCCGATGTCCCACTTTTGGGAAGGCCAGAGCACTGTTCCCAACAAGCAAAGCTAGTGACAACTGAGGGACTAAGGCATTGTCTTGCTCATTGCGAGACAATATTAATGGAGGCTCCTGCAATCTCGCTTGATCCTCCATAGAGCTCAGTGCTGTACTCTTGTGCATGCGCAAGAGTACAGCGCTGACATGAATTTCTAACAGTTGAAGCTCCAGAAACTGAAGAGGCCCAGTAAGAACACAATAGAAGCAGCTGCAAAGGACAGGTTCAGCTTAGTAAAACTTGGCTTTAACCGCACCTCACTAAGTGGCAAAGTCATCATCGAAGTTTTTTTGCTAATTTTGCAAAGACTCCAAAAAAAGTGACAGACACGCTTTACTATATTGATATTTTTTTATAATTATATTGAGATAGGATATCTATTTTTCTATATGATATAATCCATTTTAAAAGTTTATTTAAAAAAAACAAAAACAAACGTAATCAATGGGGAAAATGGGTCGAGGTTTAAATAACACAATGTCGGTAATTAAATGAGTTCATGGAATAGGTCTGCAATTGATTATCAGACGGATGACATCTGTTTATTATTCAATGCTGGAAGTTCCAGGCAGGGAGATCTCATGTCATACAGGCCTGCAGACAAGCTCCTGAATGCATGACTGGCCTTTCCCAGAGGTCAAAAGGGACTTCAATTCTATCAATAATCTCTAGTCTATATGTGATGGATAAAGACACATGAATGGGATTTTAAACCTTTTTTATGTTTTTGTTTTTTTACGCTCTTTATGTTTTTTGGTGCATAGATAAACCGACAAGCTTAGACTAACACATTAAATATATGATAAAAGAGGAGATATTAAGATCAAGTTGTCCAATGTGTCGGATGTGAAATTATTTTGTGAGGGCAGAGGAGTAGTGAATATATAGTGAAGTACAGACAGGTGAAAACAAAATAATAGAAAGATGTCAGCAGGGGACATATCAGCGAATGCAGCTTTAAAAAAAAAACGAATTCTTTATTTTGGTCGTGCACATAGAACCATTCAGGCAAGCTTTGCCACAACAGCATTAGCACACATTAGGAGTACATATGATTGAGAACAGTGTGGCTGTGGGACTGCACAATTTTTTATTTTGTAGGACAGTATACTAACTTTAGGGTTAGTCAGAAGGGGAGCTAGAAGGCTTGGTGTCTGACTTTGTTAGTGGAATAATATAAGGTAAGAGAAACAGGCTATTAATTAGGTAGATCTCTATGTAACATGCTAGATCAGGGGTAGGCAACCTACGGCACTAGTGCCATGCATGGCACTCGAGGTGTCTTTGCACGGCACTCAAGGGTGCTAGAGCCAAACGCACTCTGGCCTATCAGGAGTCCCAGTAAAACTTCAGATATCTGCTAATACGAAGAGGTGGTGAAGGACAATCCTCAATTTATGCATTGCAGCACATAGAGGAAGTAATCTCAGATCACTTCCTCCCAGCACTTGTGAATGGGAATCCACACTGTAGTAGAGCAGCCATCGACGGCTATCCCAGCTCCTGTCCTTAACCTGTACCTGGCCAGCCTGGTCCCCTCTGGAACCCAGGGAACCCACCCACACTGCTAGATATACACAGAAATGCAGAATAACCCTCCCCTCATACAAATAATATGAACAGCCCACACACACACAACACACAATGCCCACAAACGCAACACCACTAACAATCCACATACATGCACACAACCCCACATGCAGCCTCCCACATACAATACCCCAAACAGCCCCCACACACTACCAAAAACACAATGTGACATATCCATCCACACACAATTCCACAACCAGCCCTCATACACAGCCCACATTCATATGTATCATACACGATACCATAAACTACTAACGAACATATACAATATAATAGCTCATATACGCACAAATACAACGATACAAAGCAACTGCAGTCAAAATAACACAAGCAGAATATGGCAGCATACACACCTCAATTAAAAAAAAAAATAGGATCGGCACTCTACGGGACATCACAATCCTATATCGGCACAGTGCTGCTAAAAGGTTGCCTACCCCTGTGCTAGATAGTGAGAGGACATTCTGCAACAGAATAGCATGAGAGTGTCTATCGTTTGTGAGGCAGCACTGTTAGTCTAAAGAAATATTGCTAGTAATCTATAAGGAGAGGAAGAGAATCTACCCAAATGACAAGAGATAGTGCTTGTTAATACATGTCAACATATTAAGTGGGTACTTCAAGCGTTGCCTGCTTATTGTGAGCGTCTCTGGGGGCTGCTTAGCCGATGCCAAGAAATGGAAGGCTGCAGATGCTTAACAGCCAGGGTCCATTTAGCCTTGTGGGTGGGGGCTCCAGTCACGGGTACCGCTGCACTCCTGTGTTTTTCTGCCTGGGCTCCGGTCTTTTCAGTGCACGCGTCCGACCATTCTAAGCGGGAACCCTCCGGTGGTGCGACTTGCGTGCCTAGATGCGACGCCAACCAGTGTGCCGTACTGTATAGCTGCCGTGGAGTGGCTTGTGAGGCTGTCGGCATTTTTTCTTTGGCTGCAGGACCCGTGTCGCCCTCTTCCCATTCAGGACTCTGCGTGAAGTGGGCTCTGGGTGCTTCCCCTGGCCTTTGCTTCCAGTAGGCCTGGGCTGAGTCTGGGCGTGCTGATCCCCTGGTGAGGCATTTGCTTGTCTGCTTGCCATCTTGGCCAAGAATCGGGCACAGATTCTGTTGAATGCTAGCATCCATGGCTCTGCACTCCTAGGCTCCTGGCAATAGGCTTGTGTTGGGGCCTCCTCTTGGAAGGCAGCCATCTTGCCTAGTAGGCCACAGTCTCCTGCATTGCGGATGCGTTGTAGAGTCCCCAAGAGTAAGTCGAGAGTCCCTCCAATGGGGACTGGGATTACCCCCACCTATCCGGGGAAGGGGGGGTTGGAAGCAGTATTCCGTGGTCACATGGACAGCTAAAGATCAAGGAGATCTACTCTGTCACAAGTGGGCCTCAGATTTCCGTGTCAGGCTATCTGTTTCTAAAATTCTCTTGTGAGGTATCCTGACGACCACCGGGACTCCCTCTGCTCAGACCACAAACAACTGCACTTGAATTTGCTGTTAGTTTGGTAATTTAGTCATTTTATTAGTGCCAGATGTGAGAGCCAGCACAGCACACGCCTGGTCCGATTGGCAGCCAGGCTCTGCCCCCTCCAAATGCAGCTTTAAAATCACAATTTAAACTATGCCAGAGGATGAGGTGAGTGGCAATGAGCCCTTAAGAGTCCAACCACATAGCCAGTTTTAGCCTATCCCGGCAAGTGGCAGAGCCCAGTCCTGCAGCTCTGAGAGACATTTCAGGCTTCCCCTCTGAAGTGAAGGCAAGTGAATTAGTAACCGCGTTGCTACCCGAATTCTTCACTGCTTCCCATCTTCCTTGGAAGTCTTAGTGGGTCTCGCCTCTGCATTCGGTCCACTAAGGCAGGGGATGTCGCTCTCTCCGTCTCCTTGCTCAGAACCTTTTAGGTTTAAAACCAGTGATTTAATATTAGACACTAGTTACCTTAAGACTTTCAATTAAGAATTTTATAAATTTTTATTTTACAAGCTTTTTCTCATTATGAACAAGAGATACATTTAAAGCAGGGATCTCCAAGTTGTAGTCTCCAGGCTCTTTGTAGATACTTTCAGGTTCGCCCTTCCAAGTTCCACTGGGACAGTCCACGGATGGAGATTTATATCCGAATCCTGAGCATACCTCTTTATATCCCAGATTACGGGTAGCCTAGTGTACATGAGGGCTGTGCTTAATGAATTTGGCTGGCTGGGGAACAGTATTACCCTGCCCTGTGTCCTTCAGCTAGACTTTAGCTCTATTAAAGAACCTAGTTTCAAATCTCATTTACACAAAAGTAAAGCTGAAACTATGACGCTATGAGAAAATGAATAGGATAAAAAAATCATATAGGTGGAGAGCTGAAACAGATGTGAGGAGCATGGACATACTAATAAGAGTTTGTATGAAGTGGGGACAGAGCAATCTCATGCAGGTTTGAAAGGACCAAAAGGCCAAAAAAGGCCGACAGGATTCATCTTCATTATTCTTTTAAAAATTGGAAATGTACATTACAACGGTCAGGGCAAACTGAAAGTGATTCAAACCAGGATACCAAGTGGTCCCTGCATCCTATCTTAGAATGTTGAGGTCTGCTTCTCCCCAGTTCTAGCTCCTCTAACTATTGACAACCATTGGTTGACCAAAGAAGCCTGGGGCTGTGTCTGTGGAAAGGGATCGGTAGTTTTGAGGCCGCCTGTAGATGTTTAGTGAGTGATTACTGATAATTTGGCGCTTTGGCATGAAAAGTATATCTCCTGGTGTAAAAGGTGGTGATGTACCAAGAATTAAGCTCGATATCACATGGATCTTCTCACCATAAACTGCAGTGAAAGGACATGACCACCAAACGTGCAAAATAGTTGTGACACCTCCAGCAGAGAAACCTTAAAGGGACACTATAATCACCAACATTTTTTAGCTTAATGAATGTTTAGATGTGTAGATTATGCCCCTGTAGCTTAACTGCTCAATTCTCTGCCATTTAGGCATTAAATCACTTTGTCTATGCAACCCTAGACCAGGGACGTTTTTAGCCGCGAGGCAATCAAGGCATTTGCCTTGGGCGGCATTTTCCAGGGGGCGGCAAAAAAAGCAGCCCCAAATGCCCAGGGCAAATGCCTTGTTAGCCTTGCAGCTAACAGTCCAGGCGGTCGGGCGGGCGGCGCTGGCGAGGGAGCACGTTCCCCTTAGCGCTCTGCTCAGCTCCCTCGCACGCGGCAGAGTGATGCCGGAGCCGGAATATGATGTCATATTCCGGCTCCCAGCATCACTCTGCGGCGCGCGAGGGAGCTGAGCAGACAGCTCAGGGGAAAGTGCTCCCACGCCAGCGCTGCCCGCCCAGCAGCCACTGGACTCCCAGGGAAAGAGAGAACCCCCCCCCAGCATTCCCAAAGGTAAGGAGGCTGGGGGGGCTGCATTTAAAAAAAAAAAAACATGAGTGTGTGTGTGAATGTGAGTGAGTGTGTGTGTTGGTGTTAGTGTGTGTGTGTGTGTGTGTCTGTTAGTGAATGTGTGTGTCTGAGGGTGAGGTGCCTAGGGCAGCACAAAACCAGGATACACCACTGCCCTAGACACATCTCTCTGCATATGACTTGCACAGCCTTCCTAAACACTTCCTGTAAAGAGTCATCTAATCTTTGCACGTCCTTTATTGCAAATTATGTTTAATTTAGAATTTCTTATCTCCTGTTCTGTTAATAGCTTTCTAGACCTTGCAGGAGCCTCCTGTGTGTAATTAAGTCTTCTTGCATAGCAAGACCACTTAATGTTATCTCACATATATATTATTATTCTTATTATAGCCAAATTTACCACCCTAACTCCTCCCACAGTTTTTACACTACATAGACCGTAATATACCGAAACATGCGGATTGTTCCCGATTGGTGTGCTATTACTTTATGGAACGTTTCGCCGAATGGTTCACGGAATATCGTCGTTCTCGAGGCAAAATTGGTCCCGTAGGAATGAATGGCAAAATGTTCAAAGCTAGAGTGGGAGCTGGCAAAAGCTGAAAAATCAGGACATGATTTCTAAACTGCCACCACTCCCTCATTTTCAAGCCCACCTACACAAATCTTATATCAAAATGTTCAGCTATCCCTGCTGCCACTAGAATTGTCCACGGCGAAGCCATAGTCCTTATAGTTTTCACAATATGACCATTTGTTTGCAACTCACGCCGTCCATTGACATTCATTGAAACCCCACTCTAGCCAGCTCAAATTTTAAGGGCATTTTCTTAACTGCGACTGTGCCTTCATTGTTAATATTTCAGAGACATACTATGCATCAAAATGTAGGTCTGGGTCTTGTGATTCTCACAATATAAAGCTCTTCATTGTAGGATTTATAGTTTTTAAAATACGACCGTTTGAAGATGGCAACCGCCAAAATACTCTGACCTGTGCTAGGCTGGAGCAGCAAGTGATGTCATAGACAGGGCCTTTTGTACACCTGCTAATGTTTTTATAAATGTATGTTTTAATGTAACTGTGAAGCACTTTGGGCAACAACGTTGCAATTAAATGTGCTATATAAATAAATGATAACAGTTACCCCGCCCACTCCAGTTGTAGACTACTGGTGGAGGCAAGAACACTTCACACAATTTCCCCAGAAATTGTAGCTTTTCTAGTTAAAGTTCAATTTACAGAGCAGGAGAAAAAAACTTGTAAAGTAAGTTACATCTGATTTAAAAATGAAACTATTTTGTTTTCATCATGGGAAGTGTGGCTGCATAAACAGAAACAAACGTGATTTAACTCCTAAATGGCAGAGAATTAAGCAGTGAGACTGCAGGGACATGATCTGTACACAAAAAACTGCTTTAAGTTGTTTTGGTGACTATAGTGTCCCTTTTAAGGACTAGGAAATCTAACACTTGTGGCATTCTGTAACATATTTGAACAGTTTGTAGTTTAATTTCCTAACATTTAGAACTGATCGAGCTTTGGTGAACAAGAATCCACATTTTTGTCCACTGACTATATGAAAAGGGGTGTCTTACAGCATTCTCTCACTGTGCAACGAAACAAGTAGGGGGACTCACAAAGGATCATCTGACATAGGTAGAAAAACCCTGTTTGTCAGCATATGCCTTCAAAAGATGTTGTGTTCCTAATGTATATTGTATTTGTGTGACAATGAGATATAGACATGATTAATTTGTGTAGAAACTAAAAAACCTCCCTGCTGAAGATTTTGTGTGTTCCCCAATTTTATTAAATGTTTTTTTTTTTTTTTTTTTTTATTCTTTATTTTTTCACTCGGCAGGAAAGGGAGTGCAATTAACAACTTTTAGGCTTACGCAGAAGCCCACGTCACATAAAGCTGTGTCAGTTATTACGGCACATAAGTAAGAAGAGCAATGAAAGAGTGACACATTAGGATATGCATATACAGTGTTTTGTATCCCTGAATTCCACCGAGGTTTTTGTAATTGTGAGGTTCCCTCGTACAGCGAGGGGGAGAAAGTAGGAAGTGGGGACAGAGGTAAGAGGGAGCGGGGGACAGAGATGAAAAAAGGGGGGGATGGGGATAGGGGGGATAGGGACTGAACGTGCTGTAGTCCTCCACCGCTATGCTTTGTCACGGCTTTGGTTGTCTAGTTCCCTTCCCTGTGTGGGTGATACCCTTGTCATGAGGTTACCACCATGTAAGGGTTCAGACGGTGGGCTCATGGAAGGTGGCTTGGTATCCCTGGTGACCTGTGTCTTTGTTCTAGTCAAGAAGAGTTGTTGCCTATGATGTGACAGTGACGGCAAAGGCTCTATTTCATAGGGAGTGCGTAGATGTAAAAGGATAGTTCCCCCAGTGAGCGGGATAGAATACATCCTAGGTCCGCATGCAAGGACGTGGATTGTGTGGTACCTGGATGCCCTTGGTTTAGGGCCGCCCCTGGGGCTCATATGGGGATGAGGGGGGAGACAATTTATAGAGTTAGTCCTAACGAGTAGGAGAGCGGAGGAGCTAAGGGAGGAGGGGATGGGGATGTACGTGGTGCTGAGGCCCTGCCAGTCTTTCCTTGTCTGGAGGCCAACAAAGAGTGTGGGGGGGGGGGGGGGAAGAGGGGGGGAGTGGGGGAGTGGGGGAGGCGGTTCAACCAAGTTCGCTGTCATCCCAGAGGTCCCATATCTTGTGAAAGGTTTTAGTGGACCCTCTGAGTCTAGCTGTTAGGTCGTCCATTAGCCTTATCTCTCTAATTCTGGCCACTATTTCTGGCTCGGTAGGGGTTGAGGGTTTTAACCATGAGGCTGCTGCAGCCTCCTGGCCGCTAAGGTAATTTTATGTATGAGTTTCTGCTCAGCCCTGGTCCAGCCCTCCATATGTCTGTTGAGCAGATAGACCCATGGGTCCAGCTCTACGGTCCGGGAGAAAACCCGGCTCAGGAGGGTCTGGACTCCCCTCCAGAACCTGACCATACTGGGGCATTCCCACCACATGTGGAGATACGACCCCTTTAGTCCGCAACCCCTCCAGCATTCGTCGTTTATAGTTTTGCGCATCCGCAGTAGTTTTACTGGGGTGGTGTACCACCGAAACAAAGTCTTAAATGATTGCTCCTGGAGGGTCACGCATACAGAGGTGGTGGCATTGGCCTCCCAAATCTCTTGCCACTCCGTTCCCTCCAGGACCTC